>NC_045775.1:35262717-35564673 GCF_008692025.1 Phocoena sinus
TGCTGTTGGGCGGTGGGGAGGTGTTTAGAGAGGGGACAGGAGTGACTAACACTGTAGCCCGGATTAACCAGTGACTGATTCCATCCATTCAGTCAACCACTATTTATTGCCACAGATTATATGCTAGGCATCATGCTAGGAGCTGGGACTTTCCAGGCTTGAAATAGAATGTACACTCCAGGGACAAGGATGGAGAAGCAGTCTCCCCACAAGACCCCACCGCTCCCCAGCCTCCTGCATCCTTCAGGCCCTCCTGGAGGAAGCCTCCAGAGTCCTCCCCTCCTCTCCTCCCACAGTCAAATAGGCTGTTGAGCTTTCTGCATTTTCTGTGGGTCTCCTTCATGGGGTGGTGGGAGCCCCTTGCAGCAATTCCCTCCTCCATGTAGTACTTAGGACTCATTCATTCATTCATTTTACTTCTTTTATGCCACAGGCATTTGCTGTTTGTTAACTAGATTTTTTTTTTCTTGAATAAAGAGATGTGTACTGATGGTTTAAAACAGTAGCAAAAGCAAGAAGTGATTCTCCTCTACCCCCCAGTCTCCCTCTCAGAGACAACCATTCTTCCCAGTTTCTAAGTCTCCTTCCAATTCTTTCCAGGCAGTTCCTAGTGTATAAATATAAATACATGTGTGTGCGTGTGTATTGTTTTCCTTTTTCACAAAAGCAATAATGCATCACACGTTGTGCTGCTCCTTGATTTTTTTTTTTTCTTCACTTAACACTGTACTGAGGTATTTGGTCCATATCAACACACTCTCCCACAACCGTGTACTATTCCAGTGTGGGGATGTCCAACCATTTAGGTCAGTCCTAACTGGTCGACATCTAGTCTGTTCCCAGTTGTCCATGGCCATGAAAGTCTTTCTCCATGGATCTTTGTACCTTTATAGAAGCCTAGATTCCTTGAAGAGTAACTTCTGGGGCAAAGGGGTTATGTACTTTGCATTTGGATAGATATCATCCAAAAGTCCTCTAAAAAGTTATACCAGATTATACCAAAAGACACTTTTTGGGTTTTGCCAGTCTGAAAAATATTACCTCATTTTAATTTACACTTTTAATTACGAAGGATGTTAGCTTTTTGTTTTTTCTCCTGTTTCCAAATCATTGAATTTCTCTTTCCCTTACCTCTCTTCAATAATGTTTAAGAAGCCACTGTACACCAGGCTGTTCATTTTTACAGCCACATAGGCAAAGTGTCTGGGACCTGGGGAATTTTCAAGGTCCTACAGAAGGGGTTTGAGACCTGGTGGGGTGGGGAATGTATTGGCTTGAAAATATTTTTTAAAGACCAGAAAATTGAACCTAAAATGATGTAATTTAATGTTGACCAAATGTAATCTTACGGCAAGTTCATTAACTGGAAAACTGGAACTCATGAACACTTCATTACATTTGAAAGCAATTTGTTGGTTTAGATGTTCTCATTTCAAAGAATTCCCAAGTATGCAGAGTGCTTTTCAAGAAATGAGAGTCCATTTTAATTTAAACACATTAACTGTAGTTGAATAATTTCACAATCATAATTAATTGAAAACCCTTTTTAAAAATTTACCATAGGGCTTCCCTGGTGGCGCAGTGGTTGAGAGTCCGCCTGCCGATGCAGGGGACACGGGTTCGTGCCCCGGTCCGGGAGGATCCCACGTGCCGCGGAGCGGCTGGGCCCGTGGGCCATGGCCGCTGAGCCTGCGCTTCCGGAGCCTGTGCTCCGCAACGGGAGGGGCCACAACATTGAGAAGCCCGCGTACCGCAAAAAAAATAAAATTACCATAAAATGACATTCAGTGTGGAATCAGAGTGCATTTTAATATGTTTCATGTGATTTGGGTGGGGCCTCCGAAAGTAAGTGTGTCAAGGGCCAATGGCGGTTTCATTTAAAAAGCCTGTAGGGCTTCCCTGGTGGTGCAGTGGTTGGGAGTCCGCCTGCCGATGCAGGGGATGAGGGTTCGTGCCCCAGTCCGGGAGGATCCCACATGCCGCGGAGCGGCTGGGCCCGTGAGCCATGGCTGCTGGGTCTGCGCGTCCGGAGCCTGCGCTCCGCAACGGGAGAGGCCACAGCGGTGAGAGGCCCACGTACCGCAAAAAAAAAAACAAAAAAAGCCTGTAAACCTCTGAACCAGACAGACAAGGTCTCAGTCTCATGGAGTTTCTGATCCAAGAACAAGCTGACCTTCTCAGCAAAAGTAGGAGGCAGTGAAGTAGATCAGATCTGAGTCCTGGTCTAGCAAAGGACCCCTGGCTTCTCTCCCAACCCCCTGACTGTCACAGAGAAGAAAAACTGTCTCCTGTGTCACACCCACCCCAGCCTAGTGACTCAGCACTGGACATCAAGATTTTGGAAAGCTCAGTGGGGTAATGGAGCCATGTGGGGAAGGATGGGGTGGAGGTGATGCTATCTGTGGTCTCAGGACCAGCCTGGGGTGGGGGTGGGGAGTGGGGGGACAGAGATAGGGAGGAAAAGAGACAAATTGTCCCCAAATGACATCTTGAGGCATCAGAACAAAATGTGTTTTTCTCTTCCTTACTCTCTCCCTCTTTTAAAGGGAGATAGAGCTCTGTCCTTGAAACGGACCGTCTGGGGGTCTAACTCACAAGTGTGAAGGTTTTAAGACTGGGACGTGAGCAATTCAGCACCTCCCCCTCCTCCCGGTCTGCCTCCCCCCTCATCTGAAACCTGGAGGGAAAAGGGCAGAGAGGACCTGCTCCAAGTGGCCCTGGAACCTTGTGCGTGCGTCTTGCGTGCATTCGTGTGCCCGTTCCCCTAATACTGTCTCTATCCCCAGGCGCTGGGATGGGATTTGGTGCTGTTACACTCCATAAAGTCCTGTCTATCAAATCCAGTTGAATTGAATGACACAGTGGAGTCAGATGAGTGCTTTTGAATCCCACTCTTGCTGTCTGCCAGCTGTGTGACCCTCTGCCGGAGGTGCTGCCCACCTCTGAGCTCATTTTCCTCATTTGTACAAAGGGCACCAGAACACTTAGTTTGTAGGGACATCATGCAGATGAAATGAAATGAAATCAGCGAGGCATTTAGCTCCGGTGGGGCTTTTTTTATGCTTTCCCTTTAGCTGCACTGGAGGGAAAGCAAGCCTTTGCCTGGTTGAGAGTGTGCTGTCAGGGAGGAAGACATGGTAGTAGAGCAGGAAAGGAGAAGACTTTGACCTTGCCCCACAAATGCCTGTAGGGAGCCATGGAAAGTTCTGCAGCAAGGGAGGGGCCAGAACCTGGGAGGTGGCTGGGATCCACAGCCCTGACCTGGACCCCAAATGCATCTGTCACTCTCTCTTCCTTCTGTGCACTCCCTCCCACAGCCCAGGGAGGGGCTCCTGGGCCACAGCTCAGCTCCCTGCCAGACCATGTCTGGGAGGAAAACAACAAGAGTGAGCCCAATCCTCCCTGGTGGCACAGTGGTTAAGAATCCGTCTGCCAATGCAGGGGACACGGGTTTGAGCCCTGGTCCGGGAAGATCCCATGTGCCGTGGAGCAACTAAGCCCGTGCTCCACAGCTACTGAGCCTGCACTCCAGAGCCCGTGAACCACAACTACTGAAGCCCGTGTGCCTAGAGCCCGTGCTCTGCAACAAGAGAAGCCACCGCACCACAACGAAGAGTAGCCCTCACTCACCACAGCTAGAGAAAGCCCACGCACAGCAAAGAAGACCCAGCACAGCCAAAAATAAATAAATTAAAAAAAAAAAAAAAAAAGAGTGAGCCCAAGGACAAAGCATAACTAAGGACGTGCCTGAGCCGGGCTTGAACCCCTACTCTGAGCCCTCCTCACCAAGTGATTTGGGTCCCTCTAAGCCTCGGCCTTCTCCCTGTAAAGTGGGATGACAGCAGTGACCTCACGGGGTCCTTGTGATGGTTAAATGAGATACTATGTGTAAATCACGCGGCCCTATGACGGTTGTACAGCTGGAGTTCAGTGCACGGTGTCATTAACTCAGAAAGATGACAAGGGACAGGGAAGGGGAGAGAATGAGGAGGGATCAGATGCAGGGAAGAGTGTGCTTCTGCCTCTCTGGACGATCCACGTGCAGCCAGGAAGGAAGCCTCTTGGAAGGAATGGGTGACGGAGGGGCCCGGCTATTTGGTAAGAGAGGAGGTCATCCCTCCTCTCCTCCCACTTCCAGCCCAGCCTGGTCCACTTCTCAGGGTGACGAGGCTGGGAATGGTGGACCAGCAGCACCCTGGAGGATTCCAGAGCTGGGCCTCCTGCAAAGGGGGGTGAGGCAAGGCGTTCGCAGGTGATAAGAGGTAGAGCTGCAAGTGTGGGGCATGGGAGCTGGGATTCCCCATTGATCATCCATCCCCAGGTACGGCCCACCTGGCTTAACAGAGGCCAGAGGCTGCTCCGTTTGAAGTGTGGGTCTGCGTGGCAGAGAGCCAGTGGCGCTGGCTGAGACAGGTTCACTCCTACCCTCAGGCCAGTTGGGCCCTCCCCAGTGGCTGGGCACCTGAGCAGGTGCGGGGGGATCTGTCACTTCTAAAAATAGAGCCCCGCAGCCTGGGAGTCAGCCAGGTGTGTCTGCCACACAGCCTCCCAAACTGGCTGATATGCACGTACCTGCCAGTTCTGGGTCTGTGCAGACATAACATCAACTGCTGTGCACAGACCCCAGGAACCCACGGATACCCCCAAAGACACACACCAAGTTTGCACACACATATCCTTGCTTAGACCTGATCCTGTTTATACGCTAGGCCCCCTCGTCCACACACACCCTCACCACACTCATACTCCCCAACACACGCTGACACAGACCCAGCAGCTCCAGGGCCTCCCCTGCTAGAACACCAGCCTCCCGAGGGCAGCATCCCTGTTGGACCTGTCCACTGTTGTCTCTTCAATGCCTGTTACAGTGCCCGGCACACACCAGGTGCTCAGGAAACATTCTCACTATAAATGAACGTGTGCACACATATACTCACATACACACACACTCTGTAACTAATTACCCCCATCCCACCCTGGGTTCTGGTTCTACTAGGCCCTGGAGAGGGCAACACCAGGAGGCTTGTCCTTCACTGGCCTGGCCAATCCCCACACCCAGAGTCTAAGCCAGGATGAGGGCTTGGGTGGGGCTTGGGGAGGGCATCCCAGGGAAGCAGCGGCTTCGAGCCCCTGTTTGGCAATATGTGAGAATCCCTGTTTTCTACAGGAAAAACCTCCCTGGGGAAGCCACAGCACTATGCCGGAGTTCTGGGTTGGGGAGGTCTGGCTGGGTCACATCCCAGGAAATCCCCTGGGGGAGGGGGAACGTGTGACCAGCTCCATGGCCCTCCCCAGTCCCCTCATCTGAGGGAGCTCCCTGTTTTAGGTGACACCTCCCCATCTAGGAGCCCTCGACTCTGCTCCCACAGGGCTTGCGCCGCGCTTCCCTCAGGCTGCACACAGCTGCGACAGAGTAAGGCCTGGGGACACGGAAGCAGAGCAGGGTGGTCAGGGAGTACTCCCTGGAGGAGAGGAGCCTTGTACAGTGAGAGACAGGAGGACCTTCTGGGAAGATGGCTGGAAGGCGCATTTGAGCATCTTTGACTCCAGGACTGACGAGGGAGTGCCACGTCCGTGCTGGGACCTCATGACACCCGTAGGGCAAAGTGGAGGCCGACTGGGCAGACTGAGCATCAGGGATGAGGAGGGTGTGCTGTAGCCCCAGTAGCTACTGAGGGTTAGGTGAGGCTTGTATTTACAGCCTGCATCAGAGGACTAGAGAAAAAGGTGCCTGAGCAGGGGGCAAGCTGATGGAGGGGAAGACCAAGGACAGACAGCTGGCCAATGGATGGACAGACGAATAGACTAGAAGATAGACTGGAAGACACAGGAGGATGGACGGACAAATGGAAGGACAGAAATAGGCAGGTGGCCACTGGACATCTGCTTAACCAGTCTCTGGAGCCCCACAGGGCTGAAGAGCCAGCAACTCCCACACCAGATCCCCTCCCAAGCCCCATTCCCTGTCTCTTCCCCAGCCCAGGCTCCCAGGGAGGCCAACACCTGCTTGGCCTGATGCCCAGAGACGCATTTCCAGCCAAGTACAAGCCCAGATGTGGATTCACCTCCAGGTGTTCTCACCTGAGCAGGTGTGCATAGGATGGGGTAGGGGTAGGGGCCATATCTGTGGGCTAATACCTCTAAAAATAGCTCCCGAGCAGCTGAGGAGTACCCCAGTCATGGCATACACACACACACACACACACACACACACACACACACACACACACACACGGAGCCACTGGCTGAATCAGCTCCAAAGACGCTGGCTGACACGTGCACAGGTGGGGACCCATTCACTGACACTGGAACACCAGGCCCCCAAATGCCACAGCCACCAAACTGCACAGCAATAGAATGAGCCAATCGTGTGGCCTACAATGTATGGGGCCACCTGGACCCTCAGATACACCCCAACACTACACTGTCATTAACCTGCAAAAGTTCATTGAACAGCTTCTAGACCCAAACTTGTGGGATGTCCAGAGCACCTCCTCACCCTCCGGGTATTTGAAGTCTTGCCTTCAGTGGCTCCTTCCAGAAGAAGCTGGACCCACAGGGCCCTTATTTATTTATTTATTTATGTTTGGCTGTGTTGGGTATTTGTTGCTGCGTGCGGGCTTTCTCTACTTGTGGCGAGCGGGGGCTACTCTTTGTTGTGGTGCGCGGGCTTCTTATTGCGGTGGCCTCTCTTGTTGCAGAGTACAGGCTCTAGGAGCGCGGGCTTCAGTAGTTGTGGCACTCAGCCTCAGTAGTCGTGATGCACGGGCTTAGTTGCTCCGAGGCACGTGGGATCTTCCCAGACCAGGGCTCTAACCCGTGTCCCCTGCACTGGCAGGCGGATTCTTAACCACTGCGCACAGGGCCCTTCTTGATTCACCCTCCAACCCTGCCTCCTGCCTCACCTCCTCACACTTGCCCTCCCTGCAGCAACATCTCACACCTTGGGTGGGTTCTCTCCTTCCCATATGCTTTGATCCACATTATTTCTGCAACCAGGAACCCCTTTCCCATCTCACTCCTGGACCCCACACACTTCTCCTATCATTCAAGACATAGATCTCTGTATACCTAAAACTTAATAGCGTGACACACAATAGGGCCTCAATAAGTGTTTGTTGATTGACTGACAAACTGACCAGCTGGATGAAATCATTAGAAATATAAGTCAGCTAAGAATTAGTGCTGAATAGGCTGGTGTGGTCTAGCTGCTACGCAATTCTAGTCAGGGTAGGGGAGCATCCATAGGCTGAGGACTTTGAACCTCTAGAAGCACACTTGTCACTACAGTCCCCATGGAGTGAGCCCTACATCCTTGACCTTCCACTTGCCATAGAAAAGATGCACAACTGACCAGTCAGCCAGGAGCTCTACAACAAGAGCAGAGGAGGTTAGCAGGCCACAGAAGGAGACTTCAAGCTAAGGCGAGTGTCTCCCAATCCCCTGTTCCCTCCACCTGCTGACACCTTGGGAAGCCCAGGCACTTTTCTAGGGCCTTATTCAGGGCTGGAGCACGCCAAGGCAGGCCCTCTGCCAACTCAGCAGGTCGAGGGACTTTGGATGTGCTGATGCTGGCAGCACGTCCGTGCCCCATTTGGGCTCAGTTGGCCGGAGCTCAGGCTGGCCTGGGCCTGGGCCTGGCGTTGATTGACTGATTGACATGGAGTTTCACTCCTTCAGCAAGGACAAATCACACCTGCAATAGTGTTCACTCTGAGTCAGGCCCATTTCGAAGCACTTTATTTATCATCCTTGCAGTGACTCTATAAGGTAGATACTATTCTGATACTCACTTTGCGGTTGTGGAACCTGAGACATAGAGATGCGTGACCCAACTTAGCTGAAGTCATAGCAGCTGGGAGTGTGTAGAGGAGTTCAGATGCAAACCCAGACTGTCTGGCTCCAGAGCCCAAACTTTTAACCACTATACTATACTGTGTCTCTTTTTTAAAATTATTATTATTTATTTTTACTTTTTGCTGCGTTGGGTCTTTGTTGCTGCACACAGGCTTTCTCTAGTTGCGGTGAGCGGGGGCTACTCTTCCTTGCGGTATGCGGGCTTCTCAGTGTTGTGGCTTCTCTTGTTGCGGAGCGCGGGCTCTAGGCGCACGGGCTTCAGTAGTTGTGGCTCGCAGGCTCCAGAGCGCAGGCTCAGTAGTTGTGGCGCACAGACTGAGTTGCTTCGTGGCATGTGGGATCTTCCCGGAGCAGGGCTCAAACCCGTGCCCCCTGCGTTGGCGATTCTTAACCACTGCGCCACCAGGGAAGCCCACTATAAACTTTTTTTTTTTTTAAGTAAACTTGAGATTACTTGGTCCAGGCTGCCTTTGGCACTAGGGGCATGGACACATGACATTCCAGGTCATTCCTAGCCCTGTGTCTCACACACGCAAACACACACGCACACACAGAGTGCCTCATTCTGGTGCTGCCAGGCACATCTGTGACCTCCTGGTTCCTCCACAGCCAGGCATCAGGCCCAGTTTGGGTTCAAGTCTACTCTGGAACATAACACCCTATGACTCTCCCTTCCACTGCCACCCTGGTTCTGCCCCGGGCCAGCATTTCTGCAAATCTCAAAGGCAGCTTCTTTCAGGGGAGATTTTTCCACGGGGCCTCTTGCAGCCAGAATTGGGATAAGCTGAGAAGTCCCATGGAAGCTGCATGTTGGGGCCAGAAAGCTTGGCGTGGCCCTGGGGCCTCAGGGCTGTGCCCTTCTCCGTGGCAGAGGCCTTGGCAGATGTGAGACCCGCAGAGCGCTCCTCCCCATCCTGGCGTGTCTACTGGGGCTGCCTCTGGCTTCTCAACGGAGTTCAGGCCTCCAGCACCTTTTTTTTCACCAGCTTTGCTCAGTCCCACCCCATGACCAGCGAGTGTGTTCCTGTGTGCCCAGCCGTGTGCCGGGGGCTGTGAACCTGCCTCTGATAGCTCATCGTGTCGCATGGATGGACGTGCAGCCCTCCCATGAGCTGTCAGCGACATGGGCCTGCAGCAAATCCCCAAAGACCTTCCTGGCCCTGTGCTCAGGCACCAGCCTTGGATTCACCTCCAGGACCTCCTCCAGCTGCTCAGGAGAGCACATCCGATCCTGACTCCTGACCCCTGACCCCTGGCCCCCCGCCCTGGCTGTCGTTTCAGTGGCAGGAAAGTCCCGGCGACACTGCCCCCCACCCGAAGCTCAGTGTGCTGCCTGCTACTCGGCGAATGACTAACCAGCTCCTCCTCGGCCTGGCACTTCCAGCCCCTCCTCCTGGCTCACTCAGCCTGACTCAGAGGCCCGTCAGCTCCCGCTGGGCCCAAGGCCCAGCAGATTTAGGTGGGAAGGCGCTGTCCCTGTGGCAGGGCCTGAGGAGATAGGCCAGGCCCTCACTCCTCACTGGCCTGAACTTTAGCAAGACCTTCTGAGCATTCTTTGATCTAGAAATGCCACGCATGTGTACACACACACCCATTCACACCCAGCCACGCTCTGACCAGAGATGAAACAGGGCAGGTGCTGGGCTGAACCAGAACAACCTGTGTGGGGTGCGGCCTCCTGGCCTCTCCCGCGGAGGCCCCGGCACCTCCTGGTACTGGAGAGCCGGGGGCTTGGGAAAGGGGCCTGTGCCGCTGGTTACCTCCCTAGAATAGGTGCAAATCCTGGCTGCCTAGGGGGCCTGCTCCCTTGCATATGCCCCAACCCTACAGTCTTCTCTCTCTTTCCTCTCTCTCTCTCTCACTCACACACACCCCTAGTTTCCTCTGCAACTCCTCAAGGTCTCCTCCGCACTACTACAGACTCTTGGAAAGAGTATCCAAGTCCTACAAAACCTTGGCCCCTAACTCAACCCTTGGAAGTTGAGATCAGGCCACAGCGATCCAGCCTTGGGAGATTTCCCCACCCGGCTCTGCCTTGCTGGGCGCCCCGTTCCCTGGCCTGGACTTGGCGACGGCTGCTTGGCCAGCCCAACACCTTCACGGAGCCGGCTCCCGCCCCAGCACACAGATCCACGGGCTGTAGCTCCACACTGCTTCCCAGGACCTGCCGGACTGCTTTGGGTTGGGTTGGGGCATTCCATTTTCTTTTGTTTTCACCTCCATGTACGTGCCATTGGCTCTGCCTGAAACGCCCTGCCTACTTACGTTCCTGACCTAAAGTCAGCTGTCAGCACTCGAGCACTGACTATTAGCTGGGCCCCGTACTAAGAGTTTTACATATTTTCATTCATTTGATCCTCACAAGAAGCCTAGGAAGAAAGTACCATTAATTATACCCATTGTTCAGATGAGGAAACTGCAGCTGAGAGAGGTTAAGGAGTGATGCATTTCTACCCATCTTTCAAGATTCACTTTGGGCACCACCTTCCTAGGACTCTCCCTTCTCCTCCCACTGGCCCTGGCCCGAGAAACTGCCCCCAGCCTAGAGCCACTGCCCCCTGGAGTGATTTGTGTGGAGGCTGTTGCTTCAGCCCCGAGGCATTGATGTTTGGCCTCCTCCTGTGTCATGGGCCCTGTGAGAGCTGTGGGCGGGCCTGGGTCTGAGTCACCGCCCTGCCCCCCTGCCCAGCGCTGAGCGGGCCCTCATCCCATTCCCTGGCCGGTTCCCTCCTCCTCTCGTCCTCTCCATATCTATCCCTGCCCAAACCCTGACCACACCTTTCACACCAGCTCCCTGGGGAGAGTGGCAAGTTCCTGCCCTGCTCTCAGGTTGGCCCTTGCTGCTGAGAAGTAGAATCTGGGCTGGGCTGAATCTGGGACAGCCTGGGACAGGGGTGGTGCTGGTCCCCCAAGCAAGTCCCCCAGCTCAAGCGAGCTCAGCGTGGACCTGAAGCCTGGGATCCCCGGCTCAGCACCCTGAGTCACCTCTGAGCAGCCGCTTCAGTGTGTGTGTGTGTGTGTGTGTGTGTGTGTGTGTGTGTGTGTGTGCGCGCGCGCGCGCGCGCGCGCGCGCACGATGGGGGGAGGGGTTGGGGAGTGCAGGGGAGGGACGGTACTGAACCATCAGCCCAATGCCATGTTTATTTAAGGGGCACCAGTTAAAAATAGCCCCCAAGTGCCCCGAGAGCGGGCAGCAGGCCCGCTGACCTCTGGCTCAGATAGAGAGAGGGATTCCAGGAGCCCTGAGAACTGTCCACGCCTCGGAGCCCTCCACAGGGCTCCCTCTCCCGCAGATGGATCTGTGACTCTGTCAAGTGTCACGCACACCCCAGCGTTGCTGGGTGGCACCAGCGACGTGTTTTGTGCGCTTCACAGATTGCAGTGTTTTGCGGCAGAAGAGCATGAACTTGAGACCTGACCGGGACCCCATTTTCAGCCCCCGTTGTGCGGGCAGGTGGGTAGCGGCAGGGGTGGCGGAGGGAACTTGAGTTCCAAGAGAAATGACTGGCTCAAGGTTACGCAGAGCAAGACGGAGAGCTGGGTCTCTCGGCTCCCATTTCGGGACTCTTTCCACCGTGTTACATCATGGTCATCGTGGTTTATTACACGATGTTCGAATATATTTTGTTCTTTCGTCTTAAGTTATGTAATGCCAGGTAGGCAGGGGTGGGTGTTGGGATGGGGGTGGAGAAGTTCTTGGAAGGAGGAGGTGACAAGAAGGCAATGAGGCTGGACACAGTAATGAGCCCATATCTTCCCCCACCCAGATCAAGCCCTGGCTCCCCACCTGAGATTTCTCTCCCCAGGTCAGGCGTGGTGGGTGTGGCTCGGCACCCAGTGCCCTAATTAGCACCTGTTGACAGTTTCTGGTTTGTGTGTTATCACCTTGGGTCCGCTTATCTTTATCAGAGCCAAAGGTTGATTGGAGCACTCTGGCTGAGGCTCAAAGCAACTTCACTCTGATTCCACGAAGCATTTTATAACTGCTGTGAATAACAGCCCTCTTTCCTCAAGATAGCAGCCGGACTTGTGTGACTCGTCCGAGAGATGCCCCATGTAGTTTTTCATCCCCACCATGCCCCCCAATACAATAATGCAACGCTCTCCCCTCAGCCAGGGGAGGAGAGCGATGCCAGGCCTTCTGACCTGCAGTCTCAGGCACGCTGCAGTGATGCCCCAGGCACCTGAACTGCCAGAACCCCCTACCAGGGGCTGCTGTCCCTGCTCCTCCAGCCTCTTGCCAGGACAAAGGTTTCTGGACCTCATCAGCCCAAGAGGTGGAATATTAATCTGGCCATCTGTGCCCCAGCCCTGCCCCCTTATAGCCGGCCTCTCCACTGCAGGTGGGCGGGGTGCATACCCACCAGGACAGGGTGAGAAAGCCGTGGAAGTGGTTTATGTGAGCACAGCTAGCCCTGCATGTGGCCCACGGGCACTCGAGGGGGTCATTCTTCGTCTCTTCCCAACATTAGCCTCAAGGCCAGGCCCTCAGGTCCTTCCCAGCTCCCCTCTGAGCCCCAGGCGAGACGTCTTCTCTGCGAAGTGACCCAAACCTTTCCTGACACCTGACACTCCCACCTGGATGCCCTCGGTCTGGTGATGTCAGAGAGGACCAGGGTCCTACTCCCAGCTCGGCCACTGTCTTCTTCCTCAGGCCCCTGGGCACGTCGCTGTGCACCCAGATCTCAAATGCATCACTTGTAAACTGGGAATGGACTTTGATTGGTCCTAGAAAACCCATCTTCCCAGTGAGACGTGGTACCCAAGTCTGGGTGAAAACGCTGCCCCCCTGCATAGAACCACCTGGAGCAGGCCCCGGGGCCCTGGATGTAGCGCTTTTGTGTCTTAAACCTCACTAGGTCCCACTTACCGCCACCCAGACTCCCTTAGCTCCTGGGCCAAGTCTCCAGGGACCACTCAGGGGAGACAGATGCCTTTTGAGGATGTCCTCAGAGATCTTAGGCGGGGACAGCAGCTGTGTGTGTGTGTGCGTGTGTGTGCGCGCACGCACGCACCCACCCTCCTGGGGCATTGTCTGGAGGGGGCATTGTCCAGAGAGCTGGGCCGTTGCCTTTATGGCTAGGCATAAAAGGTAATCATTGACCGCATCAATGCTGCCCTGCGAGTCAGTGCCCGCCCAGCCTCAACCCTGCCAGGCCCTGGATTACTTTACAGTCACATAAAAGGAGACTCCAGACTGGCCCCTGGGGACTTTGGCCCTCAAGGGGGGAACGGGAGGGAGCCGTTCCCTGGAGACAGCCTTTTCTTATAATATTTATTTGACAGAGAAGAGCCCCTGCCTTTTATCAAACACCACTGGGATTGTCTCAGCCCAGCCTGCCCAAGCCACAGAGTCCCCATCAACAGGGGCCACCTCCACCCCTCCTTCCTCCGTGTCGCCCACCAGGACCCACCGGCAGCCTGAACATCCTCAGGCTGAGTCTCAGGACACATCTTGGAGGCCTCATTTCCTTTACAGTTTTATTTCACGGAGCCTGCACTAACCCATAAGGTAGGAACTGAGATATTCCCCATTTTACAGACAGGAAAACTTAGGTTCAGAGAGGTCGAGTAACTTTCCTACGTCACACAGCCAGTAAACAGCAAACCTCTACCGCAGGTGGTAGTCTATATGGCAGTGGTCTCCAGACTTGCTTAAGTGCTGCTATCAGTAAAAAACAACTCTCAGCACACACCTTTAATATATTTATATATATATCCATAAATCCTACACATGCACTACTGAAAATCTCCATAGTAAATATCAGCAAATACGTACACCCCAATGGAACCACCTTTTCTCACCCTATCGTTCAAACCAGATCAAATCAACCCCACCGACACTCCCCGAGGCTCAATTCCAGCAGGGAGGGATGCCTAGACCAGAGAGAGAAGGCAGAGATTGGACTGAACTCTGCCGGAAAGGTAGGCCTCAGGCAGGTGAACATATAGGGAAAGGGCATTCCAAACAAATGCTTGAGCAAAACCCAGGAGGCATAAAATGGCAGGAAATGTTCAGGCACAGACGAGAAGCCTGGGAACGTGAATGGCTGTACCCGCAGACAATGCTGGAAAGTTTCGGGTGGGACTCAAAGGAGCCCGCCAGACCGCCGGACCTCATGGAGAACGCAGTGGGGAGCTGCAGTGAGTTGGTGAGCAGCGGTGTGACTTTCCCAGAGCCGTGTTTTGGAAACGTCTCCCAGGCCACAGAGTGGAGTGTGGATCACATTCTTAGATCGATCTCCCTGGAGCTGTAACGCGGCCCTCTGGAAGGCTCAAGACTGAAGGCTGCTCAGGAGTTGCCGCACCTCTGTATCTGTGCACACACGCTGCCTGCCATTTACCGGCTGCCCTCGCTGGCCTCAGTTTTCTCATCTATAAAATAGGCATAACGATAGCACACAGCATGGATTTTGTCATTGCTCTGACGATTGGGGAGAATTGGCTGGAGTGCCTGATTCAGTGTCTGGCATGTAGCAGATCGTGAATGGCAGCTGCCCTCACAATCAGACCACACCATTCCCTTTGTTCCGTCTGAAGAAATCAAACCAGCCTCTCAAAACTCTAGTTCAGATTTCACTTTTGAGGACCCCGATAGACTTATCACTCCCTCCCCTGGGCTCACCTAGCTCTGGACTCATACTGGTAATGTAACATCAGTGTACCATGTGACGGTTTCTCACATTATCTATCTGCCCTCCCCCCCGAACTTTGTGTTCCTATCCCAGACATTTAGTGGGCCTGGGTCAATTTTTGTGACTTGGCTCAAAGTTGCATAAAAAGGGAAATAACATCAGAAGAAGAGGAGGAAGAGAAGGAGGAAGAGGAAGCAGCATATTTAGGGGCACTTAGCTAAGTTCTTCACGTGCGTTATATTATGAATCCTCGTGTCCACCCTGTAAGATAGGCGTATCAGACAGGATGGGCTAGTTTATGCTGCAGTAACAAACATCCCAACATTTCAGTGATTTAAAACAGTCAAGATGCATTTCTCTCTCATGCCATATGAACACTGTAGATCACCTGGAGGGTTCTGAGCTACGCTGTCCTCACCCAGGGACCCAGGCTGAAGGAAGCTTCTATCAACATCATTGTTCACAATCACCATGGCAGCCAGAAGGGGAATTGAGGGTTCACACCTTAGCTCTCATTGTTGCTACCCGGAAGCGGCACATATCAATCACATTTCATTGGCCAAAGCAGGTCACTTGGCCACACTCACTTCAAGGTGGTATTGTGAAGTGCCATCCTACCAGGCTCGTGTTCCTAACTCTGTGTCGTGAAGGCCACACAAGGTGGGTGAGGGCCATCCCCAGCTGTGCTATCAGCCACTCGCAGCTGGGCCACCCAAAGCCCCCTTGGCAAAGAATCCACCTCTCCCCCATCCAAAGGGTGCCCATCTCTCTCCTCTCCTGAAAACTCCTTCTCCTCCACAGCATCAACACACAAGAATCTGGGTCAGTCTTTATCTTCCAGTGAAACTGCACTCTTTGGAGGAATCAGCCTTGACTTTGGTTAGACATGAAAATCACAACCATATTTCATATCCGACACCGAGACACTGTGGGTCCGGCAGGGAGCACGGGAAGGAATGCGATTCCAACCATTGGGGTTGGAGTGTGATTTATGACCAAATAATTACATGCTCTCTGCGGGCTGGGATCACACACTTGAGTTTGTACCACAAGGAGAGTCTGCCCTATGCATTTCCCAGAGCCCATTACCTGTTTTTTCCATCATCGCTTACAACGGGGCTTGTGCAGGCTCTGAACACAAGTCCGCTATGGCACATGTGTGTGTATTTGTGTAAGTGTGTGAAACAGCGAGCCAGAAAGAAGGCTGCAGGGCTGGTGAACACAGCCCTGTTGGTGCCGAGGAGAAGGAAGGACAGGTCTCCATCTGGCTTCTGACCCAGATTTTTAAAAAGCCTTCCACACCCAAATGTGTGCTAAGCCTGGCTCCCTATGAGAAGTAGCAACTAGCATTGCCCTCAACCCCAGGCGGACTTCATTCTGCTCCACGGGCCACAGTCAGGCAAAGGGGTGAGGTTAGGGGCAGAAACGAGCAGAGTTTCAGGCAGACGAAGCAGAGCAAAAGTTCAAAGTCGGACACCAGTGAGGGTCAGCGGGCAAACGGGGGACAAGAGGCGATGCTGCTGAGGGGCAGGATGGTAGCACGGGGGGTACACAGGCTCTGGGGCTGTGCCACTTACCAGCTGGGTGACCTGGGCAACTATCCAGCCTCTCGAAGCCTCAGCTTCCTCAACTGTAAACTGAGGTCAACGAACAACCCCCGTCATAAGGCTATTTCGGGTAAGCGAGCTCACGCGCGAAGCCAGCACGGGCCTGGGTCCCAGGTGGTGCGCAGTAGACAAGGCCCTAACGTGCTCCCGCTCTCCGGCCGTGGTGTGGGTGGGGCCTGGTGAGAAATCCTCCCTCCCTCGCTGCCCCAACCTGTGTGAGCTGCAGGATGGGGAGAATCAGGTCCAGAGGGAAACCAGTCACCTAGTGAGCAGAGGCCCAAGAAGAGCTCCCCTTGCCTTTGCTGTCCTTCTCATCCCTTACTCTTCATCTCTCAAAACGCTGCTGGCCGCTAGCTGGTTTCCAGGGCCCTGCTGGGCGGAAGGGGGAGAGGGGTCTGGAGGCAGAAGAAGAAATTCTAGAGCCTGCCCTTTAGAGCAAAGAGTCTAACTGGGAGTGGGGAGGGAGTAGCCACTATCCCCCTGCAGAGTTTTCTGACTAGCCAGAAAACAAGGAATAGAAACCATGGTTTGGGTCAGGAAGGAGCTGGAGCCTGAAGGATGGAGAGGAAGAGTGTGGAGGCGCGAGGGATGTGTGCGCAGTGGGCACAGCCGGAAGAAAGGCCTGGAGGGGTTCACGGGGAGCAGTCAGGTGGCAAATGAGGGATCCCGGAGATAGGAGCAGTAGGCTGGGCTGTGAGTGGTGGGGCTGTCCGACCTCAGGAATTATGGTGAGGATAAACAGAGGGCTCTGGAGTTTTGTTTGGTCAGGGATGAGGAATACAGCCGAAGCACCTAGAGACAGGTGCCTCGCAGACAACACAGGTGTTGGGGAATGTGGGATGCTGAGTTCACAGCCCCCAGGTGCAGACAGGGGAAGGGCACGTCTCTCTGGATGGGATCCCCACCGCCTTGACCATCCCGCAGCCAGGCTCTGGCTGTGTTGACAAACGTGCCCTTCCCCTGGCCACAGGGGCTGAGATGTGGCATTGTTCAGCTGGAAGTGACTCACAGAGCTTTTCCTTCCTTCTCTTCCTCTCCACTCTGCTTGCCCGACACCTTGCGGATTCTCTCTCTGTTTCTCACACACACGCACACGCACACACGCACGCACCTTTCAGAATCCATGAACTAGAAGTAAGGGACCTCCATCCAGCCTCTGGCAGGGAGGGGAGGGGCGTGGCTCAGGGTTCTGGGGCATGTGTGCACCTGGGAGTGTGGGTCTCTATGCAAGTGCACACGGGCGTTCTAGAGCCTCTGAGGAGCTGAGTCTCTGAATTTGTGAGCTCATCTGTGTGGCTGAGTCAGGAGGGGCTGTCTGTGAAGGGAGCTGTGGCACATACGGGTCTCTGAGGTCGTGGGTGGAGCAAAGTTTCCGTGGGCGGGGGCTCTGTGCGTTCATAGCTGCGGGGACCGGCACGGGTGTATGTGTTGTGTGTCTGTACCAGAGGGGCAGGGCGTCGGTGCCCGAGAAGTGTCAGCAAGGATATCCGAGTCGTGGAGGATGTGGGTGTCGGGGTGGAGGAAGTGTTTCTGTCTGTGTCTGTGCGGGCGTTGGGGGTGTCCGTACCTGGGCACCCAGCTGTGCCCCTGCCTCTGCAGGATGTGAAATAACCTGGGTTTGTGACTAAGGCCCGTGATGTTCCCTCCATTTACATTTCCCTCAGCCTGGACAGAGGGTAGGAGGCAAACCCGAGTCAGCGATGGTGGCCGTGGTCTGAGAGGTGTCACATTCACAGGGGGTCTTCAGGGGGTAGGGAAAGGAGTGAAGACAGGGCCTCGCTCCCTCCCTCCCTCCCCCGGGGGCCACACACCATGCAGAGCCCAGCAGAGAGAAGGGGTGCCAGGAACACAGGGCACCACGGCCAGGCAGGGCTCAGTTCAGGCACCACAGGGAGGTCGCCCCTCCACCAGCACGTGGGTCTGTCCCCCACTTTGAGCCCCTCACCTGACCCTGCTCCCAGCTAGACTGCAAACCCCAGAAGGCTGGGCCTCTTCTCCTCAGTCTGTCCGTATATAAAAGGAGGCCGACGATTTCTACAGAAAGGGGTTACCTGCACCCTGGCTGAGCCTGGCGTCATGGGCACAGGGAGCAGAGCTCAGCAATCAGGCGCCCTTCCTCCCCTCCTCCCGGCCTCCAGAGAACCGGTTCAATCGGACCCTACCTTTGGGGGCGGGGGTGCAGGTCCTTGGGCCAACCCTAGGGGGCACCGACAGGCAGGCAGCACCGGGGCTGCACCTGTCAATGGAATAAATGGGCCAAAGGCTTGGGGGAGGGGGAGAGGGGCTTGAAGATCTGTGTGAATGGGGGACGGAAGTTCAGTGGGGCCTGACGGGAGGGCTTGTCTGTGAGATGTGTGACTTCTGTCGCCCACTGGCCGTCGCAAGAGCACCGGGGGCCCCTCAGAATTCAGTCCCAGGCTCACAAGGACTGCGCTCCATGGAGGGGATGGTCAGGTTGTCCCTGGATGCTTGATGAAGCCCCACTCTTCATAGGATGTGGGGGAGAGGGTGATGCGGGATAACTGGGCTCTGCCTGCTTTCCCTCTCCTCCTCAGGTCTCACCAGGGCAATGCCCTCCCCCTAGAACCCCTCAGAGAGAGGAAAGACCCCCACCTCAGCCCCAGGAGAAGGCAGCAGTCAGGGTGAGGGGACCATCCCCCAGCACAGGCCCTGGAAGGAAGGGTCACCTGGGGGACTCTGGTTTTCCAAATCTGGCTGCTTCTCCTGGGATTTACCCCCATGAACGGGCCCCCCACGCCGGTGGGGGTAAAGCCACGCCCCTCCGCCCCATGTGACCAGGCTCCCTGGGTGCTCGCAACTGCCAGGAGGGAGAAGGCTCCAGGGCCGCTTCTGAATTCTGGGGGGTGGTGACTGTCCACGGAGGTGCTGCCTTCCTCCGGCACTGCCCATCCATAAAGGGCATTTGTGCCCTGGCAACACCGCCCACCTGGGGCTGGGGGGCAGGGGCTGCTGCGAACACAGCGCCACAGTGAAAGCGGGACAAACGCGCCTGTGTGCGCCCTGGCCGAGGTGCCGGAGGAAGCGCGTTCGGGCCCAAGTGTTAATGGGCCTCCTTCCTGCCCTGCCCATGCCAGCTCCCCGGTGCTCATCCCCTCTCCCCCGAAATGCCCGCTTCCGCTCAAGTCCCGGCACACTCCCTCCGCGTCCCTGGCCACAGATCTGTCCTGCTTTGACAAACATCCCTCTCACTCAGCCTTTGAGTTTATGGCTTTCCCGCGTGCCTTCCCTTCATGTGGTTGGGAACCAACGCGCTGGTCCCCAGAGCAGAGGCCGGGCCTGGGGTGGAGGAGGCATGGGGGCCTGGGCTGGCCAAGCAACGGGGAGGGGAGACTGGAATCCGGCGTCAGGGAGATAAGGGCCGGCCAGGGAACAGCGCATGAGGGGCGCTCTCCGAGTTCTGTCCCGGAGGAGGACAGGTGAGGGGAGGTCCAGGCCCCCATTCCCGAAGGGGTCAGCACCAGCCCACGTGGTGGCAACAAGCAACTGCAAGAAGGCAAGCAGGGGGTACTTGTGGGTTTGTTTTTATTTGTGTTTTAAAATGGAACATTTATTAAGCACCGACTGTGTGTGCCTTGTGTCAAGGAAGTCCATGAATTCATGATCTCATTTAATCCTCACGAAACTCACTAGTACCATCACTCCCGTTTTTACAGATGACAAAATTGGGGCCCAGAGAGGTTAAGTACCACGTGCCCAGGTCACAAAGCTGGTCCGTGGCAGAGCGAGGGTTCAAGCCCAGGCAGCATCCATGTGTTGGAGAAAAGCCGCCACACTATTTGCATTCTTGTCACTGTTGGGCTTCTGTATCTTTATCTGAGCCTGAGACTGACCGTTAAGGTGTTCCTGAGTCCCTGGGTCAGCTGCAGGAGGGCCAAGGAAGAACGGTTCAATCCCCGGGCTACCTGTGCCCTCAGAGACTAGGGCACCATGGGAGCCTCAAACTCCCTTAGGTATCATCACCATCTAGAAGCTGACATCTCCCCATAAGGGGACACATTTTCAAATTTATGTAGAAGCTGTTGAATAAAACCCACACTCATTTAAAAGTGTTACTGAATGCATATTTGCTTATGGTCATTTGTATTTTTTTCTCAACCATAGGATTTTTAAAGCGTGACTGCTATCACGTGAAGCAGGGAGCTGGTGTGCAAAATGTTTCAATTCTATAAAAGAGTGTTTGTATTTAAAAAAAGTTCAGAAACCACTTTACAGACGAAGACACCGATGCCCTGAGAGGTAGCATGCCCTGGCCAAGTTTCAGAGCAAGCTGGGGCCCAGGAAGGGTACTAGAAGCAGGGTGGGGCTCCCTTTCTGTCTGGTCAGGGCAGCCCCAAACATCTCATCAAAGAAGGGAGCCTGCCCAGGGCTGCAGGGGTGGACCCTGGGGCATACAATCCAGTGGGGCGTGGAGCTTGAGGGATGAAGGGGCTGGGAGAAATTCAGGGGCTTCACCTCTCTCCCACAGAGTGGGGACAATTCCAGGCAGCAAGAAAGAGCCCCAGCCTTACCTGTTGTTTCTTCTCGGAGCCTCTTCCTAAGGCTGGCATTGCAGGTCCTGCTGGGGCAGAAGCCAGCTTCGTACGGACTAGCAGGAAGATGGGAGGGGGCTTTCAGTGGGGAAGTTCCCCCTACTCCACACACCTGGGCCAAGGGGATAGACCACGCTCTCTTCCCCAAAGGAAGGAAGCAAAGGAAAGACATTTCTGGAGCAGTCATCGTGTTTTTACAGGTTAGCATTTTATTTTGTTTTTAACCTCAACCATCCTGTAAAGCAGACCTGACAACTCCCACTTTTACAGATGTACCTCAGAGAGGTGAAAAGCTTTTAAAAGGCAGAGCCAGCACCTAAACTTGATCCCACACCATGGGGCCTGATCTATGTTCTGCAGGGTGGGGATGCAGGCCGGAGCAGCTGAAGGGAGTGGGGGGAGGGGGAAAGTGAGGCCCACATCCCCCGCCCCAGCGAACATCCTCTCTGCCTGCCTTTGTTCACAAAACCGAAAAAGTGATGATGGTTTTCCTTCCTCTCTTTAAGAAAACAACAGAATCAAAACAAACAGAGAAGGGGAACTCCCTCCTGTAGCTTTTGCCAGAAATAAAAGGAAGAAATAGTTCCAGTCCAGCCCTAGGCCGGCTACCCGGACAGGGTGTGGGAGGGGAAGAGAGAGCACCCCTCTTGAAAACCCAAGCTTCAGCATCCCTCACCTCGTGGTCCTGATCCAACCCTTCCCCCACCTGTCACCTCACCACACACACACACACACACACACACACACACACACACACAGCTGAGGCAGCTGAAACTTCCCAGAGGGCTTTAGTAAGTCCTAAGGAAGGGCAAAAAGGAAATAAACACATACACACCCCACAAAACGCAAACCAACACTGGACACATCCCATGGTCAGTTCCCACTCAGGCCCTGCCCCATTTCTCTCTTCTGAGCTACCTGCACTGAAGTCTCTAGAGGGTAGTGATACCTCACAGGGTTCCTTTCTTCCTAGAGTCAGGCTTGCCTATACCTTAGCGGCCACAACTGTCAAAGTCTGCAGTAGGCTTCGGTTCATGGTACTGCAGGACACCCACCCATCCTTACCCTGGCCAGAGCTCTCCCATTCATTCCCTAGTTCAGCTTGCAGTTCCAGATGTCTTGTGCTGATAAGCTCATTTGGGATGACTGACAGCTTCAGAGATCTGCCCCCTGCATACAGGGTGGCGGCCTTAAAGGCTCAGCAGTGTCATCCTCACCAAGGGACTTGGTCTCACAGAACTGGCCCGTCGGTCAGCTTCACTCTTTGACAGAGACTCGGGGGCCAAAAGCACCTTTTGATAACTGCTTGGATAGATTAAGGAATTTGTGATCTGAGTTTAAGGTCAGACTCTAGCTGGAGAATAGTTTTTCCTCATTGAGACTAATTAGTCTCAGCAGGTACTAAATGAGTACTTAGTTTTGTACTCAGTACTGTACTTGGTCCTGTGGGAAATGTAAGAAGACAAATGTAAGAGTCGCAGAATCTCCTGGGGAACTGGGAGAGATGGTGGAAGGGAAAGGTTTGTGCTTAAACAATTAGAGAAGTGTCTAAATGGAAAGTCGGCTTCTCTTGGAGACGTGGGAGGTTAGAGGGCAAAAGAGCACAGGTGATGCTGCTAACTGAGGACCACTGCACCACAGGATTCTGGGCTCCCTCTTGTTTCCCAGGGCAGACAAGGCCTGCATTTAGCAGGCCTTCAGTTTGTGTCTGTTGGACAAACAGCCACCGTCTGGGCTTCACTCGCAGCAGAGGGTCCGAGGAGGTCAAGCAAAGACTACTCTCCCAGGATGAGGCCAGGGCAGGGCTGAGGCCACTCCTTCCACCTCTGTAAGCGAGCTCTTTTCCTCAGTGCCCCCAGTACCCCTCAGCCTTCATCCTTTCTCACTTGAACATTAAGACAATATCCTCCTTTGCTCTGTGCCTTAAATACATCATCCAAGTGGCCTCTGGAGCTGTTGTGCCAAAAGGCAGGTCAGATTATGTCATGCCCTCCCCGCCTCCAAAGCCTTTGCCAGCTCCCCATTGTCCACCAAATAAAGTTTATGACAGCTGCCTCTCTCCCTCCAACTGGAGTGAGCACAGTGGCTGGGGGCTCAGGCTCCACAGTCAGGCCCCTGAGTTTAGATTCTGGCTCCACCCCTTACCAGCTGGCAACCCAGGACAAGTTACCGATACTTCCCAAGCCTCTGTTTCCTCTCTGTAAAATGGGGATGATAAGACTATCCACTTGTTGGGCTTCCCTGGTGGCGCAGTGGTCAAGAATCCGCCTGCCAATGCAGGGGACACGGGTTCGAGCCCTGGTCCGGGAAGATCCCACGTGCCGCGGAGCAACTAAGCCCGTGCATCACGACTACTGAGGCTGCGCTCTGGAGCCCACGAGCCACGACTACTGAAGCTCGCGTGCCTAGAGCCCGAGCTCCTCAACAAGAGAAGCCACCGCAACGAGAAGCCCGTGCACTGCAACGAAGAATAGCTCCCGCTCAATGCAACTAGAGAAAGCTGTGCGCAGCAACAAAGACCCAATGCAGCCAAAGGTAAATAATAAATTAATTAATTAAAAAAAAAAAAAGACTATCCACTTGTAGAAGTTTGGCGAGGGTTAAATGAGATGTATCCCACATAGAGATATGCAGTGGAGCCCTCAACACTTGTTGGCATTCCTCAGCATTACCAGGAGGACTGTGTGTCTTCCCACTGGCCCAGGAAGCTTCTTGAAGGCAAGCACCGTGTGATAGTTGCCCTGTATCCTCCTCTCTCAGGTCCCAGCTGTGTTGTGCCATTGTGGGAACTCAGTAATGCTTGCAGACCAGAGAGTAGAGCTTAGAAAGTGGGCCTGGAACTGGTGGATTTGATTTCTCCCTGGCCCAGAACACCCTCCTCTGCCATTCCTGGCCCTGGCACACTCCTACTCAGTCTTTAAGACCCTGCTCTATGCCTCCTCCAGGAAGTCTTCCCTGGTTCTCAGTTTGAGTCAGCCACCTGCATGTCCCTGCTGCAAGCATGGCAGATAAGTCTTGATCAATGCACTATTACAGAGCAGTTCTTGGTTCAGGCAGCTGGTTCCCAAGAGACTGTGCCCTGCCTCATTCCTCTTCTAAGTCTGGCTCAGCTGCAGCCCAAAGTTTTGATGAATAAATTAATGAATTTGTTCTGTGACCTTGAGCCAGTTCCCTCTGTCCCATTCTAACAAGGGGAAAGCACTGTCTTTCTCGGATAAGTGGGAGGGAGGGGCCCAGAGGCAGAGGGGCAGGGCCTGGAGAGGAATGGAGTGGCTTGTGGCCAAATGGGATCCCTCAGAGGCAACCACGTTGGCTCATCCAGTGAGGGCCAGAGTAGAGAATTGCCCCCTGATATGCCCCTGGTGATTGGCTCTCCCCACATGAGGATGGAAGGGCAGGGTCCCTTGGCAAGGCCAACTGAAAAAAAGGAGGTCTCTGTTTCCGGGCTCTTCCCTTCCAGTCACCTGGCCCCCAAGTCCTTCCCACAGGATCTGCCCCACCCTCCTGGACATCAGCACAGCTGTGACCTTGAAATGGTCACCACTCATCCCTGGACTTCCAAGTTCTCTTCTCTCCTGCCCAGGGCTTAAGGTGCCACTGTGGGCCGGTGTCTGGGAAGGAGGCCAGGGATGGACTCCTGGCTTGCTGACCACCTCCCACCGGGGTGTTGGCCTGAGCGGGCGGGTTTCAGCTTTCAGAGTGTTTTCCTGTCTAGGGCACTTTCTATTTTTCAATACTTATCCTAACTCAGCCAAACAAGAAAAAAGGAAATTGGTGAAACTTCTAAGAGCTGGGAGGGTGGGAGTGGGCAGAACCCACCCTGGAAAAGGCCAGAGGCAGGGCTGGGGGCCCCTCTACCCCCATCCCCCCACCTTCCCACTCCCTTCCCAGCCTGGCTGACTCATTGTTTTGCAACAAACAGCAGGCAGCCAGGCCCTGGCAGTTTCTCGAAGTCCAGCCCCAAAGCAGGCTGGGTTCAATCCCTGCCCTCCCAACAGCCCAGGCAGGCCTGGAATGATTGGGTTATCTCCGCCTGCATCCCCTTTGTTTGGGGCGGCCCCTTGCTCACCGAGGTAAACAAACTCTGGGCGCGTAAGAAAAAAAGGGACCCATTATCTCCCGAGACCAGAGAGATCCCTCTCCCCCAACAGGTTCCCCTGCAGAGAGGAGGGATTTCAGAGCATAGCATCCAGAGACTGGTGCCTGGCTTCAAATCCCAGCTCTGCCACTTCCTGCGGGTGGCCACGGGCAAGTCACCGACCCTGTCTGCTTCAACCCCCGCAGTCTACAAAATGTCGGGATAATAGTGCCTACCTCAGAGTTGTTCTGAGCATTGATGAATTCATATTTATAATGGGCTGTATCTGATGCAAATTTTTTAAAGAGCTCTCTCTATATGAGTGGTGTTAAATGGCGGTGTGGGAAACGTTTACAATAATGTTAAAAAGTAAACCCAAATCCAGGCTCTGAGGGGATTTCCCAGTCCCCCATCCCCCACCAGCCCTCACTCCCCTCAGTGGGCCAGGCTTTCTTCACTTTGCATCCCTGAGCTGAGGGCATTGATGGGTCCCAGCAGGTAGGCACCGGGGCCCCAAGCTCCTTTTCAAATGGAAGTTGTGTAGGGAAAATCCTCGAGGGAGGTAGGCGCCAGCCTGGGAGGGTCCGGCCACCTGAGGGGCTGCATGGAGAGGCTCCTAGGTTTCCTGCAAGAGCCTTTGGAATTTCAAAACATATCCCCAGAAATGGACACAGCCCGCAGGGGTGAAGTGATGGAAGAAGACGTGTCAAGCTCTCCCTGAAGTCCAACAGGGGGACCTGTCCTGCCATTTTCTTTTCTGGACGATTTTCCCAAATAGCTGATTTCTTAGGCTCAAGTACCAGATTCAAATCTTGGTTCTGACCTTACAAGCTGGGAGACTCTGGGCAACTTACTAACTCTCTCTCTAAGGCTCCATTTCCTTGTCTGTAACAAGAGGTAATAATCCCTCGCCTTGCAGGGCTGGCAGGGGATTAAATGAGGCAATACAGACAAAGCTCTTATAGTAGGGCCGCCAGGGGCAGGACCAGAGCTCCATCAATGGGTGTCCTCTAGCCCCCATCCCCATCCCCTGTCCTCACCCGAGAACTGGGAATCTCCTTACCTCCGGCCTGACTCCATTTGGCAGTAGACTGGTACCCCTCCCCCGCTGCTTCCTGCATCCTTTCTGATGAGTCCAAGGGCCCGAGGCCAGCTTCTCAGCCTCTATCCTCCTGGTTTCCCCAGTGGTGCCAATATTGCACAGAAGTTAACAGAGTGCACTTCAGAGCCCAGGAGATTGGGGTTGAGGTCCAGTCAGTCTCCTCCAACACCAGCAGTGAGTCCTGGGTCACAAGCCTCTGTCACTCAGTCATTCATTCAGCAAATATTTCTGAGCACCCGCTCTGTGCCTGACACTGTAAGGGGTGCTGCAGGTACAATGAAGAAGACAGATCCAATCCCCGCCCTCAGTCGTAGTCTAGCAAGGGAGACAAACATTAAATGTATATCCAGTAACATAATTATTGAGTGCTATAGAGAGTGAAGGGTGCTGTAGGATGATATTTCATGGAGGGCTCAAGAGTTGGTATTTCTGAGGCTTAAGCCAGGACCTGAAGTATATCGAAGAATGAATAGTAGGAGCTGGGGAGGAAGAGGGAAAGAATACTGTATAGACAGCCGAAATAACATGTGCAAAGGCCCTGAGATCAGAAGACTTTGATACTCATACTGAAGAGGGCCTATAGTGAGTGAACAAAATAGAGACTCAAGATGAGGTTGAAGAATAGAAAGGTCTAGATCTGGTGGGACCACATAGACCTTGGGAAAGACTTTGGACTAGAACCACTGAGTAGTTTTAAGGAGTGAGGGATATGGTTAGAGCACTTTCAAAAACATATCCAGCAGCTCAATGGATAATGGCTTGGAATGGATGCAGGGAGACCAAGGAACAGGCTGTCTTTTGAGGGAGAAGGGATTGTGGTTGGACTAGGGAAAGCAGAGCTGCAAAGAAGTGGGCAGAGCCATGACATGCTTGGGAGTGGGTACAATAGGAACTGGTAATAGGGTAGGTATGGAGGTCAAAGGAGATGGTGTCAAATATAACTCTCAGGTTCTGACCTGGGAAACTGGGTGAAGGGTAGGGCTAGTTACTGAGAGAGAAGCCCCAGGGGAGGGGCAGATTTGATGCGAGAGGGGATAGCAGATGTCTAGTTTTAGAGATCTATGTTTGAAATACCTGTATCAAGTAGGCAGCTGGATATACCAGACTTGAGTCTAAAAGAGAGGTCTAGATTGAGAATTGGAAATTGTAGAAATGGAATTAACACGGGAATGAACAAGATTGCCTGGGAGAGAATAATCTATGCTAGTCAAAGAGGACCAGGCCCAAGGCCTGAGGGGCACCCCATTTAAGTGAAATGGAGCCCCAGTTTTGTCATCTCTAAAGTGGAGATAATAGTACCCATAGCTAACTGAGGATTATATGAAGTAACGGATGTAATGCACTTTACCGGGCACCTAGCACACAGCCAAAGCACAACAAACGACGGGTAGGAAAGCTGCCAGGATGCATTTGGTTGGTAATTCTCTTCATTTGCAAGTGATAGAAACTCAAACTAGTTCTAGGAAAAGAGTTTTTTCAAAGGATTCAGGATATCTCCTACAATCAGGGGAGGAACTGAATCACTAAGCCACAGCACAAAGGGCAGGACCAAGGTCCTCGGAGGGACTCGCCTCTCCGCTCTGCTTCTGTTGGGTTCAGCTTCTTTCCCTGATTCTCTGACTTCTGCTCTGTGACGGGGTGCACAGCTGCTGGCCGGGTCTGCATTTCATGTCTTGATGTTCCCTCAGCCAGAGAGGGACTTACTCATATCCTCTCTGATCCCAAGTTAGCAAAATCTCAGGGAAGGACTCTCCATGGTTCCACTTTGTTTGGGAACCTCCCCCTGCCCCACTCTGTGTGTGGGAACAAAGGGACTGGCATCTACAATAAAATGGCATTGCCCTATTGGGGTGCAGGGAGGGGAAGGACGGCTGCTAGGTCAGCAAAAAACAATAGACGGCCCCCTCCCGTTATTAACCTGGAAATGTGCTTGCAGTCAAGAAAAGGGGCTAATTAGTACCTGCAGGTGATTAAAAAAGAAACACAACACAGGGCCGATGTTACCATCTATTGATCTTGACACTCTCTAGATAACCCCCTACTCCCCAGCTCCCAGCCCCCAATCACCTGGACTCAGCAATAACCTCAGCACATGCTCGTGGTGTTTCCTCCACAGGCTCCTTCCTTCCCCTCCCCAGCCCAACCCCATGGCAGATGGGCCTCCCCTTGACCCCATTTCGAAGGATTCCCTTTTCAGAGCCTTCAATGGCCTTCCCAGACCCTAGGATTGATGACAGTTCCTTTTTTTTCTTTTTTACATATTCTTTTCCCTTATGGTTTACTACAGGATATTGAATATAGTTCCCTGTGCTATATATAAGGACCTTGTTGTTTACTGTGTATGTTTGTATCTGCTAATCCCTGACTGCTAATTTATCCCTCCCCCACTCTCTTTCCCCTTTGGTAACCATAAGTTTGTTTTCTATGTCTGTGAGTCTGTTTCTGTTTTATAAATAAGTTTGTGTCATATTTTAGATTCCACATATAAGTGATATCACATGGTATTTGCCTTTCTCTTTCTGATTTAATTCACTTAGTATGATCATCTCTAGGTCCATCTATGTTGCTGCAAATGGCATTATTTCATTCTTTTTTATGGCTGTGTAGTATTCCATGGTATATAGGTACAGCTGCTTTATCCATTCATCTGTCCATGGACTTTAGGTTGTTTCCCTGTCTTGGCTATTATGAATAGTGCTGCTATGAACATTGGGGTGCATGTATCTTCTCAAATTATATTTTTCTCTGGATATATGTCCAGGAGTGGGATTGCTGGATCATATGGCAACTCTATGAGTTGAGTTTTTTAAGGAATCTCCATACTGTTTTCCGTAGTGGCTGTACCAATTTACATTCTACCAACAGTGGAGGAGGGTTCCCTTTTCTCCACACCCTCTCCGGCATTGGCTATTTGTAGAATTTTTAATGATGTTGAGGCCAATTTCTTTGGCCTGACCTCTCAACCTTTCCGCTCCTCTGTCACTGCACCTCTCAAGTCACTCGAGGCCCAGCTTACCCCAGACCTCCTCCCTCCCTGACCTCTCCAGCCTCATAGGCCCCTCCCACT
Organism: Phocoena sinus; assembly: GCF_008692025.1. Lineage (NCBI taxonomy): Eukaryota > Metazoa > Chordata > Mammalia > Artiodactyla > Phocoenidae > Phocoena > Phocoena sinus. The sequence goes on from NC_045775.1 coordinate 35,291,614, forward strand.
GACCTCCAACCAGCCTGCTGCAGTGTTCACTGCTCACATGGAGGGTGTGCCTGCCGCGTGTCCCTCACTGAGGCTAGTAGATGCTTCATTTTCCCTACTTCCTGAAAGACAGACACCGACCACCATCCCCGTTTGACAGGGCGGAAGCAGGCTCAGTGAGGTTCAGTAACTTTTCCCAAATTACACCATTGGTTAGTGAAATAACCAGGACTTGAATCCGAGACTGACAACTGAGCTCAAAACCTTTGCTTTAAACCAGGAGCCAGCAAACTATTGGCTCTGAAGGCCAAATGCTGCCCACTGTCTGCTTTTGTGCAGTTTAAGAGCTGAGTGATTTTTACATGATTGGGAAAAAAAATCAAAAGAAGCATAACATTTTGGCACATGTGAAAAGTCACATGAAATTAACATTTCAGTGTCCATTAATAAAGTTTTATTGGAGCACAGGAACACCCATTTGTTTAGATCTTGTCAATGGCTATTTTCACATTTCAATGGCAGAGCTGAGTAGTTGTGACAGCAACCTAAAATTTTTATTATTTGGCCCTTCGCATTAGAAGTCTGCCTACCCCTGCTCTAAAAGGCACCACTAGGGACTTCCCTGGTGGTGCAGTGGTTAAGAATCCACCAGCCAATGCAGGGGACACGGGTTCGAGCCCTGGTCTGGGAAGATCCCACATGCTGTGGAGCAACTAAGCCCATGCGCCACAACTACTGAATCTGCACTCTAGAGCCCGTGAGCCACAACTACTGAGCCCGCGTGCCTAGAGCCCGTGCTCCGCAACAAGAGAAGCCACCACAATGAGAAGTCTGCATACCGCAACAAAGAGTAGCCCCAGCTCACCGCAATGAGAAGACCGCGCACAGCAACGAAGACCCAACGCAGCCAAAAATAAATAAATAAATTTATAAAAGGCACCACTAGCCTACCTCCTATTGATGACCCCCAGCCTCGTGGAGCTCTAAACACACCGCCTGCCTGTACAGATTGCTGTCTTTCTCTGAGTGCTGAGCCTGCTATAGAATCTTAGAGGGAAAGCAAGGTGGATTTTAGCCCTCTTTGTATCCCCAGGTACTCAAGACTTGCCCCAGATGGGACTGAAGTTTCAACATCTGAGAATGTCGAAAAAATTCTTGTAAACCCTCCCGGTGTCCGCCAGGCTGAGCCAGGCGGTTCATTCAGGGTGGGCAGGGGGAGACCTTTGTCCCGACAGGATCTGACCCATCTGGAGTGTGCTCTGGGGTTGTTTGGCTTTCAAGGAACCAGCTTCAAGGAAAGAAGCAGAAGAACTGGTTCTTAGCCAGGAGAATGAGGCAGAGGGTTGTCCTGGTGACTAAGTGGGATCCTGAAAGAAAGCACTAAGCCTGAAGACGGGCATGTCATAGATGCCTGAAGACCTGAAGCTCTTCTGAGGAGGAAGAGGGAAACGGGAATTCTGGAAGTTCCAGGCTTTTGCTTGCCTGTATGGGGCTTTTGCGTAACAGAAAAAGTCTCCCCTTTCTCCCACACAGGGGGCCCTGCCCACACCAGGACACTCTTGGGGAGTGGAGTGGGAACTGGACTTCAGCCTCAACTCCCACCTTCAGGGTCAGGCACATTTGTGCAGTGCACACAGCTCACAGCTGTCGACGGCAGCCCTACTGGACCTGTGAGCAGGAAGACCCTGAGCGGGGTTTTCTGAGTCCCCCTGCAACTTGGCCACTACCTCAAGCCAGTCCACAAACCTTCCGGGGCTTCGGTTCCCTCTTCTGTATAATGGGGATGCTCGTCATCTCTCCCTCGGGCAGTTCTGAGAATGAAATGAAGGAGCAGGTGTGGAAATCAGGGTGGAGGGTTTTGATGTTAACCAAATGGAAGCCTGCCATTTGGGGTCCTCCAGAAGCTGCTACTTACAGAAAGGGCTTTGTCGTTGACATTTTAGAAATTATATGTTGTAGAGAGTTTGGAAAGCAGAGGACTATATTGTCCATAATTTATCATGGTTAATATCATTTCCACACTTAATCTTGCTTTTTTTTTTTTTTTTTTTTTTGCTGGGGTGGCATGTGGGTGGGAGAAGAAATGCAGAGAGGGGAAGAAATACTAGAAATACTAGAGCAGTATTTCTCAAACTTCACCTGGGGGGTTGTTAAAAAGCAGATTCTGATCTAGTAGGTCTGGAGTAGGGCCTGAGAGTCTGCATTTCCAACAGGGTCCCAGATGACACCCACCTGAGGACTACCCACTGTCACAGGGGCTAGAAGGCCCTAGAGCAGCCGCAGGAGGTAGAGCCAGGGTTTCCTTGTCTGAGGAGGGCAGTGGGAGCAGTGAAAGTTTCCACCATCCCAGTGGACCTGCTTCTTGAGGTAAGGGGCAGGCTCCTAAGACCCCAGGGATCAGCCTGGCCAGACCCAGACCTCGAAACTGGGGGGGCTTGAAGGCCTCCTTGAAGGCTCCACACCCTCAGTGAGGGGACTGAAGCTGGGGAGACTGGGAAGGGCTGGGTTTCCCCCAGATCAAAGCAGGTTCCCCAGCCTTTGATTAGCAAAGAAGCAGACTCTTTGGAGGCTGGCCTGAGTTTGGGGGCTGGCTGGCCTTGGGGCCTGGGATGAGTGGTCAGAGGCCCCCAGCCTGCTCTCTTTTTGCATAACACCTTGGCTGTCTGACAAAAGGGCAGTCCTTGAAAGGCCGTATGGGGCTGTTAAAAGCTTCCGGCAATGGTTTAATTGGGGGCGATTAAAGTGTCCACCCCAGGAAGGCCTGCCCTTCAAAGGCCAGCCAGGCCTGGCTCCTCTGCCCTCAGCACCTCCCCCCTCGGCCCCGCCCCCCAGGGTAGCCCTGCTCCCAGCCTCTCCCCTCTGCCCCCTCGGCCCCCTTCCCTGTGGCTCCCTGCAGACTGAGGAAGTCATCGACTCATCGACGGGAACCCTTTGGCCAGCCTGTCTGGGGGGATTCCGTCCCAACCCCTGGACCATTGCTACCATTTGTTCACACAGTTTGGTCTCGTGGCTGAGTCAGTGTGGGAGGGCGGGGAAGGCTGAGTTTGAGACACAAAGGGCCCCAGAACTGGCCCACCCAGAACACTCTCCGTCTCTCCCCCAAGACACCTAGCCTGGTCTCTGCGCCCCTCCTCCAGCCCCTCTCCCCTGGCCCTCGCCTGTCTGGAACTTCATGGTCACCGTTGGGGGGTCCCACGGCCTACCACACAGCAATCTTCCAGACATCTGCAGAGACACTACCTGGGAAGCGTGGGGGCTCAGAGGTGACCAGACAGGGACCACGACTCAGGGAGGTGCTGGATAAGTGAATAGGCCAAAGCAATAGGGCCTGATACAGGTAAAATGAGGTGAGCTATAAGCAGGCCCCTACCTCTGGTGGGGCTGGGGGAGCAGAGGGGCAGGGAAGATGACTTTCTGGAAGCAAGGGAGCCTAGAGTTAGGCCCATTTGCCAACCCTGATGTCAAAAGCAAGACCGCAGCTGGCTTCACTAACAGCTGGCTTCACCCACCCAACCAACTCAGGAATCCTCGGAAGGAGACGTGGTATAGATTTTCCATTAAGTCTAGAAATAGTTATTCTGTGGGTATCTGGTTCAGACACTTCCTCAGAGACCATGAAGTCTCTCAGAATCTTCTTTGGCTGAGCCAACCTACAGGGAGCGGTCTTAGGGGTATCTTTGGGCACCATTTTCCTCTCCCATCCCTTTAGGCCCGTCCCGCAATAGACGGTCCAAGGCCTGTCTCTTCCGGGTGCTCTGTTCTGTCTCCCGGGCCCTGCTCCCATCAACCCCATCAGGTTTTCGCCTCACGTTGACTGGCCAGCGCCGCTCTGAGGACGGAGGTGCTGGGGCCAAGGGTCTCTGAGATTTCCATGTCCCAGGTAAGGAAAGTCTACCCTTTTTCCAGGGTGAGTATGGGATAAAACCAAGCCTGGAGGCTGGGAGGCAGGGAGGCCTAGGCCTGAACCGCAGGTGGCAGAAAGCCTCCCTTCTGACTCCCCCGACTCATCTGTGTCCTCTCTAGGGAGGAGCCCCTGACCACCCTCCCACACACCTGACAGCTTTCCTGTCCTGTCCCCAGAACCTGCTCCATTCCCAGAAGCCCACATGGGACGGGGCCAAGTGAGCAGGGCCCGAGGGGGGGGTGGGAGCAGGGGCTCTGAGCAGAGCATTGTGACTGGACCCCCAAAGCCAGGCAGGCACCCTAACTTTGATTTTCAGCAATTTCTGATCCCAGAGATCTGGCTGCTGGTTACATCTGTGGTACTATAGCATCCCACTAACCAGAGCGGCAAGCTGTGAGGCACGCAACCCATCCCAAGTCCCCTCTCTACCTCTGAAGGCTCCGGGAGGACAGAGCAGCTGACATCAAAAATTCTCCCATGAACTGTCCATCCCTCCCAGCCTCAGCCTGGCAAAGAAGCCCTCTAGTGAAGCAGATCCAGACTTCCAGATTCGCCCACTAGAGACAAAACCTGAGCCGTTCCCTCACACAGGGCATGCGCTGAACACAAGTAGGCATGGTTAAGAATTGAGGCTATGGAAAAAAATAACAAGTGTTGGTGAAGACAGGGAGTATGTAAATATACTCACACACTGTTGGTGGGAATGTAAATTGGTGCAGCCACTGTGGAAAACATTAGGGAGATTCCTCAGAAAATTAAGAATAGAATTATCATATGATCCAGCTATCCCACTTCTGGGTATATAACCAAAGAATATGAAAACACTCATTCAAAAAGATATATGCACCCTTGTGTTCATTGCAGCATTATTTACAATAGCCAAGATACAGAAACAACCTAAGTGCCTACTGACAGATGAATGGATAAAGAAGATGTGGTATATGTATGGAATGGAATACTTACTCAGCTATAAAAAGGATGAAATCTTGCCATTTGTGACAACATGGATGGACCTTGAGTGTATTATGCTAAATGAAATAAGTCATACAGAGAAAGACAAATACCATATGATTCCAGTCATATGTAGAAGACAAAAAACAACAAACAAAATAAAATAAATGGGGCTTCCCTGGTGTCGCAGTGGTTGAGAGTCCGCCTGCCGATGCAGGGGACACGGGTTCGTGCCCCGGTCTGGGAAGATCCCACATGCTGCGGAGCGGCTGGGCCCGTGAGCCATGGCCACTGAGCCTGCGCGTCCGGAGCCTGTGCTCCGCAACGGGAGAGGCCCGCGTACCTCAAAAATAAAAAATAAAATAAAATAAAATAAAATAAATGAACAAACCAAAGAGAAATAAACACACAGAGAACAGAGTAGTGGTTACCAGAGGGAAAGGAGTGGAGGGAGGAGGGCAAAATGGGTAAAGGGGATCAACTCTATGGTGACAGATGGAAACTAAACTTCTGGTGGTGAACACACTGTAACATATACAGGAGTATATGAAATATAATGTTATAAACCCATGTTACCTCAATAAAAAATAAATTAAAAAAAAAGAATCAGGGCTATGGAAACTCAGAAAAGAGCTGTCTGCTCCCCCATCCTAGTCACCCCGCCCCCGCCAGACCTACTCTTTTACTCCTAGGGTGACAAACTGTCTTGGTTTCCCTGGGACTGAGGTGGTTTCCGGGATAAGGGACTTTCAGTTTTAAACCCTGGACAGTCCCAGGCAAACCATCTTGATTTGCTCAGGACTGAGAGGTTTCTGAGGACAGGCTTTCAGTGTTAAAACTGGCAAGGAGGGACTTCCCTGGTGGCCCAGTGGTTAAGACTTCGTGTTCCCAATGCAGGGGCCCGGGTTCGATCCCTGGGCAGGAAACTAGATCCCACATGCCACAACTAAAGATTCCGCACGCTGCAACTAAAAGATCCCGCACGCCGCAACTAAGACCCAGTGCAGCCAAATAAATAAATTAAAACAAACAAACAAAAACTGGGAAGGATGAGTTGGTCACCCTCCCTTTCCCTCACAGTCTGGCCTCTGCCCCCATCAGCCCCCTGAGACAGTGTCCAAAGCCCACCAACAACTTTGAAAGGCCAGTTCCTGTGGCCTCTTTTCTCTCCTCCTGTCCCACGGTGGGAGGGTGGGAGGATGGAAGGCTGCGGCTGTACCCAGCTGGCCGGGAAGGTGCATGGGGGTCGGCCAAGGGGCCAGGGAAGTGACAGCCTCGCCGTCCCACCCTCTCTAAGTCAGTTTCTGGGCCTGTGCCCTTTATCACCCCCTCACACTATCTGGCTGCCTGAAGGAGTATCTCCTCCTCGTGCATCCCAGCCCTGCCCTGACTCAGATAAGCTGAGGCGCCACCCCAGCAAGGCAGAGGTAAAGCTGTGGCCTGGGTCCTTCCCTGCCGTGAAACTCCCTACCTGACCCTCGGCCTGACCTTGGACAGAAAAGGAGCAGAGCATCTGCTTCCACATCCCAGAGTAGACAGGAATTCCTGTATTCACTTGACAGATGGGAAAATGGAAGCAGGACAAATGATGTGACCTGCCCAAGGTGGTGGGGCCAGACCCACAGAATGCAGGGGCTGGAAGGACCTCAGAGAGCATGCCCAAAGGCTCCTGTGATGGAGCTTCACGGAGGGTATATTTTGAGTCTAACCAGGGTGAAAAGACCCACAGACGAAGTCAGCACCTCTACCTCCCCACCGGTCTCAGGCCAACCTCCCAAATCACCCAAGCCCAGAGCCTTGAGACCCGCCTCCTGCAAGGCTCCTGGCCCCTCGACGACCTTCTGCCTGGGTTTCTCCCCAGCAGCAAAAGCAGATCCTTGTTGCCAGAACTCAGCCTTAGTGTTGTCAGAGTCCCACTCACAAGCCTCCCTGAGTTCCCATTGCTCCAGGATAGCTGGACATTCCAAACCCTCCCCGACCTCTGCGGACCCCAACCAGGCCCCACTTCTATCCTCCAGGCAGTGGGTGTGGCCACACGAAATTCCTCGTGGTCCCCAAACATGCCATGTCCTTTCTTGCTTCGGCTTACGCTGGCCCCTCCTCAGGGAAGGGACATCTTTCCTTCACCTGGATCTGTGGCAACCCCGCTGGTCCCTCAAGGGCCTGCTGACATGTCTCCTCCTCCAGGAAGCTTCCCTGAATATGCGAGTCAGAAACTCATTGTCCTTTTTTAAATGGCTTTAGCACTTACCACGTGTCAGGCACTAGGCTGGACCCTGTGTCTCATTTAACCCTCACAACAACCACAAGCATCAAGTACTTTACTGTTATCCCCGTGTTATAGACAAGAAACTGAAACACAGAAAGGTCAGGTAACAGGCCCAAGGTCACACAGCTGGAAATGGATGGAGGCAGGATTTAGGCTCTGGCGATCTGGATCCAGAGCCTGAGCTCCAAACCACCGATGGCCTGACCCTAGCAGTGTTTGTACCTCTGTTAGGGGCCCCTCCCTGGCTACACGGCACTACAGAAGCTCCTCAGGGCAGGGAACACGGAGCAAGACTGGCTTCCTACAGGAGTCTTAGTATTTGCTTAGAGAGCTCAGAGAAGGACCTTTACCCCAGGCTCCTATACAGCCCTAGAGGGAAAGACAGAATTCTATTTCTATCACCCTTCAGGCCAGTTTCTGAGGAGTCTCTGCCTGGCTTCTTTTTGGCTATGGGGATCTGGTCCCAGTCTGAGAATGGGATATGGATGGCGTAGCCAGAGGTAGGCTGAGAGTATGGCTCCCAGGGGCCCCGCTAGCCCTCCAGGGAGCTCTCCCTGTGCCCCTCCAATCCCTCTTTCCTAAAGGTCACTCCATACCTTCCTCCTCTAAGAAGCTGTGCCTGCTGCCCCCAGACCTGCCTCTGTCTAGTCCCTTAATCCCCTTCCTGCCTGTCTCCTGTCCCAGCTGGAAGGTGTGTCCGGATGTCCATGCCGACTCTAAGCTTTCTGCTTGCAGCTCCCTCACACCCACATGAGGCTCTAGCTGCACCTCCTCTTTAAAAAAAAACTTTATGGGAATTTCCTGGTGGGCCAGTGGTTAGGACTCCGGGCTTCCACTGCAGAGGGCCTGGGTTTGATCCCTGGTTGGGGAACTAAGATCCCACAAGCTGCTCGATGCAGCCAAAAAAAAGAAAAAAAAATTTTTTTTAATGAAATTGATTCCCAATTTGAAGTGGCAGTGGATACAAAGATAACAGAGCTTCTGATAATTTACAGAAATATTTGTTGCAATATGCGTATACATATTAAGTTTCATCCTGAATAAATAATTCCAATTTAATTTTTATTTTTATATAAAAATATAATATTGCACTCTTAACAAGACCGGTTATTTTACATATTTTCTCTTTAGATAAATGATGAACTTCAGCCTTAAAAATTCAGCAGAAGGAGGGAACAGAGGAAAAGTAACTCTGCTTTGGGGTGGTTTACTCCACGGCTTTTGTACGTACCCTGAAGGCTTCAGTACTTTGGCGGGTGTCAGCCAGGCTCAGATGTGCTGAATTACCCAGAGGGTCTCAGGGCTGGAGCTGGGAGAGGAGGCCCATGCGTGCCCAAGAGGGTGTGGCTGTGTGTGTGTGTGTGCGCGTACACACACACTCACGGTTGACTGTGTGAATCAATTTGTGAGTGTGTAAGTGTGATTCGTGTACACCCTTGCACAGTCCGCTTATGTACTTGAATGCCCCGGGTACGTGCGAGCATATACTCAGGAGTCCTCCCTCCCCTACATACCCAACGCCTGCCTACTCATCCCTCAGGGTGCTCCCCCACCCTGCCTCACCCCTGAAGCCTGTTCTGGCCCTCCAGCTCACACTGTTCTCCCCCTGCCCTTCCCTGTTGACCCTGCAGCCCTGACCTGCAGGCCTACATCACAAACGCTGTTCATCTTGTTCTGGTTTAGGCTTGGAGCTTGGTCACCCTTGCTCCCTGAGGGTGAGGCTGACTCCTTTCAAATTACCCCAAAGCCCAGCTTAGGACTGGGGACACAGCCTTGCCCAGTACATACTCATGATCTGAATTAAAGCCAGCTGCATTGAATGGAGCTGCATTTAAGTGACTAGAAACCAGAGCACGGTAGCTTTCCTCTCTCAGCTTTGAACTCTTACTCTCTGTATCTTTCCGCCTGTCCTTTCTCTGACTTATTTGCTGTCTCAATCTTCAGCTTACAGAGTACTTCCTTGTACACCCATGTCTGACTCAAATCTCATGACCATCCTTTAAGATAAGAATACTTATCCTCATTGAGCAGATGAGGAAACTGAGGCTCAGGGAGGCCACGTGGTGACTCGCCCAAGGTCACTCGGCCTGGAAGCAGGGCCTGGAATCCTCACGCCTGAATGGACACTGCCTTCCACAGTCCCTCCCCACCAGTAAGTGCCTGGGGTTAGAGGGCAATCCCTGGCTTGGAGGGGGTTCTTCCTGACCTCCTGTACCTTCTCCATGTCCTGAGGTCACTATGGGAAGGAGATGAACCAGGGCCCCCAGGGCCTCGGACAACCCCACCCAGCCAGCACTCCCAGATGCAGGAGGGGCAACGAGCTTGGTGGACATTGTTCCTAGCCTGTGGTTACTGATTTGACAACAATCCCTTTCCTCTCCAGCCAGCCAGGGAGTTAATGATTAAGGAAGGGATTAAATATTAACCACCTGTCGGGTCATGGCGTAATGTCTCTGTCTGCACCTGAGCCTACCTAAAAATACCTCCCACCTGCTGTGGGCCAGTCTCACACAGGGCCTATAAGCCCCTTGCTCTGGCCATTACCGCCCCATGCAGCCACCCTGGCCCTGGCCCTGGCCCTAACCCACCTTCTTCTCCCCATGCCCACCCCATCAGCCTCTCCCATATCCCCAGCACAGGTCCAAGAAGTTTCCCCGCAGCTTGGCAGCTGCAAGCCACACTGCTGGATGCACTCCTGGTGGGCTTTCTGAAGGAGGAGGATTTGCCTGGAGCTAACTGCTGTGTGTTCCTGGAGACTGGAGGGTCAGTAGGTTGCATTCCTATCTGTGATCTAGTTTATTGGTGCTCTTATCTCCACCTAGAGACCTCTCTGAATATACACATACCAGGCCCCAACACCCTGGGCTACAAGGATTTATTTCACTAAAGAAATCACAAAAGAGCAACACCCTCCCCAGTCAAGCTCTTCTTTTCCAGTGAGGATCTGGGGGCCGGCTGCCTCCGGGAAGTCTCTGAGACTAACCTAGCCCTAGGCACTTGTGGACCTTGCTCCCCCAGCTTCCCTCAGCCGTGGGTGATTCAAGCTGGCGTGGGCTGTTGCATAGCTGCAGGAAACTGTCTGCTTCTGTTAGAACCATCCTTTCAAGTTCCATCGTGCAGCCCATGTGGTCCTCCAAAGGTGGAGGCGGGAGAGGGACGGCTCTATCACACCCAAGCCCGTGGTCAGCCTCCCCACTGCGGGAACCACAGACAGTATGACACAGGGCTCACTCAGTCCTTTTCTAGAAAAACTGAATTCTCTACTCAAGTAATAACTGTACTGAGAAGCTCTGTTTCTGCTCTGGGGGAAGCCCCGAGTTTGCCTGCTGAACACCCACATGGCCTTGTACTACCCTCCCGATATATATCCTGCAGAACTGCATTCCCACTGCAAGCCTGGGGACAGCCATTATCATCCCCATTTTACCAATGGGAAAACCGAGGCTGGGTGAGGTTAAACAGCTAGAAAGTGGCAGAGGCTGGCTTGCCTGACCCAAAAGCCACACAAAATTTAAAAGAACCTAGCACCAAACCTCAAATTCAGCTCTTCAAGCCAGTTACCATGTCATTCCTCCTTCCTTTTCACTTTCTCTCACCTATATTGATACTTGTACTCTTAATCCCGTAGGGCCTCCCCGAGTGGGACTCTTCCCAGCAAACGTGCTCCTTGTTTCCTATGATCTGAGGATGTAACCCAAGGAGACTCCACAAGGAGACTCAGGAACTCTGAACTGGGATTTCCAAGTCCCTCCTAAAATAGGGCTCATCACTTGAAGACGTTTTGCTGAGGTTCTCGCAAGAGACTTCTAGAAGGACATACCACCTCCCTTCTTTCTGCAGGTTGTAAATCATCTTACCAGACCCAGACCGCTTAGAATCAGCATTGCACAGTGGTTTCCTCACACCGTCGCTTGTGTTTACAAATGAGGAAAGCAAGGCCCCTAGAGGTCAAGTACCTCGCTGGCTGGGGGGCTCCTACATGAGTTCCTCAGGGCAGCAGGGGCACGGAGTGTGGGATGGCCTCGGCTTGGCACCAGTGGGGGCTTCCAAGCCTGGGAAGTTTTCCGTTAGGGGTTACAGCCCCTGTCTGAGACTCAGAGCAGAGCCCCTCCCCCCAGCTCACCCTGGCAGCCTGCTCCTCTCCCCTCTGCCCCAGCCCCCCTCCCTAGGCCACTGCCCCCCAGCCTCTGCCTTCCCCCACCCTTGACAGTGACCCTGAGGAAGCCCAGGAAACTTCTTAGCCATATACAGTGTTCTCATCTCCCCCCGCCCCCCTCATACAGCCTCTGACGCGGGCCTCCCGGTGGGGAGGGAAGCGCCGCCCAGGCCCCGCCCCTTCACTCTGGCTCGGAGGCTTGATAACCACCCTGTCCTTGGGCTCTGCATTTCTGTTTCTGACTTTCTCACATACACAGTCACTGACAAGCACTCACAAATTTCTGTGAATCCAGCAGAGCAGGAAGGAGTGAAGCCACCACCCAGGGCCGAGACTGGTTTTAAGGGGACGGCTCTCAATTTTTTATTTGCATCTCTTTTGCACATATTTGCATGGTAGCTTTGCAAGCTCTCCATTTTCCCAAAGAACACAGGGAAGTAACGGATGTGGAGGCCCCAGGGGGCACTGAGGCGTCAGTGAGGTTTCCAAACGCCTTGAGTGGGTCTCAGGATCCGGGTTTTGGAGTGCAGGAGGGAGTAGAGACGGGGCAGAGCACCAAGTCGAATGGGGGGGAGGGGCAAGGTAGGGGGAGGGGGAAGCAGCAGATTCTGGGCGTGGCCTGGAGGAACCTCTGGGGCCTTGAGATTCCTTCCTGTGGCAGAGGCTTCTGCTCTGGGCACCTGTTCACTTGCAGGCCATTGCCGGCCTGGGGGTGGGTAGGGGTAGGGGTAGGGGGTTGAGTTTGCAAAAGTTCAGGTCCGTGGCAAGGCACAGCTCTGGGGGGCCAAGTAGGGAAGGTAGTGGAGAAGCATGAGGATGGGCAAAGGGGGAACACAAGAGACACAGAGGCAGGGCTAGAGGAAAAGGACACCCAGGAGAGGATGCCCCGAGACTGAAGGTTCTGGGGGAGGTGGGTCCTGCCCTTTAGTTGGACCAAACATCAGAGGCCCAACACTACCTGCCCTCCCACGCCGCACATCAGTTCTCAATTTATTCCCCACAGAACCTGAGACAAGATTCCAGGCAGCTAGAGCTCTGGCCTGGCTCTGTACCCCTGGCTGGATGACTTTGGGCAAGTCTCTGTCTCTCTCTGGGCCTTACTTTCCTCTTCAGTAAATCATCTAGGGAGCACTTGATTTCCATGGGCCCACTCCTGTTCCACCCTGGCCAAGCCTCTCCTGGTTCCCTGGGGGCTCAGGAAACTTTAGTGCTTACCTCCAGATCAAGTTCAAATTTGAGTGTTCAGGATTCTTCTGGATCTGGTACCATCCAACCTAATCAGCCTCATCTTTCCCTGTTTTTAACAGTCCAGGAGACCCAGCTCCTCCCTGCCCCTTGGTCCTTGCTCCAGCCTCCTTTCGTCTCTCCACAAAGAGCCCCCATTTCTGGAACACCTGTTCCCTCCAGCAGGCCTGGCTTTATGGATGTGTGATCCGTGAAGCTATACAAGTCCCTGCACTTAGAAGGACCCCATGCTTGGTTTAATACTCTGTTGATGCCATCCCGGAATTTAAAAAGCTTGAACAAGGGGCCCCCAATTTTCATTTTGTCCTGGGCTCCCCAAATTATACCCCAGTCCTGCCTTCCTCTCCTCCCATCAGGCCCTCCTCAGCCCCACCTCCCTGTGGAGCCCTCACCGACACAGGAGAAAATCTGCACTGGGATGGCCAGAACTACCCACTCACCGGGCAGAAGCAGAGATCCTTTGCACATCATAGAGGCCCAGGCCTTATGTCACCTGGGGAGGATGGCTCAGGAACTGCCAGGGGACGTGGAGAACAGAACGAGGCAGAAACCCTGACTCTGTCTTAGAAGGAAAGCTGACTTCTGTTCCAGAAGCCTCTAGTCTGATGGGGAGGCCAAGCACCTGACCCAGGAAGGTCCTCATCTCATGAGGGCACAGTGGGGCTGGTTGAAAGTGAATACCCCTTTCCTCCTCCCTGCGACCCTTGCTGGGAACAGTGAGAGGAGATGCGGGCTGCTTCTGGGGCTGGAGAAGCAGAAGCTGGGGATGCCACCCACCCCGGATCCTCACCCTGCAGAGCTCTCACTCCAAAAGCATCTCTTGGAGCATCTCCAAATAGAAGCCTGTCTACCAACACACCGAGGCCCCAAGGCAATGCCTTTCCTGCTAGCAAATAGCCTCACTGAGAGCAGTGGCCAGGTCCCTCTGGCTGTAGTCCCTGTGGCTCCCTTTCCTTCAGAAGCCTGGATCAGTCATCCTCCCTTCTCCTCACTCCCTGGCCCTAAGGGTATGCGGTCTGGCCTCCCCAGGGCCCCTCACCCACTCTGGAGCCACAAAGGGTGCCGGGCAGTGGCATGAGCTTCTGTTCACCTGGTGGAGCCTGATTGTCATGTATGCAGGGGTGGGGCTACAGGGGCTGCAGTCCTGCTGAGACCCCAGGGCAATGACCTCAGGGCCCCCAGTGCTGGGCCAGTCCTAGACCCCACCCCGGGACTGGGGGAGGGGAAGTGGGATGAGCTGGCTGGACCACCCCAACTCCCTCTGGCTTCCCCTCCCAGCACCTTCCATAACCACAGCGTTGCTGCATCAGGTACCTGCTGCCTGCCTCTGGGCCTCTGCTGCTAATGGACCCTGTCTCTACCAGGCTAATCCGCTCATCACTGAACATCTGCCTTGAGAATCTCTTTCCCCAGGAAGCCTTCCCTGAACCTCAGGGTCGCTTTAGTGTCTCCCTGGCCTTTCCCATGCTGCTCCCTCAGAAAGTACTCGCCTCTGTCCTGATCAACTGGGGCATCTGCTCTCCATGACCGCTGGCAGGTCTGCAGCTGGGATGAAGCTCTCGGGTGTGGCTGGGGCAGGTGGGAGTGGGGACAAGTTGCGGTTTCTTCCTTCAGATACGTGGGAAGTGTGGGTCCCATCTGCCGTAAGAATAAGAGCTGCTACGTATGAACCTGTGTTCCTACAGAGTAGGTGGTCACAGGGGATGAAGCTGGGGCTCATCTGGATAAAGTGACCTGCTCAAGTCACCCTGGCCAGGAAGAAGGTCTGCCTGCATGGGCTAAGTGATGTCCGAGACCTCAGCTGCCTGACCCAGAGATGTCCTGCCCTGAGGCAGGGGCTGAACTTGCTGACCCCTCAAGGGCCTCCAGGTCAGGATTTGAGCCTCCAGGTGACCACAAGCTGAGGCTCCAATCGATTCGCAGCCCCCTGACCCGGTCTCCAGCAAGGCAAGTGTCCTCCCTCCCTCCCACCAGCCCAACTGGCTCCCAGATCAGCTGCAGAAACGGCTCAACGTCTCTCTGGAGCCCAAACAGGAAGCTGGGGAGAAGGGGGCCAACGGCTGGGGATCTCTGAGGCTCCTCCAGGAAACACGTGGGGAGGTGTCAGGGGCAGAGTTGGGCCTGCTCACCCCGCAGCTCCCACGCTGGGAGCCCACCACAGGCACCGAACACCTCCAACCCACCTCCCTGCGGGCAGGGGCTCAGGACGGTGCTGGGGAAACAGTGTCCTCTTACGGGAGAGAGTCTTTGAGAACCCTCGCTCCTGGGTGACTTTTCTTCGTCTTTTCGTAGATTTTATATTTTAGGACAGTTTTAGATTCACAGCAAAATTGCACAGAAAGTGCAGGGAGTTCCCATACCCACCCCTGCCCCGACCCGTGCACAGACTCCCCCATTAGCAACATCCTCCGCCAGAGTGGCGTGTTTGTGGGAGCTGATGGACCTGCATGACTCCCCATTATCACTCAAGGCCCACAGTCTACATCAGGGTTCACTCTCGATGTTGCGACGTTGTATATTCTTTGGGTTTGGCCAAATGTGAAATGCCACGTATCCACTACTCTAGTATCCCATAGAGTAGCTTTACCACCCCCTAAAGTCCTCCGTGCTCTGCTTCGTCATCCTTCTCTCCTCTTTAACCCCCGGCAACCACCGATCTTTTCACTGTCTCCGTAGTGTTGCCTCTTCGAATGTCATCTAGTTGGAATCATACGGTATGTAGCCTTTTCAGATTGGCTTCTTTCCCTTAGAAATATGCATTTAAGTTTCTTCCACGTCTTTTATGGCTTATTATTCATTTCCTTTAGTACTGAATAAGATTCCATTGTCTGGGTGTACCAGAGTGTATTTATCCATTCACCTACTGAAGGGCACCTTGGTTACTTCCAAGTTGTGGCAATTATGAACAAAGCTGCTATATGTATGTGTGTGCAGATTTTTGTGTGGACATAAGTTTTCAGCTCATTTGGGTAAGTATCAAGGAGCGTGATTGCTAGATCATAAATAGCATATTTAGTTCTGTAAAAAAAAATTGCCCAGCTGCCATTCCAAGTGCTGCACCATTTTGCATTCTCACCAGCGATAATGATAGATCTTGACGTTCCACATCTTCGCCAGCATTTGGTGTTGTCAGTGTTCCAGATTTTGGCTATTCTTTTGCGGTACGCGGGCCTCTCACTGCTGTGGCCTCTCCCGTCGCGGAGCACAGGCTCTGGACGCGCAGGCTCAGCGGCCATGGCTCACGGGCCCAGCCGCTCCGCGGCATGTGGTATCTTCGCGGACCGGGGCACGAACCCGTGTCCCCTGCATCGGCAGGCGGACTCTCAACCACTGCGCCACCAGGGAAGCCCCAGAATTTGACTATTCTAACAGGTATGTAGTGGCATTTTGTTGTTGTTTTAATTCATAATTCCATAATGGCATATGCTGTTGAGCTGGGTCAATTTTAAGGCAGGTTTTTCTTCAGATAATCCTGAGATCATATTAACTTCATTTCTTATCAGGCCGCCCTTGAGGGTCAAGTACCCAGGATGGAGACCTGCCTGAATCTCAGGCATTGTTCTGTCACTGGCTCACCATTGGCCTTGGCAAGTCACTTACCAATCCGGACCTCAGTTTCTTAGCCTATAAAATGGAGCTCACAGCACTCTTCCCCTTTGCGGGGAGGGGTGCCTCTGTTCACTAGGATGTGGTCATGGCTCGGCATGGTGGTCAGCGGTGAGTGAAGCCAGGGACCACAGGCTGCCTCACGTGGTGCTGGGCCAGCAGTGACTGCAAACTTGAGCGCCCCACAGGCTAGGACTGAGGAGAGAGTCAGGGGGTCACCTCCCTGAAACTGAACCCCCCAGCAGATCCCCAGGCCCTCCAGGACTGGCCAGCAAGGCATGGCACCTGTCCACGAATCTGCCCCAGTGATGTAGGAGGCTCCTGAGAGAGGACAGGAAGGCAGGACTTGGCGGAGAGCACCTGGCCACGGAGGGTGATCCCCCAGCTTCCCCAGGGAAGCCTGGGGCCAGAGGCTCCGAAAGCAGGACAGCCAATGGTGGGTCATGCGAATTGCAGGCAAACCGCAAGCAGACAGACAGAGGTCCTCCTGGTTCTTGTCTTCATTCAAAGGAGCCTGTGCTCTGGAAGGTTTAGCTCAAGTGGGAGAGAAGGCCCCCAAAGCCTTGAGGGCTGGCCTGGGCCCCTCAAAGTCCTCCTGAGCCAGTTGCGGGGGAGGAAGAATCAGCAGGCAGGACCCCCCTCCCCCATGCCCTTCCTGAGGTCCATGGGCCCTTTAGCCTCTTGTTCCCAGCCAGGCCCTGCTCTCAGCAGCAAGACCCAACAAAACCATACCCACCTCCCACAAACTGTCATTTCATCTTTTTTTTTTTTGACACTTCAGAAAAAGAGCAGAATGGCTTTTAATCCCAAGTGCTCAGATAACATCTGTTGGCATTTAAATAATGAAGGCAGGGACTGCCCTGGTGGTCCAGGGTAAAGAATCTGCCTTCCAATGCAGGGGACGCGGGTTCGATCCCTGGTCGGGGAACTAAGATCCCACGTGCCATGGGGCAACTAAACCCACGTGCCACAACTACTGAGCCCGTGCACTCTGGAGCCCACGCACACAACTAGAGAGAAGCCCGCGCACTGCAACGAAAAATTCCGCATGCTGCAATGAAGATCCCACGTGTCACAACTAAGACCCGACAAAGCCAAATATAAATAAATATTAAAAATATTAAAAAATAAAATAAAATGGAAAATGAAGGCATACCTTGTTTTATTGTGTTTTGCTTTATTGTGCTTTACCGATATTGCGCGTTTTTTTTTACAAATTTGAGGGTTTGTGTCAACCCTGCGTTGTCATATGACAACATCTTTTTTGGCAAATAAAGTATTTTTAAATTAAGGTATGTACATTGCTGTTTTAGATATATGCTACTACACATTGAACACAGCATAGTGTAAACATAACTTTTATATGTGTTGGGAAACCAAAAAAAAAAAAAGAAAAGTGTGTGACTCGCTTTATTGAGATATTTACTTTATTGCAGTGGTCTGGAACCGAATCCACAATATCTCTGAGGTATGCCTGTAATAATATATGTACATGGTAGGAAAGTCCAAAGAGAAAGGTTTAAAATAAAACTCTCCCCTGCCTGGCCTTCAATCTTTCCCAACCGCTGTCTGAGGGTAACCAGGTAACAGTTTCTTGTGTAGGCTGCCCGAAAAAAATGTTAGGCCAACACTAGCATATACTGCACGCATGTGTATCTGTTAAACAGAACGTACAGGAAAAGAAGTTGTGTTGTAACACACAGATCTTCCCTTGCTCTTGTAACCTCACAGCTTAGACATCCCTCTGATCAGCACACACAGACCCAGCCCATTCTTGGGCCATGTGGAATCTACCATTTCACAGACATGCTGTTGCGGGGCTGGGCCCCTGCACACAGGCCTCTATGTGATGTCCAGTCTCTTGTTAGAGCATTTTAAATGCTCGTTCACCTCTTTGCTAATCACCATCCCCCTGCACCGGTCACCCTTGGGCCAGAATCTCTTGGGCCCATCTCAGAGCCCAGGAATCAGAGTTGCAATTAAACCAATGCAGGCAGTGAGAGCTCCTGGGGGCAGGTTAGCCTGGTGGCCTTGGGCAAGGCATGAACTTTCCCTGAACCTCAGTCTCCGCCTCAGTAATATGGGGTCATCGTCTCTGAAAGTGGAGGTAGAGTTTTAAAAGAGAGTGTGGTCTAATTAATGGGCTTCCTTTACCCTTCTGGAACTTGAAAGCCATTTGATGGAATAAAACTTCCCCTTGAGCCTCCAGGGAACAGGGGAATCACAGATGAGGAAACAGAGGCACAGAGAGATTGAGGAACTTGCCCAAGGTCACACAGCTGATAAGTGGGAAAACTGGGATGGAACCAGTCAGGCTGGCTCCAGAGTCCGTATTCTGGAAAACCAGATGGACAGCGATGGCTGCGGGAAGGCATGGTGTGCCGGAGTGTCCAGGGCTGGAGGAAGCCGGGCGGAGAGGGGGCAGGAGGTGAATAGGGGCTAAGGGAGGGCAGAGGTACCTTCTAAACTGGACGAGGTGTGCGAGCTCACCCACCGCTCACCCAGGGGAGGGCGAGGAGGGTTCCCAGCACCTCTGCATCCCTCCTCCTCCCTGGAGCCCAGGGCCAGGGCGGCCCTCTGTGGACTTCCAACTTTACTACAAGTGACCAGAGGAAGTTTGGCAGCGATGGTGCCGAGTGGGGAAGAGAGTGGGGCCTTAATGCTATCTAGTGTCATTTGTGTGCCAGGTGTGGTGCATTTTATGTCATTTAACCCTGGCACAGCAGACAATTTTGCTGCTGGGCGAGGCTAGCCATCCCAGTTCATGGACCAGCCCCTGCTCCCTGAGGGTGGGTGACTGCCATGGGCCCAGTGTGGCAGGGGAACAGAGGTGAGCCAGCAGGATGCTTCCTCTGGAGGGGAATGGGGAACGAGAGAGCCAGCCCTAGGCCACTTCTCCCTTTCCCCGGGCTCCCCCTTCCTTCCTGCTGCCCTGCCCTGTCTCTGACTTTGGCCAGGCTGACAGATGTCTCCTGAGTCATCTTTGCTTTCTAGCTTTCTGGGTTTTACTCACTTGTCTCCTGAGTTTGAGTTGCCACCTTGGTGAGAATTCTCTCTCTCCCTCCCTCCTGTACACTCACAAGGACGCACAGCCAGCTCAGTGAGAACTCCAAAGGACTCTCAGGGAAGGACCTCAAGGTTAAGGGGACCCTGACCCTCCCAGCCCACTGGAAGCTCCCAGGCCGAGCCTCGGCTGCAGGGTCTCTGGGTCAGAGCCTAGCTTTCCTGGAGCGGAGCAGCCCACCCATGTTCTGTGACACCTCCGGCTTCAATCGTGTGCTCCCCTGCCACATAATGGCAGTAAGAAAGCCACCTTCTAGGGCTAGTGCGAGGCTGACAGGCGATAACAGCTTCAAGGGACTGGGTTTGGTGGAGAATATGCTGCGTAGATGGTGGCCATTATTATTAAAGTGAACAGCCGGGCAAGAAGGGACAGCTGTGCGTGGCCAGATGTCAGGTTGCGTGTCCAGAAGCACCTCAGGAGCTCAGAGCAGGGAGAAAGGACTCTAGCCCAGAGCAGTCTGGGAGGCTTCCTGGAAGAGAGGGCCTCAGGTGCAGTGCTGAAGGGCTGAGCAGCTGGGCGCTTACTGGAAGGCAGGTGTCCGGGCTGGGGATGAGGTGGGGGGCGGGGCAGGGAGGAGGTGCACCTTTGTGTGTATGTGAGAAAGGGGCAGAGACAGCTGGCCCTGAGGCCACCCCAAGGATGTAAGCAGGTGAGCGGTGAGTCCATACTGGCTCAGTGCAGGGCGATGGGCTCCATGCCAGGCAGAGGCCTCTGGGACACAGGGACACCAGTCCCCAAAGGCTTTAAAGAGAGAGCAGCTCTGGGGATGAAGAAGGTGGCATACCTTGTTTGTGTGTGGGGGGGATGCACGGCCTATGGCGGACCCAGGAGGAGCCCAGGTACACCCTGCTGGGTTCTCCTCTCCGTCCCGTCCTTTGGGCCCATTCCCTGTAGAGTTCTTGTGACCCCCTGGCCTTGGCCTCCTTGGCCTCCACTATCACCCCCTCCCAGGCCAGCCCATAGGGCCTGAGGCAGCAGGAATGGAGGACCGGAAGGGCCACGCTGTCCAGGGCCTGCCCGTGGCGGGTGAGAGACGGGCCCAGCGCGGTGTTTACATTTTCCCTCCTTTCCTTCTGGTGGCCCTGCCAGCCGGCGGTTACACCACTGTGGTTTGTTGGCCCCGGGGAGTGCCTTCCTTACATAACCCCTGACACAACGGCTCCTGAGACACACACACTCACTGGCACACGCACGTGCGCAGACTCACACCCTTGTGCACACGTACACACTCACCCATGTGCTCTCGCTGAGACGCACCTACACGGTCTCACATCTTCAACGGCCAACACTATTGTCTCGGGAGGGTTTCTACTGTCCTGGCCCCCAGTCACATGGATGGGGGTCTCCCTTCTGGTTTCAGGGGAAGACTCTTCCCCCCTCCTTGCCCTCAAGCCCCAGGTGCTCTGAGCCAGTGGGACTGACCCAGAGCCTGCCCGGGGCTGTCAGGTGACAGCCTCAGTCTTTGGCTCCATCTGGGGGGCGGGGAGTGGCGGGGGGGGGTCAGGGGGGTGGACAGCAGTGAGCTGCCCTCCCAGAGCCTGGGGGTGTGGGGATTTGGGGCTCAGCACAGGAGGAACTGAGAACAGGAAAGGGAGACAGAAAGACCAGACCCCAGGGGGCAGCCCCTGTTACCGGGACCCCAGAAACTCAGCACAGGCACACAGGGAGCGAACAGGGGTGGAAACGGCCTCGGAGGCCCAGAGATGGGATGGGGGTGGAGGTGGGAGGTATTCAGTGCAACGGTTTGGGGGGTTTTCTACGATGGCCGGTTTCAAGATTTTAAATGCACATTACCCTCTACAGAAACACGTGGGCTGCCTCGCAACTCAGCGACACTTCCTCCGCGGATTCATCTGAGGCAAATACTCACCCAGGGGCCGTGAATAAGCATGTTCGCGCTGCATCGCTCGTAAAAGTGAAACGGTGCAGAGCCTGCGTGGCCACCAGCAGGCCCTCCCTCCTGCTGTGGGTACCACGCTGCCATGAAAGAAGGTGCTGGCACGCTGGGTGAGGACCCACGGACAGGACAGCACTCACTCTCTGTGAACTGCAAGCGTGTGTGAATTTGTACAGACATAGCTGCACAGTCAAATCCCCGGAACTCCTCACCCAGCGCGGTTACTGTGCGGTCAGCTCTGCAGAGTGGGTCTCAGGAGGAGTGCTTCCATCTGCACACGTTGGAACACACTGCCTGCTGGTTGGGTATTCAGAACAAGCACGCATGAGTTTGGAATAAGAGGCAAAACTCAAGGGGAGGTCACGTCTACCAAGGAGCAGTGCATTTCTCCCGTGTTCTGAATGGTCTCGCAGGTGGGGAGGGCACAATGGCCCCACCACTCCTGAGCTGGGAGACCCTGGGCAAGTGTCTTCATTTCCCTGAGCTGCATCTCCTGCATGTGTCAAACGGGAGAGGACAGTACCACGCTCATTGCGAGGGGGTGGGCGGGGGAGCTGATTTGGTTGTACAGACAGTTACTGAGGCCCTTCGAGGGGCCAGGCTGGGGCGTGCAAGGAGGATGCACGTGATGCCATTCTTGCTCTGAAGGAACTTCCAGGCCAGTGAGGAAGACAGAGACGTAAGCAGCTGGTGTAGGACAACGTGCTCTGTGCTCCTACAAAGGCCGGCACGGGGCCCTGGCGGGCTGGGGGCGGGGTAAGTGGAGGGGCTATAGATCTGAGGTGGATTTTCAGCTGAGGCAGAGGAAGCAGGGGGACGTGGCAGGGGGCTGGGGTGTCCCGGGCAGGGGCGCGGGCGGAGCAGAGGCCCAGGGTTGTGAAGAGCCGTAGCATCTTCACATTGGTGAAGGCCATTGGTGCTCCAGGGCAGGTGAGGAGCTGTGAGGGTTGAGGCATGGCCTCAAAGAGCACATCTGGAAGCTTGGATTTGAGCTGCGGGTGAGTGCACCGGTAGGGTCACAGGGCAGGAGGGGCATGATGGCCTACGTGCTTTAGAGGCAGGCTCTGGGGATGGTGGCTGGGGGGAGGAGATGGGGGCTGGACCCCCCGCTGTCTAGGTGAGGAGGAGCCTGGGCTGCTGAGGCTGAAAGACAGAGAAGCGGGAGGGAGTGTCCAGGCCTGGTTAGAAAGCAGAGTCCTTCGGTTCAGGCAGCCTGAGGGAAGGGATAGAAGGAGGTGAGAGGAAGACTCCAGGAGGACCCCAGGTTCTGGCGTGGGTGACTGGATGGAGGTGGTGTCACAGCTGCGGAGACAGGGACACCAGGAGGGGTGGGAGTGAGGGTCCATGTCTCTGGGCTGTCCAAGAGGAGGCGGTCCCAGGCTGCTGGGCAGGGCTGTGAGGTGCCACCAGGGGTGGGCAGTCCCTTCATCTCTCCTCCACTGGCATTTACAGTCTATGGGACAAAGGGGCAGTTTAGGAATATTTTGGACTCTCTTGGCTTGTGGAGGGAGGGGGAAGCCATCAAGGGCACCATGGACTTGCTTTGTAAAAGGACAACCCTTCAAGGGTTGGAATGATGGAAGCTTCCTTCCTTACAGTTGTTTGCATTTCCAGAATAGCAGTGTTGTCCAACAGAACTTTCTGCAATGATGGAAACATTCAGTGCAACAGCCCCCACCTACAGCTGAGTACCTGCCACGTGGAAGTAAGTTTTAAATTTTAAGTTAAACGTACATAGGCACATGTGGCTAGTGCCTACCATAATGGACAGCGCAGATCTATCTAGAATTTCTAAAGGAAAGCAGTTGTTATTCTCATCTTAAGGCCCAAGTGGTTGGGTGGGTTTGGTGGGGGCAGATGAAGGAGACTCCCCGAACCCCTTCGGACTGGGTGTCTATTGATTGGGTGTGGAAAAAAAAAAAAACACCAAGAGAGCAGTAACAAACTGTTACAGCATACTTCCTATATGCTGGGCTCTATCCTTATGACATGGGTTGACTGGATTCACTTGAACTTCATGGTAGCCTTCGGAGATAGGTCCGACATTTATAGATGGAGACGGCAAGCCACTGGCTCACGGTCTCACAGCTGGCGGTAGCAAGGCTAGGCTTTGAACCTGACGGCTTAGGCTGCTACCCACTCTGCTAGCCTGCACCCAGTGTCCTCTGTGGGACCCTGAGCTGGGCCCTCTCCTGGACACTTCACCCATGACATCGTATTTTGACCCTCCTGCATGACCATCCATACTTCAGAGATGAGGAAAGTGAGGCTCAGAGATGTGCTCAGGATTACACAGGGAGGGAGTAGCTGTGAAGTGAGATTTGAACCCAGGTCTGTGGGAGCCCTGGCCTGTAACCCCTGCAGACCGGGCCCCTCACAGAGTGGTGGTGACACCTGCCCCGGAGCCTTCTCACGCCCCAGGCCCTGCAGCAGCTCTTGGCTCCCAGGGCTGTGCTTCGTAAGCTCCTGGTGTGTCCACCCTACAGACCTTCCAGGGCCTCCCTGAGAAGCCAGGTGAACAGAGAACATCCAGAGACCGGCTGCTCTGAGCCTCTCAGCCCATAGGGATTTAGTGAAAGTCAATATTCAGCATTTTTACCAACAGCCCTACCTGGACAGCTCACACCTAGGGAGGACAGTGTCCTGGGTGGTGTCTTCCCAGGGCTCATGTAGAAACCCAGAGATTGGGGGAAGTCTCCAGAAGGCTCCGCCCACCCTCTCTGAGCCTTAATCTTCTCATCTGTGGAATAAAAGGGCAACACTAGGTCATGGTTTTTTAAACCTTTTTTAGCATTAAAATTGGTTTTATAAGGAATCATTTTTTTTCCAGTCTACTCTCCACACAGCCGAAATCACTTTAACACGTGAACGTGTCTGTCCTACTCCCCAGCTTAAAATCCTTCAACGGCTCCCCCCTGCTCTGGAGACAATTCCTGCCCGCATGAAGCTAAGCGTCTAAGAATGAAGGGCGATATATACATAAACAAAGGCATTTAAAATATGTCAGAGGATGACAAATGCTACGGACAAAATAAATCAAGATGAGAGATGCCAGATGGGGCTGTTGTCTTGACAGGGTGGTCTGGATGGCCCCCTGAAAAGGTGACACCAGGAAACTGAAGGAAATGTGGAAGAGCATGACAGATGGAATAGCAAGTGCAAAGGTCCTGAGACAGAGAGTAGGTCCAGCATGATTACGAACCAACAAGGAGGCCTGAGTTGTATAGGAGCAGGATGAGGGAAGGGAGAGTCAAGGTCAGAGGGGAAAGGGATAGTGGGTGGGTGGGGAGGGACAGACAATGTAGGACCTTGTACACCTTGGTTAAGATTTTAGATTTTATTCTGAGTGAGGATTTTGAGCTGAAGGGTGACTTGAACACATTGTGTTTTAAAAGCACAGGTTAGAGGTGCTTTCCTGGTGGCGCAGTGGTTAAGAATCCGCCTGCCAATGCAGGGGACACGGGTTCGAGCCCTGGTCCAGGAAGATCCCACATGCCGTGGAGCAACTAAGCCCGTGCGCCACAACTACTGAGCCTGCGCTCTAGAGCCCGCGAGCCACAACTACTGAGCCCGTGCACCTAGAGCCCAAGCTCCTCAACAAGAGAAGCCGCCACAATGAGAAGCCCGCGCACCTCAATGAACAGTGGCTCCCGCTTGCTGCATCTAGAGAAAGCCCGCGTGCAGCAACGAAGACCCAACACAGCCAAAAATAAAATAAATTAAATAATAATAATAATAATAAAAAGCACAGGGGTGGCAAGACAGGGTCTACCCTGGAAAGAAATCCTGGAAGACTTCTTGGAAACCTCCGTTTCTAGACAGTGTGGGCAGTAAAGCAGGAGTCTGAGAGGCAGCCTAGGGTGATTCGAAGGAGCCACTGCTTAGCTTCCTCCGAATTCTGCTTCAGCCTTTTCCTAGCTGCTTGGCCTCAGGCCTATGACAACTTCTCTGAGCTTAGTTTCCTCATCCTTGAAATGGGGATAGTAACAGTGTTCCGGTCTTGGCAATTGTGAACAAGTGTACAAGTGTTTTTATGTGGCCATCTCGTGGAGCATGTGTCATTATGTAGGGGAAACAGACATTAATAAAACAGTTACAAAAGCCAATGTATCACTTTGGAAAATAGTATAGCAGTTCCTCAAAAAGTGAAATGGGGGTTACCATATGACCTGGCAATTCTACTTCCAGGTATAAAAGCAAAAGAATTGAAAACATAGGTTCACACAAAAACTTGTATATCGATGTTCACAGCGGCATGATTCAACAACAGCCGAAAGGTGGAAACAACTCCACCGTCTAACAACTGATGAATGAAAACAAAACGCGGTACATCCGTACAATGGAATACTAGCCTGTCATGCAAAAGAATGAAGGCTGATTCACGCTACAACATGAATGAACCTTGAAAATATGTACACTCCGTGAAGGCAGGGATGACATCCGTCAACTCACCTCTGTTCCTGCACTGCTGGCATGTACTGGACGATCAAGAACTATCTGTGGGATGAATGAAAGGTGCCGGGCAGCATCCCAGCATCCCACCCCTTGGATGTCTGGACGGAATCACAGGGCAGTGGAAGGGAGCCTGCCAGCACATCTGAGTCACACCAGCCCCGGCCCTCAGCAATGTTTGCCTCCTGCCCTGCGGCACCTCGGATTTCCATCTTCACGACGCATCACCTTGGGAGTCTGGACCTCCTGCAGGTGCTCGAGAGAGTCCAGCCCTGAAGCTTCAACAGTAGCCAGGCCAGGGAGAGACAACCACGATCACCTGCCATGCACCTCAGCCAAGTTCCCCTCCCCTGAAGTGTACCCCTTCTCCACTCAGTGATGCAGGGGAACAAACAGCAGGTAGCCAAGGACTCACAGCCCCTTCTCCAGTGGTGCAGGGTTCAGAGACTGTCCTGCAAGTGGCCTCTCATTCCAGCCACTCCCGGGGTGGGGCAGGGGTGGTGGAACTTGGGAAAACAAGGCCCCGGGCCTGCATTTCAAAGGGTCTCCCCTCTGCGTAAAATCCGGCACCAGGCCCAGTGGAAGGGTCATAGGCCACCCCACAGCCTGGCCCGGCCTCCTACAGAGGGGTCACTGAGAATTCTGTGTCTCATCAAATATTGTGGGACCACGGAGTTGTACTTGAAAATAATTTTAATTAGCCGGAAACCAGGAGTTTAATAAATGGAAAACAGAGAACTTTCCAAGGCCGCAGCTGGGAAACACTCGCTTTTTTAAAAATTCCGCCTGGCTTCCCAGGCCGGCTAAACACCCCGACAGGGGCCCAATTGCCAGAGGAATCTACAAGGAAAACAAAGCTTATTTTTAGAGGAAGATTTTAAACTCGATTTCAGCGGGCCCAGGAGTTTTCTTGTCTGTCTAAAATCCTTAATATCTTTCCTTCTATTTCAGAGCTGCCTCTCACCCCAGAGGGCATAAGAACTGCTATCTGACAAGAGCTATTTCTGCAACAGATGAAAATAAATGGGCCCCTCCCCCTTCAACCAGAGAATTAATTGTTTCTAAATATGTCTCTGCACTCGGGCCCAGGAGGCCTGTCCTTGGCAGGTGTGACCGGCAATAAAGTGGGTCTGGGGTCCCTGCAGGCTGAAGGCCTGTCGTCCCCGCCCACCCCTCCCCCCCCCCCACTGCTCAGCCCTGTTCTGCCCACTGCCCCGCAGGAAGTGGCTGACAGCCTGGCCTCCATTTCCGGGTTTTGAAAACAGTTTTTAACCTGAAAGAGGCCTGCTAAAAAGGACCGCTTTTCCTCCGAAGGTGTTGTTAACACTCCACCCCGACAGAGACGTACCCCCATCACGTCCAGACCCAAACATACAGCCACACCCACAGATCCTTCCTCCCATCCCACCGACGCACACACCTACCCACAGAGCAACAGGCACACCCAAACCCACACCCACACTCACACTCGGATACACACGCACACACACTCAAACCCGTACCCACACTGACATACACACACATACACAGATCCATATACACACATACCTATAACCACACACAGAGCAACAGACACACCCAAACCCGTACCCACACTCACACACACACACACACAGATCCATATACACACATACCTATCTATAACCACACACAGAGTAACAGACACACCCAAACCCATACCCGCACCCAGATACACACCCTCACACACCTATACACACACACAGACTGAAAGATGCCTTCAAACCCACACTCACACATACATACACAGCAACAGACACACCAAAACCCATAACCACACTCATACACACACACCCAAACCCACACTCACAGATTTCCATACCCACTCACCGACTCTCACACCCTACAGACATGTACACCCCTCACATATCAACACCCCACAGATGCAGCCACACACACCAGTATTCCCCTACAGCAAACCCCCCCCCCCCACACACAGACCCCCGCCACGGAGCAATACCACACACTTGTGCACACCCACCCAGATAGACAAGGACCCAGATATCTACCCTCCATGTGGATACCGCCCCCGCACACAGACCTCCCCCCATACATATACACCCTTAGACACACACCCACACTCATACACTTTCCAGGTCTAGCAAAAACTGTCAGGAGAGGTTGGGAGAACCCACCTAGGCAGGGGTGGGCCTGGAGGTGCTGTGGCTTCCTGTTCCCCGGGGCACCCCCTTCCCACAGGGCTCGCCTGGCAGGCCTGTCCAGCCGCCAGGCCCCGGCTCCTCCCTGACCCCCACTCCTTCCCTCCCTCCCTCCTTGGCCTTGCTAGCAGCACAAACTGGAAGTGCCCTGGATGGCCGCAAGTCTGCACATCCCCCAGAGAGTGAACAAGAAAAAATAAACACGGTTAAATGAGGAAACAACAATGGAGAGTGGTTATGGGCCCTGATGGGAGAAGGTAAGCCTGGCTGCTTACCAGGGGCCGTGGCATCTCCCATTAACTCAAAGGCTAGGGAAGGTGCTGAGACCCAACTTCCACTTTCAAGATGTGGCCAGAGTCACATCTGCCCTCACTCTTGTCACCACGAGCACAACTGAAGGAGAGCAAATGCCTTGAGTTGGTTCCCTTCCAGGTTCAGACGCTCTCTTGTGGGCCTCCTCTCGGCAAACATCTAGCCTGGGGGTTTCTGAGACCCTCCCAGGCTGACTTCACCACTGAGCATCCCAGTGCTGGGCCAGACCTGCTGCCAAGAGCTATGCCTGTTTGTCTTTCCCGCATTGGGCCCTCCAGGCCTGGTCCTATCATCGGGGTTCCTGAGCCGCTGCAGGGCTCCCAATCCTCCATCTATTCCCAAGGGCGGGTGCAGAGCTTCTGCCTTCTCGATAGTTTTTTTTTGTGTCCACACCCCCTCCGCAACCCCATACACTCAGCAGTAGATTCAGACAGAGTGAGGGGTGGAAAATATCTACATGCACGCATCCCTTCTCTGAAATAATTTAGAAGGTGGTGCACAGTAATTGGTTGCTTAAAAAATACCTTGGTTTTCAAATAGCTAGTGGAAATGCCACTATTAAGACATTCTAAACACCATCACATTCTGGGCTCATTTGCACAACTAACTCCAAAAGAATTTTATCTTGAGTATAATTCAGGAGTCAGTTTTAGTTCTGCTCCCCAGCCCGTGATAGGAATCCTGGCTTGTTCTTACTTGCAGTTTTTACTTCTAGTTCCCTTAATTTACAAGAAAACTTTTCTAAGGGTGATCAAGCAACTGTAGAGCGTTTTGTTTGCTGTTAATTCCAGCCGCTGCAGAAAGACAATGACCCACATACCCTCCATTGATCTGCAGCAAGAGAAAATTTCTGAATGATTCCCCCCCCCAGCTTTCCACGCTCCACTGGGTCTAAAATACAAAAACATCAGCTCTTAGCAGTTGGGCTTTCAGACAAACCAATTTTTAAAAATGAATGTGGCTTACCCCAAAAAGAAGTCTAACATTCCAGTTGATCAAAAGCACTTGTTTAGAAAAATGTCTTGGAATGAAGTGGAAACAAGGCCTTTGAAATGCAGTTTGGCCTATATAGCACCACATTTTAGACTTTTCCTAGCCATTTGTACATTCTTTATGGTGAAGAGGCCTAGGGGCCTGCAGGGTCTTCACTCGTCGAGCCCTCCTTGGCCTCAGGCTTCCCCTCCCCCTCTGCTGAGGCCGCCCACCCGCCCGTCCCCAGCCAGGGGCCGGCATCTGGGAGAACTTTGAAACTGTTTCCCATCCCCTTTGGCGGCGCACGCCCAGCACCAAAACGCTCCGGTTAACACCAGCGCAATCATCGTTAACGTGAAACAGCTGCCCGGGGCCTGGCGCGCTTCACCGATGGCGCCCTCCCCATCAGGCTCAGCTGTGAGACCCGGGAGACCCCGGCGAACACAGGCAAACACAGGGTCGGAGGGATGCAAGTATGGGTGATAGAACCCATATGTTGTAGATGAGGAAACAAAACTTTTGCTAAATCTCTTACTTACTTTGGAAAAAAAAAGTCTGAACTCTGTGTATGTTGGCGGGGGCGGGATAGAGAAGGAAAAACAGGAATTGATTTATGAACCACATTTTTTTTTTTTTTTTTTGCGGTACGCGGGCCTCTCACTGTTGTGGCCTCTCCCGTTGCGGAGCACAGGCTCTGGACGCGCAGGCTCAGCAGCCATGGCTCACAGACCCAGCCGCTCTGTGGCATGTGGGATCCTCCTGGACCGGGACACGAACCCGCATCCCCTGCATCGGCAGGCGGACTCTCAACCACTCTGCCACCAGGGAAGCCCTATGAGCCACCTTTTTAATTTCTAAAGTGATTGCAGGAAAGAACCATACTAAGGTTTTGTTCAATTGTGTGAGAAGCAGCAGACTGATGCTTTTTTTTTTTTTCCCCTTCCTTTTTTCCAGACCTGGGTTGGATTTGCTTTCTGGCCGCTTACAGTTGTCTCAAGCACAGACACTAAGCCTTTTGCATAAATAACGTGTGTGCTCACTCCCAGAGGAAGCCGTCCACATAAACATTACCCTGATGTAAGTTTAACCTGTTTCATCTTCCTTCTCTTTCTGTCCTCTGTGGACAAGGACACAACCAGGATTTCCAAAGTCCAGGCCAAACCCTGGTTCTCTGGCCCAGGAAAGGCTGGGCCTAAGCCCCCATCCCCAGTTCAGCCAAGGGCTGGCAAGACCCTCCTCACCCAAGCAGTTTGGTTCCCTGTGCGTCCCAGTGGGAAAAAAAAAAAAATCAGACCTTCAGCTGCCACTGCAGACACGTGATCTGCTTGGTGACTCACAGGCAGGCCCCACGCCTCAGGCCTCCCAACCAGGCCCAGCCACCAGTCAGCCAACACGGGGATGCATCTTATTACCAAAGAGAACAGCTAACTAATGCCCTTGACGGTCCAAATTACTCTTTCCGCTAAAAGAACTTGTATATAAAATATATAGGGGGACAGGCTCTTCTGAACTCTGGCTCTGCCAGCTTTCTAAACTCTAGCCCCCAATCTCTCTAAGACCTGGGTAATGCCTGACAGTGGTGAGAAGGTACAAAGCTAGACACTCCCATTTAAAAAAGGAAGCTATCTTACACATCAATACCTTCTTTTCCCAAAAGTTTTATTGGGGGAAAACTACAAAACATTTACAGTACAATGTTTACAGTCACAATTTGTAGTGAACTGATTCCCCAAATATATTACAACTCAGGTTGACTTAACCTTGTTACATTCAAATACCTACTTCTGTCAAAGTAGTCCAGAATACATACATACATAGTGCTCCAACTGTACCTACGTACAAACAAACTACATCTACTGCTCATTCATCCGCTGTCCAGGAAAGCATTCCTGCCTTTCCACACGGGGAAAAAAAAAAAAAGTACAAGTTTTGTAATTTTCTGTAATTAAACAAGGCATATTCATGTACTACATACCATTTTAGCACTAAGAGGTGGCCTCTTCACTTTATAGCTATATAAAAAAAAGTGGTAAAAATCTTTTCCTTTTGTGCAGTTGAACCCATCCTACATTCAAATTCTCTCAAGCACTAATAGACAAAATACTTATTTGGTTGAGGAAGATTTAAGGCAAGTTCTGGCCCTTCCAAAGGCACTGTGAGATTACCCTCCCCCCCCATTATTGCTACATGTCTTTATATGCAGAGTATGTCACAGTAGAACTGGTGGATAAGCAAACAAAAACCATTTTCTGCTGATTTATAAAGATGGAATGAGAAAAGCATGCCACATGTAAGCCTGATTGCAAAGTATGTGGTCACTTTTTTTCTTTTAAAGTTGGATGGGCTACAACCATTATACATTCTAAGAAAAACTCACAAGATATTCCTCAAACTACTTCCACAGCATCAAGATAAGATTTCCGTAAAGAAACCATGCAATCTTTCAAAATTTACGTAAACAAGGAAAGAAATTAATGAAATAAATATTACATACAATCTCTTAAATTAAGATTTTTTTTTACTCATTTACAATAAAATAACCAAGTGAAGTTACAAAAGGCATATATTACTGTGAAAAGAACATACACTCCACATTTTGCCGATTAATAATGGCAATCATAATTTAACATAATAAAAGAATATATATCTATTGCTTTCCATCATACTTGATAAATACAGTATGAACAAAATTTTCAATGTATACTTTTCACAAGATAATAAATAAGTTAAATAGTTTTTTCATATTGAGTTGTGGTGCAGTGGTGCGAATCAACTCAAAACAGCTAAAAATTCAGCAGTTATTCCCCAACAATTACAAACTAAGCTCTGCCCAAGGCTTCCAGAAAGAGCAGACAAAACGGTTCTAACTTAAACATCCACTAAGTGGTGGCAATGAAACCAGGAACCAGTATGAAACTTTGGAATGCAAGGTTTTTTTTTTTCCAGACATATATAACTTTGTTAAAAAACAAAAAACACCTATGGAGCTGAGGTCTACTATCAAGGCATATTCTTGGCAGAATATTGGATTCTAAAAGCTTATAGGTTTAGCAAGGTGTTGGTTGGCTTGTTTGTTTACACTGGTCTGAGACAATTAGGAACCTCCCTCAAGATAAGAGTCCCCACATCTGGACTGTAACTAATGCTTTGCAAGTGAAGATATGGAATGGTGGTTGGTAGCTGCTGGTGCCGGGTTGATTTTTCCTAAAGTCCCAAACTCATTGGAGACCTAAAAAAGTTTGTGTTTGGTTTTTGTTCTATTCGCATCACAACTGCTCTGTTGTGAATATTTTGTTCAATACAAAAAGTTCGTAGGCTTTTTTTCGCTCAACAAGAATGAAACTTCGTAATAATAATAAAAATAATAATAAAAAACAAAACAAGAGGAAACCGAAAGGGGAGGGTGGGGGCCCCTCCCGGCACACAAGTTCGAGTCCAAGTGCTCGGTGCGGCCTGCAGTCTGCTTGTGGCCGAGGTCAGCCCCCCACACTCCCGAGCCTCCCTGCCCCTAGCAGGGGCGCGACTGCAGGGGCGCCCTCCAACACCCCCAGAACGACCTTCCCTTCCTCCTCCTCACTAGCGCCCTCTTGCCTCAGTCGTCGGAGATGGAGAGGCGGCTGAAGATGGGCAGCCGGCGGCCAGGGTCGAGGCTGGGGGACTCAGAGCCGCTGAGGCTGCCCGAACTCAGGGAGCCGCTCAAGTAGCTGTCGCGGTCAGACAGTGAGTCCGGGGGACTAGGGGGCGCGTCGAACACGGGCGACTCGGACAGGCGGCGTGGCAGCTGGAAGCTGAAGGGCGGCGAGGGCGGCGCGGCGGCGCTGGCAGGGAGGGGCGCGCTGGGCGGCGCCGGGGGCTGCGCGGGGGGCACTAGGCCCTGCTGCTGCTGCTGCTGGCTGCGATAGTAGGCGGCGGCGGCCACGGCGGCGAAGTTGTGGGTCTGGATGGCGAGAGGTGTGATGAGGCTGCTCAGCTCCGGGCCGAAGGCGAAGGCGTTGTTGGCGCACGAGGCCGAAGAGCAGGTGGCGCAGGGCGCGCCCGGCGCGAGCAGGTCCTCGGCGCCCCCGGTGCCGTACAGCAGCGCGGCCGCGGCCGCTGCCGCCGCAGAGGCACAGCACGTCGGGGCGCCCGAGGGCGTGGAAGCAGCCGAGGCCGAGGAGCAAGACGAAGCGGACGAAGAGCAAGACGAAGCCGAGGAGCAGGAGGGTGGCGGCGGCGTGCGCGACGTGGGGCTGTCGAGCAGCAGGGGCGACTCCAGGCCCCCCGGGGGCTGGTGGTGGCCCGACGGGAAGCCCGAGAAGCTGAGGCTGTGGTGCAGCTTGGGCCGCGGCTCCCGCGGGAAGCCCAGGTGCAGCGCGTCGCGGGCGCTGAAGTTGCGCAGGTCCCCAGAGGCACCCCCCGACGGCGCGGGCCGCCGTTCATCGGCGTTGTGGATGAAGTGGCAGCGCGGCCCATAGGGGCAGAAGCCGATGGTGTGGAAGGTGCGGCACAGCTCCGTCTTGTACTTGGGGTGCCGCGTCAGGCTGCGCAGCTCGTGGAAGCCATGCGCGAACTGGCACTTTTCGCCGTACTTGCACGTGCCGCTCTCCTCGAAAGGCCGGCACAGCTCAGTTTTGTAGCGCGTTGAGTTGATCTGGGAGCCGCCTCCCCCCTTCTGCTGCTGCTGCAGGTGGAGGAGGTGCTGGCTGCGCTCGCCGTTGTCGCTGAACGAGCGGTCCCGGAATTTGTTCTCCTTGTTCAGCAGGGCCGTGCCGCCGCCCCCCGACGGCTCCTTGAGGGTGCCGTAGGAGGCCGGCCCGCCCGCCGCCGCGCTGCCGCAGCTGCTGCCGTTAGCTGCGCCCGGGAACTTGGGCGAGCAGCTGCCGGGGCTAGGCGCGGGGTGGGCGAGCGCGTGCAGGTTGCTGGCTGAGTGCCGACGGAGGAAGCCCGGCGTGAAGCCCGAGCTGGGGGCGGCGGCCACGGGTGTCCCCACCGCCTTCTTGTCCAGCATGTTGTTCAGATTGAGGTTGGCCAGGGACTTCTCCGTCTGCCAAAAAGGAGGGTAGCGGGGAAGGCATGAAAAGTGGGAAAAGAAAGAGGAGAGGGATGCGTTGGGGTGAGCTGCAGAAGAACCACTTCCAGCCCTCCAATTCTTTTTTTTTTTCGAATCTCGACTCGGCCAACCTCCACCACTACACGCGCACAAAAATCAAGTTTGCGTTGGGAGGAGCCGGACTCCCCACCCTAGGCCGCGCTGGGTTGCGACATGTGATCCTCAGTCGTGGGCCGCCGGCCTGGGCGGCGCAAACCCCGTCCGGGAAGCCCCGGGCAAGCGTGGCTGTGGTCGGCTGCGGAGAAACTAAACAGCTACTGCGACTCCCTCCTGCCCTTCCTCCCCGCTGCTTCTCCCCGTCCACAAGGTTCGAGCACACACTGCAAACTCCGGCATTTTTCCCAAGCCCAAAAAGTCAAGGAGGGAAGAGGACCCCCAAAGTCGAGGACAGAAGGCCAAGCCTGAAAACTCCAAGAGCTTCCTCCTTGCCCGTCCCCTTCTTCCCTCCCTGCTCCTCCGCGTACCTTGCACAAGAAGTCGATATCGTAGAATGCGGACAGAAGTGTGGTCGACATGTTTCTGGATCCTGTAATGGTCGGAGCTGCAGGCTGGGAGGTCCGGAGGAGCCCTTGGGGCGGCGCGGCCGGGCTTGAGCCACGACGAATAACGGGCGAGGGGCGGGGGAGGGACCGAAAGTTTGCGGGGGGCCAGAAAAGAGGGAGCGGGGGCAGCAGCTTGAACTGGTTTGAGGGTGCCCGGGAGTGCAGAGTGGGGGGAGAGAAGAGTGAAGCTAGAGCGCTCCTCCGCGCCCCGGGGTGCCCGGCCCGCCCCCCCCCCCGCGCGGAGCCGACTGCTGCTCGCGGACTGTTGGAACTCAGCCGCCCGAGAGCGCGCGCCTTATATAGAGCCCCGGAGCGCGGCAGCGGCGGGGCGGGCCTGCAGCGGGGAGGGGACAGAAGGCTGACCCCGCCGGGGTCTCCAGGCAACGCCGCCCGCCGGCTTGAGGACGTCAGGCGCCTTCCTGGCCTCCCATTGGCCGCCGCCAATTTTTTCCTCTGGGGGAGGGGGCGGAGAGGCCTCGGGGCGGGGCTGGCCGGTGGGGCGCCCGGGGCGGCGTGGAGAGCTCGGCCCAGATGGGTGCTGCTGGGTGGCGGCGGGAAGGTACGGCTCCATTCCTTTGGGGCTGTACTGTTGAAAATCCCCAGCACATTTAACGTGGCCGGGTTTCTGCAGCCCTGGACGTGTCTTTCCCCGCCCGGTCCTGCTAGGCGAAATTGCGGAGCTTTTATCTCCCACCCTCGGTTTTATACTGGGCGCGGGAATTGCAAAATGCAAGAATATTGCAACCGTCCGCGCGGCCCCGCTGTTTTTGCTAAAGAAGCTCCGGCTGGGGGGCGGGGACTCTGGGCCCGAGTCTGACCGGTAGTGGCTCCATCCCGACTGCACGTGGAGACGCGGTGGGGGTGGGGCCGGAGCGGCCACGCGGGCGGCTGCCAGGGCAGGCAGTCTCGCCCGGAGGAGCCTGGGCCGGTTCCTCCGCCCCTCTTCCCGCCCAGCCTGCAGTAAACAGGGCTTGAGCGCCGAGCCCTGCCGGGCAGGGCTGAGTGTCTGAGGACAAGGCGCTGGCTTTGCTAATCACATCACAAGACCTTGAGCCAGGGCCAAAGGCGCGGAGTGGCGCGGGGCGTCCCGGGCGGGGGAGCCGGCTGGGAGGACGGGAGGAAAGGCCAGGAGAGCCGCACAGGCATGGAGGCACTTCCCAACGCCTCGTCCGTCTGCTGGTCTGTCCGGCTTTCCCCTGCCCTCCTGGGGGTTGTGGTACAGCTGCCAGCCGAGGCTCCCGCCCGCCGCAGCCTTGGCCTGGCGCGCCCTCCTAGCCCCTTAACTCCCGGGCCGTTGAGGGCGCCGCGCCCCGCCTTAACTCGTTGTGGGCTGCGGGCTCCGGCTGAGGCCGACCCGCAGCCAGGCTGGGCTAGGCACCGAGGATGCGCCTGGTGGGCTCGCCCCCGTTTCCTTCTCTTGCCAGCCCCACACCCCAAAAGCCCGCGTTGGGAAATGCTCTTTGCCAACGGCGCCCTCCGGGTACGGGGCAGACACCCCCCCCTAGCGCCCAGTGCAGCTAAGGCCACTGTCAGCCCCACTGGGGCAGATCTGGAGTCCGGTCCAGGACACTTCTCACTCCGCGTCTACGGGTATGCTGCCAAAAAAGCTGGAGCGGGGCCCATGATTTCGCACACCTGGCAGCCTAGGCTGTAATTGGGCCTAAGTTGGAAGGTCCAGTACCCGCCAGGGAAAGAAGCTCCCGAGACCCACGCCCCCTTGCCCAGTTGATCTTGTTTCTGGCTGTTTCCTTGTGCTTACTTCCATTCGGCGGCGCTCATTCCCTCTCTCAGTTACCCTGGGAGGGAATGAGCCAGGCCTGTCACTCAGGAAACCTACTCTTTAGAGTTCAGCTTGCACGCAGAGCCCATTGCTGCACTCCTCACCCACCCAGAGAGCTAGAGTCAGCCTAGGGCTGCAAGGACTTCAGGATCAGAAACGTAGGGCTGGAGTTCAGGCCCTGTCCCTTATAAGCCATGTGATTTCAAGCAAATCACAAAATCACTTTGGCACCTGGGTTTCTTTGTAAAACTAAGATAATTCCTGCTTTACTCATCTCTCACCTTTGTCAAGGTGCAAATGAGTTATCTGTTAAGGTTTTTAAAAGATAAGTATACTCCATCTTATTTATTAAAACAAATTGACAAAGCATAAAAATGGAGAAAGCCAGGCCTCTGGAGTATGGCCAGATGGGTGAAGGTCTACAGAATCGTGAATGCAGAGCTGAGGGGTCACCAAATCTTGGACCCTCGAGTTTGGAGCCAAGGGCAGTGACCTCAGAAGAAGTGACTGCTTCACTTTTGCCACCCGGCCTATACTGGCCCCTAGACAAGGCTGGGCAACCATGGCTGACACTTACAGCCTAGAATACCCAAGAACCCTGATGCTGTTTTGTTCTTTGTTGAAATGAACCACAGCACAAGAGTCTGAGGATGGCCCTGACAGTGGGGTATTCTGAGTTTCCCGTGGGAATGCATCAGGAAAGTGTGAAACAGCAATTTCCCTCACCAGTGCTATTGGAGGTCAGTGACAAGATTTCAGATACAAAAACCAGTGGAAACATCTGTCTCTCCTGTGCTCTCAGGCTGGCTACAACCAGCCAAGATCAAAATCTGGGGTAATTCTCAACAGCTATGAGAACACCCACTTTGCAGGCTTGGTAGAAGGACTTTGGAGCTAACGTGTAAACATGCTATGGTACATGCTTTGGTACAGAGTACCTGCTGGTAGAAAATATTTTTATTATTATGTAACTGCTTTTATTTCATTTTAAATGGAGAAAAAAGGAATGCTGGCCTTTTCCAGTGAGCTGGGCTTTGCTGGAGCCGGTTTCATAATTATTCTACCATGGTTATCACCACATTGTGCCAATTCCCTGACTTCTCACCAGCCACGTCTTCTCAGAACAAAAAGAAATGTTCAGTTGGCAACTTTCCATCAAGTGTGGGCTACACAGATGTCTAACCAGGTTATTAATTCAGGATCACAGAAAACACATTTTGAGCTGAGTAGTGCAAAACCACCAGGGAATTTCCTGTCTCTTTAGGGCAAAACTTTGGACACTAAGTTAACTTCTTTCCTTGCTTCTTCCTACACAGACCTTTCTCTATTCTTCTAGTAGGCTCTATTTTTTAGTGTTAGGTGGTTTTCTTTCAAAGAGAAACAAATTATATTTGAAATATAAGTCTTTCTGTAGTAGGAAATGATCATATCAAACCCTCTCCCCTCTAAACTGCCCCTCCAGACCCTCAAACATCAATAAAATAATTCTGACTGCTCACCTGAGAAGTATTTAAATGTATTGACAGACCCTAAAAAGCTGGGCCAAGTGTACATAGGATTACTGAAATGGTTCTTTCAGATAACTAGGATGAAAAATGAATGTGGATGAGGCTATGACCCATCCAAGCTATGAATTTCAAGATAACTGTCTTTGGGTAACACTTAACTCTGAAATTATAAATTAAAACTGGTAAACCAGTGGAAAACAAAACTAGCAGCAAAACGTATGCAAGAGCGACACCTGCTGGGTGTCTGAGAAAGAGGGGAGGGCTGGACTTAGAAAAGCAGAAAACCCTTAAGGTTTCCAGGTTAAATCACTGAAATGGATAGAAGTTTTCTGGCATCTTAAATAAGAATCTTCTTGTTACTGCCACCAAGAAAATGACAGTAAACAGTGTAGGCATCAAATAAGTCATTTATTCTGACTCTCCTTTCCCCAGGTTCCTTCTAACAGCCAAGAGTCTATGATTTCACTGGGTGGTGAATCTGTTTTCCTAACAATAGCACAGATACTTTTTATGGTGGGGAGAGGGGGGTAGGAGCTCTTAATGGCTCTTTTAATAATTAGGATGGCATGTGTAGGTCACTGAAGGCTTAAACATGCAGACAGTAAAAACAAAATGATTTGTATGAAGTCGATCCTTAATTCTCCCAGGATTCAACATTTGGAACATATCTCTGCCTTTGCTAAAATCGAATAAAATTTGGAATTCTGACCAAGTGGGCTGTTTGCCAACTAATCCAGCTCCCACCACTAGCCAGAAAAGGGGGGGAAAATCATGTGTTAAGACCCAACTCTGTGCAGTCAATTCAGAGAAAAATGTAGGCCGGCTCTGGTTGGACACTGGAGGTCCTGGGGGATGAAAAAGGCTAATTCAGGCCTGCAGGTGGCCTGCACCTGGGAACAGAGTCAATATTCAATGTGGTAGCCTCACGTCCTACAGTAGCTGCAATAAACGAGGCTGCCTTGAATGACTGAACTGAAGAAAAAGTCCTCTGTAGGACAGAAGACTAGACTCACAGAAGTGGGGGAGTTGTGAAGGGGAGAAGACGCTTAGTTTCTGTTCAAAATTTTCCTGCAGGTTGACTGGGGGAACAATCCACCCTACCCCCAACCCCACAAGTCTTCTTTCTTCAACAAGCCGTTTCTGTTCTTGGAAGAGTTAACTGATTCACTGCTGCAGGAGAGTCCAAAGCCCTGAGAACTGGGGTGTCTTCCCCTTCCTTTCCTTCCAGAAACGCCAGTAACCTCAGGCAAGCCAAAGCCCTTTCCTCCCGAATGCGCAGTCTTGTGAACTCCACCGTCTTCAAAAACTCAGCAGTTGGTGGCAGCTCTCTGAAGAGCTGGGAAAGGAGGTGGCATTGCTCTGACGCTGTCCTCTGAAGATGACAGAGCCTCTCGGGGCTGTGGGGACGCCAGCTGGACTTGGAGAGGAGGCGGAAGAGGTGCTTGTAGAGGTATTTCATGAAGATCAGGGTCTCAGCCCAAAAGTTGACTTCTGTTTTTTCAAACAGGTAGTCTTCCACCTAAGTCCGATGAAAAAGCCAAAAGTCAACCTTACAGGGGATGCTGACTGGCCCCAGTCCAGAGCAGAGTCCTGGCAGATGCAGAAGCAGTGTGTCCCCTCCCCACCTGACAGAGGGCTCACTCTCGCCTGTCAACACCCCTGTACACACAGCACTTGCACCCTTGAAGGTCACCTTCTATCTTCACTCGTACTTCTCCACTGGAGAGAAATTTTTTTCCCCCAGACTTAACATGACCTTTGATAAAGATGTGTTTGTGGTTCTCAGCCAAGATATTTTGGGGGCTTGGTGCTGAAAAGGGGACCTCAACACAGGAGGGGGCCCTAGACCTGAAGGTGCATCTAGAAATCAGAGAGGAGGGAGGAAGGGAGATCTGAGCAGCAAAGAGCAAAGAATTGACAAACATGAGACACCAGTCTCTCAGTATGAAACCAAATTTCTATAATGCTGGGGATTTTCAAGGTCATTTTATCACAGACACTTTATCTTGTCTCCTAATTTCCCATAAACAGGCTGCTTTTTGAACTCTTGG
Organism: Phocoena sinus; assembly: GCF_008692025.1. Classification (NCBI taxonomy): domain Eukaryota; kingdom Metazoa; phylum Chordata; class Mammalia; order Artiodactyla; family Phocoenidae; genus Phocoena; species Phocoena sinus. The sequence continues at coordinate 35,331,568 of NC_045775.1, forward strand.
CCTGCCGGGGATGCCAAGAAGGCCAGCTGAGTCAGACAATGGCAGAGAGGAATTTCAGTTCTCAAGACGCTTTTACTGCTTATCTGGGTCCTCAGTTTCCTTATCTGTTGACTGACCCCCACCTGGAGGGGCTCATAGTTTTCTTCAAGCAGCAGAGACCCTGGAAGGACCCTGATTCTCTGGAAGTGTTTCACCTTCAAACCTAACCATGGGGAGCCCCTGGTCACTCCAATGTTGACGAATAAGCATCCTCCATAGTTAAACTCTCAACTTCCAAGGGGCTTACCGTTGGAACTCCACAGGCCAGCACGAGAGCTGCCCCGGCAGCACCCGCGGGCTGCTGGGGCCACTTGGAGACTCCCTAATTGCTTGCCGCTCTGTAATCTGAGCACCCAGAAGCATGCTTTCAGCAGGCACCTCAGGCCCATGTAAGCCTGGAAGTCCTGCACCCGGTGGGTGTAGGATCATTCCCACCCGCCTCCACTGCCCGGACACCCCAGGATTACCTGATGCACGCTCTCCACACAGGCCGTGAGGTCATCACCCTCCCCCAACAGCCATCCTAGCAGGACTGGGAGTCCAGGGGCCAGCTGGTCCCACTGCTGGAGCAGGTCACACAGCACAGCCAGGGCCAGATCCAGTGCGATGGAGGCGTCCACCCGGCAGAAGGCAAATTCTGTGGAAATGAGAGAGGTGAACCATGAATGTGCTGCTCAGGGCCAACTGGGGAGGCTGTGCAGGACTCCAGGAACATTAAAGGCTTCAGGTAAAATCACTGCCAGGGGCTTCCCTGGTGGCACAGTGGTTAAGGATCTGCCTGCCAATGCAGCGGGCACGGGTTCGAGCCCTGGTCCAGAAAGATCCTACATGCCACGGAGCAACTAAGCCCGTGCGTGACAACTACTGGAGCCCGTGCACTCTAGGGCCTGCGTGCCACAACTTTCGAGCCCACGTGCTGCAGCTACTGAAGCCCGCCCACCTAGAGCCCGTGCACCGCAACGAAGAGTAGACACCGCTCGCCACAACTAGAGAAAGCCTGTGCGCAGCAACGAAGACCCAACACAGCCAAAAAAAAAAAAAAGGAAAATCACTGCCACTAGCCTGGCAGGGAAGCTGGTGGAATAGTGGGATACCCTCACTAAGAGTTATTAATCCATTCCTGAATCCTGCTGTCTGTGCAGCTAGAATGAGTCATAGGCCTGAATCCCACCATTTCCATGCCCTCTATCCCAGTGTGGACAGAAGCACAGCCCCACCTACAAGACTAGACATCTATCTCCCCTCAGCCCTTCTAACTGGAAGGATATCACAAAAGCTTCCCACCCAGCGTCTCCTCTGCAGGCCTGCCGACAACGCCTAAACTCCATTGCTTTGTCCCTTCCTCTGAACCAAATCCCACTGAGCACATAACACATTAACTCTCTAACATCTTAGAGCAGGGCATCAGCAAACTTTTTCTTAAAGGGCCAGAAGGTAAATATTTTAGACTTTGGGAGTCTTACGGTCTCTGACTGAAAGCAGCCATAGACAATATGTAAACAAATGGTTGTGGCTAGGTTCCAATAAAACTTTATGTTACAATAAAATTTGACTTTCATGTAATTTTTGTTTCACAAAATAATATTCTTCTTTTGATTTTTTCCAACCATTTAAAAATGTAAAAGCCGTTGGTAGTTCACAGGCCGCACGGTGACAGGTGGGGGCTGGGATTAGCTCACATTCTGCGGCCCTCTGTTAGCGTGAAGTCGTTTTTCAGAGACTCATTTTCTTAGCTGGCTGGAGGAAGGGCGCTAAAGGAGTCGAATGGGGTGCAGAAAGAGGAAGTGGGTGCCTTGGGGAAACCATTGCTTACTTCACCATTTTGCCTTAGACAGTCCTAAATATGGGTTTGAAGGGAGGCTCAGGGTGTTGACATTTCTGCTAACAACCCCGCGTCTCCCACCCCCAACCCGGAGGAGGCCTGAAACGTAGGACTGAAATCCCACCGCACAGACAATATATCTCTATGGACTCATCCATACACCAATGCTTGTCTTTCAATGACACACTTCTACTGAGACCTCATCTTTCTCAAATCCACATCTCCACTCCAGCCCACAGACCTGTCCGTGACCATTTGGCCCCCAAAGAGACTTGCTCAGCACACAGGGAGAAGCCTCAGAGTCTGGAATGGAAAGCTGAGTTCCCCAGGGCGTTGAACCAGGCTTAGTGGACCTATTAGGTGCCATTCCCTAAGCAAGTTCTTCCTCTCCAGTCCTTCAGCATCCTTTGGGCTGGGTATTACCATCCCTACTTCACAGATGAGGAATCCAGGCACAGATACGTTAACTCACTTGCGTACAGTCAGAGAGCTTTAAGTGGCTATAAAGAAACCGGAATTGACAACAAGTTTCATGGTGCATGCAGAGCGCAGATTTGGAGGATTAGCACCAACATTCCAGAGATGTAGGTCTTCCTGGTGAGATAAACAGAGTTGGTGAACCTCCAGCAGGGCCAGCACTACATAGAGCCCGTGACTCACGGAAGCAGCCGAAGGATCAACGTTACTATCCTCAGAGCCCCAAATCAATCCCTCAGGACACCTGCCCCTTAGGCTCTGCAGCCTAGAATCAGGCTTCAAACTGGGAAACAGAAAAAGTTGGGGGGAGGCGTGAAGGTACATTTTAGCTGTCGGTGTGAGCCATGTGTTGGTCCAGCCTTCACCTATAACACAATCTCTACTTTTATCTCTACTGACTCCCCTGTGTAGTTCTCAACTGGTTTAGAGTCTGTATGGGGAAGAGATACCATTAATCGGCATCTTTCAAACCTCAAAGAACTGAAAATACACATGAAGATCAGCATACAATTAAACACATAGCAGATGCTCAAAACATTCCAGTTTACGGCTCTAGAGATCATGAAATCTCTCCCTTTACCCCACTTGATTTGGTTTGAATACTAACACAGGGACTGCCACAAAGAAAGCAAGCAATAAGTTGATAATAACGAACACTTTTCTTCTATTTGAACTCTTATTGCTCCTACCACCAGGAGGGAGGTACCCTTATTTAACAAACAAGGAAGTTGTGCTCACAGAGGTTGGGTAACAGGTCCAAGTTTGCACAGTTAGCAGTGGTGGCACTGAGCTAGGTCTCCCTCAGTCATAGGCCAACCCCCCAGGCAGGGAAGCCATGGAGAAACACTCCCAGTAACCCATGGAGATGAATAAGTCAGACTCAGTTTTATCACTTTTATTCATGAAAAAGAGCTCCCAGCTAAGGGCCATATTTTGAAAAAAAGGGTCAAAGCTCTAAGTCCTCAGTATTGTGGCACTAGCAGCAGGTCAGCTTATCTTGAAATCTTCCAGAAAAACCTGCCCTCTGATTCACCCGTTTTCCCCCCACCCCTTCTTTTTGTCTCCTTAAGGCAAGGACTGAAAGCCCCATAGGGAAGAAAACAGTTTCATCCACCAGCAAAACCAGTGCCTGCAGCTCAGGCAACATTCCTGCTGGGTCCATGAAGAACACTTGGAGGTGACCAGAGATGCCACCAGGAAGGCCAGACTGATGCACCTGCCCCACCCGACACGACACACATCCTCCGTCCTGCACCATTTTGCTGTGCATCATGCTTAGGAAGTGGCAGGAGAGTGACAGGAATGACGGAAGCACAAGAGGAGAGCTGGTGTGTTGGCTCGAAGTGAAATCTACTAGAATTATAACCATCCAAACACTGACCCTGCAAGGTGAGGAGAGATGGGGAAGGGACACTGGGTTGGGGGTGAGGGCAGGATTAGTTGGATTTAGACCTGCTTGAGGGGCCAGATGCACCTCACCAAGTTCCCTCTTTTTCTACCTTGCCCTGGATGAAGATAGCTCAGCCAGAACAGCCCAGATCTCTACTGGCCAAATGCCTTCTGAAGGGGAGGCTGAAGAGTAGGGGGAGGAATTTTTCACCTAACCACGCAGGCCAGCCAAGCTCTCACAGGCCTGCAGGTCCATCGAGGAAGCAAGAAAGCAAGTGACCAAGCAACAAGTGTGTCGAGAGAATCTGTTGTGTGTCCAGAACAGCCAAAACAATCTGGAAAAATACAACAAAACTAGAAGACTCATATTTCCCAATTTCAAAACTGGCATAAGGATAGACATAATATAAATCAATGGAATAGAACTGAGTGTCCAGAAATAAACTCTCACAATTACAGTCAATTGATTTTCGACAAGGGTGTTAAAACAACTGGCTGGGGGCTTCCCTGGTGGCGCGGTGGTTGGGAGTCCACCTGCCGATGCAGGGGACGCGGGATCCCACATGCTGCGGAGCGGCTGGGCCCGTGGGCCATGACCGCTGAGCCTGTGCTCTGCAGCAGGAGAGGCCACAGCGGCGAGAGGCCTGCATACCGCAAAAAAAAAAAAAAAAAAAAAAAAAAAAAAAGCACAAGCAAAAAAAGTTAAGACTTCATCAAAATTGAAAACTTTTGTACTTCAAAGGACATCATTAAGAATGCAAAAAGACTCACGGAATTGGAGAACATACAAGGGATTTGTATCTAAAATACATAAAAAACTCTTAAAACCCAATAATAAAAAGACAAATAACCCAGTTAAAACCTGTGCAAAGGGTCTGAATAGACATTTCTCCAGAAAAGATATACAAATGACCAATAAGCACATGAAAAGATACTTAGCATCATTAGCCATCAGGGAAATACAAATCAAAACCACAATGAGAAACTACTTCATACCTACTAGCATAACTTTAACCAACAAGATAGATACTAAGTTTTTTTTTTATTATTGGAATATAATTGCTTTACCATGTTGTGTTAGTTTCTGCTGTACAGTGAAGTGGATCAGCTATATATATACATATATCCCCTCCCCCTTGGACCTCCCTGCCTCCCCCATCCCACCCATCTAGGTCATCACAGAGCACTGAGCTGAGCTCCCTGTGCTATCCAGCAGCTTCCCACGAGCTATCTACTTTACACATGGTAGTGTATTTATGTCAAACGTAATCTCCCAGTTCATCCCACTCTCCCCTTCCCTTCCACGTCCACATGTCCGTTCTCTATGTCTGTGTTTCTATTCCTGCCCTGCAAATAGGTTCATCTGTGCCATTTTTCTAGATTCCACATATATGCGTTAATATATGATACTTGTTTTTCTCTTTCTGACTTACTTCACTCTGTATGACAGACTCTAGATCCATCCACATCTCTACAAATGACCCAATTTCATTTCTTTTTATGGCTGATGTCCCACTATATATATGTACCACATCTTCTTTATCCATTCATCTGTCGATGGACATTTAGGTTGTTTCCATGTCCTGGCTCTTGTAAATAGTGCTGCAATGAACACTGTGGTACATGACTCTTTTTGAATTCTGGTTTTCTCAGGGTATATGCCCAGTAGTGGGATTGCTGGGTCATATGGTAGTTCTGTTTTTAGTTTTTTAAGGAACCTCCATACTGTTCTCCATAGTGGCTGTATCATTTACATTCCCATCAACAGTGCAAGAGGGTTCCCTTTTCTCTGCATCCTCTCCAGCATTTACTGTTTGTAGATTTTTTGATGATGGCCATCCTGACCAGTGTGAGGTGATACCTCATTGTAGTTTTGATTTGCATTTCTTGAATAATTAGTGATGCTAAGCATCTTTTCATGTGCCTCTTGGCCATCTGTACGTCTTCTTTGGTGAAATGTCTATTTAGGTTGTCTGCCCATTTTTTGATTGGTTTTTTTTTTTTTTTTGATACTGAGCTGCATGAGCTGTTTGTATATTTTGGAGATTAATCCTTTGTTCGTTGCTTCATTTGCAAATATTTTCTCCCATTCTGTGGGTTGTCTTTTCGTCTTGTTTATCTGACCAATAAGTACGTGAAAAGATACTTAGCATCATTAACCATCAGGGAAAGACGAATCAAAACCACAATGAGAAACCACTTCATACCTACTAGCATAACTTTAACGAAAGAGATAGATACTAAGTTTTGGTGAAGATGTAAAGAAATTAAAACTCTCATATATTGCTGGTAGGAATGTACAATGGTGCAGCCACTTTGGAAGACAGTCTCAAAGTCTCTCCTGCTCTTAGGCATATAACTAAGAGAAGTAAAAAAATGTATGTCCACACAGAAATGTGTACATGAATGTTATGAATTAACATGAATGTTAACATTCATTAACATGAATGTTAATAAGAGCATCATTCATAAAAGCCAGTAAGTGGAAACAACCAAAACGTTCATGAACCAATGAATGCATAAATGAAATGTGGTACATCCATGCAATGGAATGTTATTCAGCTATAAAAAGGAACGAAGTATTGATACATGCTACAACACAGATGAACCTTGAAAACATGCTAAGTGAGAGAAGCCAGACACAGAAGACCACATACTGTATGATTCCACTCATACAAAATGTTCAGAACAGGCAAGTCATAGAGACAGAAGGTAGACTAGTGGTTGCCAGGGGTTGGAGAATAAGGAATGACTGCTGATAGATACAGTGTTTCCTTTTGAGTTGATGAAAATGTCCTCGAATCAGGTAGTGGTGATGGTTGTACAACCTTATGAATATACTGAAATTTGTACATATGCACACTTTAATTTGATGTATTTTATGCTATATGCATTACATCTGGGCTGGGGGGCATGGAGAGTGTGGAAGGCTGAAAAATAGCCTCCCAAAAGATATCTGTCAAGTCCCCGGACCCTGTGAATGTTACTTTACTTGGATAAAGGGTCTTTGGAGACGTGACTAAGTTGAGCCCGATACTGAGATGAGGAGATAATCTTGGATGATCTGGGTGGTCCCTAGATGCCATCACAGTTGTCCTAATAAGAGAGGGGCAGGAGGAGGTTTGACACTAGATGCACATAGGAAGACACACAGAGGAGAAGGTGATGTGAGGACAGAGGCAGAGGCTGGAGTGATGCAAGCACGGAAATGGTGACAGCCTCCAGAAGCTGGAAGAGACAAGGGCCGGATTCTTCCCTAGAGCCTGCAGAGGGAGTGTGGCCCTGCTGACACCTTAATTTCAGACTTCTGGCCTCTAGAACTGTGAGACGATAAATTGGTGGTGTTTTAAACCACCAAGTTTGTGGTCATTTGTTACAGCAGCCACAGGAAACTAATACGGAGGAACCAAGGGTAGGCTGTGGGATTTCTTTTTGGAGTGATGAAAATATTCTAAAATTGTTTGTGCTGATGGTTGCATAAGTCTATGAGTATGATAAAAAACACTGAATCATACTCTTTAAATGGGTGACTTGTATGGTATGTGTATGGTATATCTCAGTAAAACTATTATGTTAAAAAAGAAACTCTGCTATGTGCCCAAGTTAGTTCCAGTTGCTGGGAGGAAGCCTGGCCACAGGGCCTGCCTGGAAAGGAGCCAAATGTCTAGAGCCCTCAAGCTTGCTTGTGGGGTCCAGGCCTCAGGTGCTGGAGGACTCTGCAGAGGTGAATGGTTGGGTCAGAAGGTGGAGAGGAGGCTCGAGAAGACTTCCGGGAGGAGCTGGGACTCTGCCTGGCCCTTTACCATATAGTCAGGAAACAGGTGCTGATGGTCTGCTCTGGGGCCGGTGCTGTGCTAAGTACTGTGGGAAAGCAAAGCAAGTGGCTGACATGTGCTGTCCTCAGGAAGCTGGTGGTCTAGATTGGAAGGTCAGGCTAACACTCAGGCAACAGTAAGGAATCAGGTGCTCCATGGAGTGGTCTGGATCCCAAGAGCTGCAGGAGTCAGGGGAGGGGAGACGTCAGTGCGGGGGAAAAATCGTCTCCTAGACTCTCCCCCACTGGCTACGTAGCTAAGGCAAGCCCCCTCTGGGAGCGCTTCAAGCGGGAAAGGGGTGCTGGCACACACTCATGTCTGTGGGGGACAGTGCAAGGCAGACTGGATCAACACTCAGTCACTTGGAAGCCAGTTGGAAACCCAACAGATGAGCGTTTAGAACTGGTTAATCCTGTGCTTTCCATCCTTGAGAATGAATAACTCGCTTGGATTGCAGTGGAGGGCAGCAGACAAGAGGCTGCAGGGCTGCTGCCGCGTAGACTTCCTCTTGCTACTGCTCCGGCCACATCAGGGCTCTCTTGCCAAGGCGGACCCTGGGGATCAGAAACTCCTACTTGCTCCCCTGCGGTCTTCTTCCCCACCTCCATGAAGAGGCCCACCTTGGGGCTGGGAGCTGAAGTGCAGGCTTCACGCAGTGTGCTGGATCCACTCAAAGTCCCAGCCTGTGTCCCCTAAGAGAAGGGATCATTTCTAGGCAGGTAGACAAGCAAGTCACAGGCTTTGAGGTCATTTTCAACTGTACTGATTAAAACGAAAGTGCCGACACAGATTTTTTCTATGTTGCCAACCTTAGAAACCAATTCAGACCATGGATTAGAAACCTACCGTCTGATTCTAAAGTATCATGGGGGAGATGCCTTCTAGACCAAGGCCATTGGTCAAGCCTCCTTCCCAGTCCTTCCCAAGAGAGGTCAAGTCAGCCCAGGAAATGCTGAGCATTTGTGGGAAATCCCTCAACCCTGCCACCCAACCAACTCTCTGCTCCCCCCACCCATTTACCCATCAATTCAAGCTTTTATCTCCCCACAAGTATTTATCGATCACCAGGTAGGGGGCTGGGAGGGAGGGGGGACTGTGAGAAACATGAGGAAAATTCCAGGCCCTTCTCTCAGAGAGCAGATAGTTTAGTCAGAGGCAAGCTGACACCTATGAAGTGTTAGGAAATAGTCCAAGATGGTGCATGACAGGGACTAATTATACCATTACTAGCAGTAATGAAAGGAGAAAAAAAAAAGTGGGGAGTGGGAGGAGGGAGAGCTTCACGGAGGGGAAACTCGGGCAGGCAGGGGCCAAGCATAGCTGGGATGAAAAGGAGGTGCAGGGAGATTAGACCTGCCTGTTGAAGAGGGGGGTTTGGGGGAGCTGGAGGTGAAGATGGAGGGGCAGACGGCCTAGAGCAGACTTGGGGGGTCAGAGTTGAGTGAGTACAACTGTGCTTTTTTTGTGAGGGAAAATATTTTAAGGTTTCACTAAGCTGTTTCCAGACAATGTCATCACTTCCAGTCTTCTCCACAGATTCCTTCACATCCCCCTCAGCAGGGCAAGAGCCTGTATTTTAACTAGTCATGAGAAACAAGTGTGGAACTGAAGCTTGGTTCAGCTGCTGACTCTGCCATTCAACTCTTGCAGGGTCTCCAGGAACCTCACTGCCTGACCCTCTGATCCTCTACCCCTGCTGACCCTCTACCCCTGCTGACCCTCCACTCCTAGAGCCGAGGCTCTCCGCTCTCCAGGGACCTCGGAGCCAGGGCTCAGAGGTGGGATCTCCAGGCACTGCAGTCAGTGAGAGGATTTCCTAACCCATCAAAGGTCATCATCTCAGACTTACTTTACCATGAAACAGAGCTCCCAGATGACCCTGACCTGAGACAGATGACCCAGAGGAAGGTCTGTCCTAAGGACTGGAGAGAGGTGGCCCCTCCAGCAGCTCTGATGAGCCCAGCAGGAAGTCTGGGTCGGGGAACATGGGTATTCATGATATTAGTCTCTGTTCTTTAGCTGAATGTTTTGAAAATTTCATCAAAGAAGATGCGAATGTGCCAGTCGGTGCTCCCAAGGGCGGCCCAGCAGGCACTGAGACCACTGCCCACGCACTCACGGATCTACGTCGTGCCCTGGATGAGTCAGCCCCTCCCCTCACTCCCTCTTGGCCATGGTACAAAGTCTGGCTGGGAACTCAGACTTCAGCTGGCCCAGGTGGACCCCTCTTCCTCCTCCTACTTCTGTTTCTTCTTTTTGTTTTTTAAGCCCTGAAAACCACTGTATAAAAGACCGTACACGTAGGACTTCCCTGGTGGCGCAGTGGTTAAGAATCTGCCTGCCAATGCAGTGGACACGGGTTCAAGCTCTGGTCCGGGAAGATCCCACATGGTGTGGAGCAACTAAGCCCCGTGCACCACAACTACCGAGCCTGCGCTTTAGAGCCCCGTGAGCCACAACTACTGAACCTGCGTGCCACAACTACTGAACCCACACACCTGGAGCCCGTGCTTCACAACAAAGAGAAGCCACCTCAATGAGAATCTCATGCACCGCAACGAAGAGTAGCCCCTGCTCGCCACAACTAGAGAAAGCCCGCACGCAGCAACGAAGATCCAACACAGGCAAAAATAAATAAATAAATAAACTTATTAACAAAACCCAAAAAGACCGTACACATAGAGGCAACCAAACACACACCGGGGCTCCAGGGTTCCCAGGCCCCACGGGACCCAGTGGAAGTACCAGGCAGCAGTGCAAATGGACTGCTGGGTCCTCACACAAGTTTGGTACAGCTCACATGGTTTTCTAAAAATCAGATTTCTCATAAAAATCCAAATGCCTAGCATCTTTGGAAAATTCAGAAAATTAGAACCTGATGTCTCCATGCCTGTGTTTTACTGCGACTTAACAGCTGCTTGGAGCAGAGCAGTGGCCACGCCCTGTAGGAGGCATCTGTGTGCCCTGTCTGGCCCTACTGCCTCCCACCTCACCCCTGCTGGCATGTGGGCTTGTGGCGCCTACACTAGGGTACCCAGGAGGGCAGCTGGCCTCCAGCCAGCCCCTTACCTGTACAGACGAGAACACTGAGACCCTCGAACAAAGCTCTCTCCTCACATCCCCCCCACTGCTTGCTGGGCCTTCCCTCTCCCTCCACCTCTCACGGCTTTGATTTCCTCGTCATTCCTTCTGGGTGATGGATCTTCTTCCTCATCTTGACTTAGCCAGGCCTACTCATCCCTCAGCACCCAACTCAAGTCCTGTGGTCCGGTCTCTCCAGCCCACTGTGACCTGTCTCTGCTCGTACCTGTATTCAGTGTGTTCACAGATGGTGAGGAAATGCATTCCATGGCTGAGCCCCATGTCCCTCCTTTTCCTGGGATCACCCATGAGATAGCAGTGGGCACACAGCAGATACCATTCACTTGGCACTTGATTAGAGTCTTGTAGCAAGTGACTTAGGGCTTTGTTGAGTTTCCCCAATGGGAAAACCTCAAGATCGCCAAGAGTCCGGTCACACGTGGAGACAGGATTATTGTTGCCACTTTACATTCAAGGTTGTTGAGGTTTAGAGAACTTACTCTTTCAAGATCACGCAGGTTGTACGCGGTAGGGCCAGACACAAACCCAGGTACAGGCTTGTCTGACTCCAGAGCCTGTATTCGGGACCATTCTGCTAAGCTACCTATAAATGTTGAATGAAAAGATGGATGGATGAATAAACTGATTATTTCCTGTTTGCTGCCCCCCACCTCCCACCCCCGGACCCATTCTTTGTCCTTCTCTATCCCGCTCAGTGCCCCAGGAATTTGATCTCCATGGATCAATCCAGGTTTCCTTGCCACCTGGCTTCTACCTAGATTCTTCTAATAGGGAGGGAACACTGAGATTTTGGAAGGCAGGAAGAGAGAGAAGTTGGGTGTTTCTTTCCTGTATCCTTCCCTGCAAGTTGCCAAGGTTCTGGCAGTGGCTGTAACCCCTAACTCAGCTCCCACTGGGTTCTGTAACCTCAGTCCCTCTGCTCTCAGCTGCAGGGTGCTAGGGGCAGTGGTAGTTTCCTACCGCTGCTGGTCTCTAAGTGCCTCCCTTCACCTGGCAGTTCTCAACCTCGACATGTTACCCCCAGGGGACATCTGCCAATATCTGGAGACATTTTTGGTTGTCACAATTCAGAGGAGGTGGTGCTACTGGCATTGGTGGGTAGAGGCCGGGGATGCTGCTAACCATCCGACAATGCCCAGGACAGTCCCTTCTCCAAAATGTTGACAGTGCAGAGGCTGAGAAACCCTGCTTTAACCCTACCCACAACCTTGCACAACTGCAAAGAGTCCCTTCAGTGAAGTCTCTTGAAGTAAACACATGGAGGGAGGGATGGAGCTCTTCAGTGTTCATCAGGAACCAGAGGCCTGGGTCTCCATCTGGGGCAGAGGAGGAGGCACCCCCTTTTTTTGGAAGGCAATCCCTAGCTTTACCCCCACCAGCTCTCTGGGCAGAGAGGTGACAACAGGTGGAAAGCAGCCATGTGAGATGAACAGCCTGCTACAGAGCCCTTTCTGTCTGGCAGTGGAAAAATTTTCCAGTTCTGGAGGGAAAGGATAAAAAGACCATCATTTGAAATTCTAAAAATACTTGGGGGAAAAAAAAAATCTTTCAAATATTAGTAATTTGCTTTTTCTTAGTTTTCTAGCTACTTTCATACGGAACAAATGATCTGGGTTCCCAAAAGTTCCTGTAGACCCAGCTCCCAAAGACTGAGATCCCCACAGGTATAGTCATGTGCCTGATGAAAACGTTTTTCCTGGTGACCTATCAAGAAACCAGAGATACTGCAGCAAATCCTTTGTTTTCATTCTAAAGAAAAGATATATTTAAAAAAAAACCTTTATTTTTAAGGTTAAAAAAACTATAATTTAAAAAATGTGGGCACACCTCAAATCACTGGGTAAATATATATACGTATATTTCCCCTCCCTCCCGGTTTTAAAAATGGATACATCCTACACGAATGAAAACAAGTCAGCATTTCCTAAGAGTTAAAAAGTGTGCACTTCTTATTCAGTAGGGCCATACTTCACCAAAAAGGGGTTGATAAATTAAATTACAGCTGGTTAATAGTTCACTTGGCTCAAAGCTTATAAAAATACTTGCATTTGTTCACTTCTAACCACACCAAAGAATAAGAAATGAATTCAAACAAATATCACCCTCAGGCAACAACACTGTGGAAAAGACCTGGTTCTCCTAGAGGCTTGCAATCTGAGGAGGAGGGAGTGGCACCCACCAGCTCTCCACCTTTCCAAGGCACTGCAGTTTTGTGTGCAACACTCTGTCCCATTTCTTGTGGTGACCTCCCAAGGTCGGCGGGGAAGAGTAAGGCACACGTGGACTTTGTCCGTGGCTGTTCCAGAGCAGGATAACCAAGGCGTGCCCCTGGGGCCCTGGTGTGTGAAGAGGCCACAGGGTGATGGATGAGCTGGATCCAGACCAGAGATGCTCTGGATGATAGCGTTGGGCCCACACTTGGCATTCCTCTGTTCAGTGAGGATAAATCACGCCAGCCCTCCCTTCCTGCGCGGGGTGCTAAGGCAGCCTCTTGTCCCCAGATGAGCTGGGCCCTCTCCAGCACTTCCCTTGCACTTGGCCTGCTCCTTGGTGATTTCACTCTGTTGAGCTTCCCAAAGCGGGCAATCACCTCCACCTCTTCGTGGAAACTGAGCGCCTTGTGCACTTTATTCCTCTCTACGTGGTCACTCACCCCAAAATGCTCCTCCTGGAAGGGGCAATCTGACCCCTCTCCCCCTGCCCCTGCCCAGTGAGCCAGTGAGGGCAGGCAGGAGAGCCTTTGATGGAGATGGGGTACAATGAGGATGCCTATAGATTGGGAAGCCCTCTTGGGGGCGGGGGGAAGCTGGGCAACCTGAGATTGCTTCCTCCATCAGCCTCTTCTTCCTCTGCCTAGGCAGAGTTCAGCAGCTCTGCAGGCACATTCCACATTCCTTATTCACCGGCTTGGATCTTGCAATTTCTCTTTTCCCTTTCCTTGAAGTCACTCTAGATTTCTTTAGTTGATTTCACTATTGGAATTTCTTTCTCTTACAGGGAATTTCTTCTCAGCTTGAGCTCTTAGGACTGACCAGCTCCTTCTGAGTTCTTCCTGAGGCTTCTCTGGTCCTCAGCGCACTCCCTCATACTCCTCCCTGGTTCCCCACTCCCATCCTCAACCCTTTCAGCTTATTCAGGGCTTGAGGTGGGAGAGAGGAAGAAACCAAATGACTGATTCATTTCAGCACAGCTGTTGTGAGCACAAGGCGCTGTGCCAGGAGCCAGAGCTCCCCTGAAGATGTGTCCAGTCCAGGCCCGGGACACAGCACACAGCTCCAGATGGGGGGCTGCCCAGCTCCCCCAAACACACTGGTGGGATATGGAAGGTAGTGGATGAGGATGGTCCGGAAGTGTATCTGAAGACTAGAAATTTGAAATCAGAAACATCCAGGATGGCAATTTTTCTCTCCTGAGAACCTTCCCACTATCACCTCCCAGCCTTTATCCAGAATCCAGAAAGCTCCCTTATAGGTAGCCTCTCCTCATTCCCAGGCTTTTACTGCTCTAAACTGAACCAAGACAGTCCATGGTAGTATAATGAGCGAATCAAGGTATACACAACTCCTAAACTCACAAAGTGATTTTTTAAAAAATTTATTTATTTATTTATTTTTATTTTTGGCAGCATTGGGTCTTCGTTGCTGCGCGTGGGCTTTTCTCTAGTTGTGGCGAGCGGGGGGTGCTCTTTGTTGCGGTGCTCAGGCTTCTCATTGCAGTGGCTTCTCTTGTTGCGGAGCATGGGCTCTAGGTGCGTGGGCTTCAGTAGTTGTGGCACGCGGGCTCAGTAGCTGTGGCTTGAGGGCTCTAGAGCGCAGACTCAGTAGTTGTGGCGCACAGGCTTAGCTGCTCCGCAGCACGTGGGATCTTCCCGGACCAGGGCTCGAACCTGTGTCTCCTTCATTGGCAGGTGGATTCTTAACCACTGCGCCATGAGGGAAGTCCCTCACAAAGTGATTTTAAGATATATAAACAGTGCTCAAAATGTAAGCGCCTGTGATTTCAAAGTTTCTGGGGAGTTTGTACCTTGAGATTGAGCTCACTCCCAGGTTACCCAAGGCCTTCCCTATCTGTGGCCAACATTCCCCAGCAGCCTCCCTGCAATTGCGGTCGGCCTCCCAAAGGCAACGGAATCACCTGCTGCCATGACCTGGGGTTGGGGGAGGTGAGGCTGAGGCTGGAGAAGCCTGAAGGGAGGGAAGCGAAAGGAAGGGGGAGGCCACAGAAAATCTCTTTTTTAAAGAACAAGCCAAGGAAGCCATGACCATTCAGAGAATACAGAGCAGTGAGGCTCTGGGTTTTTAGCAACTAAAAAGGAGAAAAGATCAAACTGTGGCAGGATGGATGTAAATGAGCTGCTAGGAAGAGCATCTGGGTCTTAAGGGTTTTGAGGCCCTGGAGTTCACTGCCCACAACAGCTCCTTTGCTTTCAGCATCAGCCCTTCGGTGGGGAGGGTGAGAGGAGGCATTAGGAGGAGGAGGAACTCTGGGAAGAAGCCGGTTGTTTTTGACCTTGAGGATGTTTTGATTTTGCCATGAATGTTACTGGTAAAAACAATCAACATAAAACTAAACTGACAGTGGCTAAATAACACAAGATAAAATTCATAATAATCGACCAAAGAAGTCATTCTCTTTGTGACCCTGAAAACTGCAAATGATGATAATAATAACTAGGGGGGAAAATGTGACTTGGTGGAAACGAACATACAAACACAAACAAAAAAAAAACTTGACGAAGTCTGAAACCAGGTATGGTAAAACTCTTACTAAAATTTTTGACTTAAAAAGCAAACCTTCACTGCCAAATTTATAGATAAAATAGTTGATACTTAAGAAAATAAGGGAGAACATTAGAAAATTGTAACTGCTCTATAGAGAAAATCGATCAAGGAATTAAACTGGCTTGATGGAGTTACACTGGAAAATAATTTCTTGATGAAAATTTATTAATGTTGGTATAATTCAGATTAAAAATTTGTACTTACATGGAGTTGCCATGTTCTCCAACTCAAAATGGTGAGGTCAAAACACAATGAACTCATTTTGAAATTTCGGTTGGCTTGAAGGGACAGAAAGGAAGCAAGTCTCTGAATTCCGTCCTTGCTCAAGGAGTACTCTGGCCTGCTCCCAGAGCCTTTCTGTCCCTAAACTCATAGCCTCCCACCTCTCATCTGAATCCAGTCTCTGGCAGTGTGAGCAGTGCTTTGGCACTCTCTCCTCAGCTACTTCCTGCCCTTTCTTCTCAGGGGCAGCTCATCCCTGGCCCTCACCTCTGTATCCACAGTTACCTGTCCTGACAATTGTATCTCTCCATCCCCACTGCCACTCTGAGGTTCACCCTCACCAGTCTTCCTTCTGGAATCATGGCAACCTTCCCAGCCTCCTTGCTTCCAGTCTTATCCTTCTTGTCTCTAAGCCATCCTCTACCCTACGGTCTGGGTGACCTTTCTAGCACTTCCTTTAAAAGTCTTCAGTGGCTCCTCAAAGCCCAAGTGTCCTAACTCCTTAGCATGAAAGGTTCTTTCTGCCTGGCTCCCCTGCCCCCATAGTTACAGGACTAAGTACGTCCATGGCTCTCTTGTATCACACCTCCATCACTAGTAGATTGGCCATACCAGGCTTTAGATCCACATCTTCCTTCATTCTGGACTGCTGAGTCCCTCTCTCACTAAGTTCTTCCCTCGCCTTAGTCCAACCTTTTCAGCATCTCTTTGGTGACCTCTTCATTTCCAGAGAGACTCCTGGTTCCTCAGCCTTATTCCTTCAGTTTCTTTCCAGATCTAGCAGAATGAGGTCAATGTGTCTTAGAGGGTGAGTATGGGGCAGTACACACCGGCTATTCCTTGTCAGAGCAGACCTAGGAGAATCCATCAAGAAAGGACCTCCAGTTCCTCAAAAAGTTAAACACAGAATTCCCATATAATTCAGCAATTTCACTCCTAGGGATACATCCAAAAGAACTGAAAACAAGTACTCGGACAACAACTTGTACATGAATGTTCATAGCAGCATTATTCACAATAGTCAAAAGGTGGAAACAATCCAAATGTCCATCATTGGATGAACAGAACAAAATATGGTATATCCATACAACAGAATATTACTTGGGCATAAAATTAATGACATACTGATATATGCTACAACATGGATGAAGCTGGTAAACATTATGCCTAGTGAAAAAGGGCAGGCAGAAAAGGTCATACATTATAGGATTCCATTTATATGAAATATCCAGCATAGGAAAATTGATGGATACAGAAAGCAGACTGGTGGTTACAAGGAGCTGGAAGGGGAGGTTAGGATAGGGAGTGACTGCTTAATGGATGTGGGATTTTTGGAGGGGTGATGGTGACAACCATCACCACCCTCTAGTTTCTAGTTCTGAAACTAGAGGGTGGTGATGTTTGCACAATATTATGAATTACTCAGTGCCACTGAAGAGTATACTTTATAATGGCTAATTGTAGGTTATGTGAATTTCACTTTAATAAAAAAAAAAAGACAAAAAAGAAAACACCTCTTTGGGGATGGAGCCAGAGGGTGTGCCAAGAACAGAGGATGCCGGGTAATTCAATTCTGTACACTTGTGGCTTTAAATAAAAGGGGTGGGTAAGAAAGGGGCTCTTCAATGAGTACTGCTCCCCAGGACATAGTTCCTGAAGACCAGCCCTGAGCAGGTGTGTGAGGGGTGGAAAGATGAAGGTGTACATAGGGGTAGAAAGGGCAAAGAGGGAAGAGGGGCCAGCCCTCCCTCCTGCTGCAGGTGTTGCCTCACACAGGGACAGAGGTTTAAGGCTCAGGGGACTAGAAAGGTTGCAAGCCTAGGAGGGTGGTCTGAATGGCCACGGAGGAGGGAAGCCTTGTTTTCCTACACCTCATCACATTCGGTAATAAAGCAAGACATCTTACGCCTAGAAGCACCTGCCAGGTAAGACTCATATGTAAGTGGAGCCCGTGAAATAGAGTTTTATGCACAGAGCAGAGATCAGATCACAAAGCTGTAAGGAGAAATCTTTTTACCCGAATCACACAGACCCACTCGTCTGGTTTCCATTTCATTGCCTGAGTCTGTTTTATAGTTGTGCTTTTTCATGAAAGCTTTTTAGGGAGGCTATTCCCTGATGTCATGCAAAAAAAATGTCTGAATACAATTATGTTACAGAGCAGCGCTCTTGGAAGAGAACTCAGCCACAAAGCTTGCTGGTGTCCTGTTTCCTTCCCTTTAAAAGCCATTTTGTCTGCTCTCTAAAAACAGAAGCCCCCAATCCCAGCTCTTCCGGTCCCTCTATCTGTCAGAGTGCCCAGTGGCAATGAGCTGGGAAATGCATGCAGAACTGGGGACCCCCCAGGGATGTGGGCGGGCCATCAGGGAGTGGTGTCCAGCTCTGGGGACCACCGTACAGTCCTGAACCACCTTGTCTAAGGTCACACATCTTACAGTCAAGATGAGGAACAGAGCTTCCTTCTATAGGCTTTCTCAGGAATCCCCTCGAGAACCTCCTTTCCACTTCCTTTCTATCTATCCCCTTGCCTGATTCAGACTTGCCTCCAGGGCTCGGGGAATGGTTTTTCTTAAAAGCTCTTATGAAAAACAGCTCTTCTCAATCAAAATCTGTTCCATTGTGAGCAAATTCTCCTCATTTTTCATCCTGTCCCTGTTTCTTTCTCCTCCTGCCAGAAGGCTCCATATTCCTAACTTTCCAGGAGAGGCTGTTCCTTCTTTCCCTCAGTCTCTGACTCAGACAGGTCAGCCTACACCTTCTGCCAGTTGTAGACAACCCTCGCCCCCTTCACACTCAACAATCACTCTCTTCTTTTGAAGTCCAAACTAACCACCTCCCTGTTCTTGTTAATCCTTTAACTAGAGACCTGGCCTTTCTCAATGACGCAGAGTCATTCCCACCCAACTGGTGACTTCAACATCCATAAAGATATCCCTCCCAGTATGTGGTTTTGACATTCTTCAACCTCTTTAATTCCAATACTCTCCATCTCCAATTTCACTTTACTCCCAATAACCACGATAGCATCTGAGACCTTGTCATTACTTAGAATTGTTTCGACTTCAAGATCTCAAATTCTAAGCTTTTTCATCACTTTTGAATGAATATCATCATCGCTAACATTTACGGAGCGCTCATTATGGGTAAGCAGTATCGTAAGTACTCCATGTAAGCTAATTACATATGTATTCATTACAATGACCTTTTGAAGGTTTTGTGAGCCGCATTTTATAAATAAGGTAAGCAGAGACACGTGAGGGTATGGGATTTAAACCCTATGGTCTATCCACTATGGCCTCTATACCATACGGCCTCTCTGATATCCCTAAAACAACTGTTTAACCTTCTCCTTCTTCCACTGGAACTACCCCCTCACCCTAATCCTGACCACCCTTGACCCTGCCCTTCTCTCAGGCCATCACTTGCTTCTCTCTGTATATCCTGGGCTCCCTGGGTCTGGGAGGCTCTTCCTTGTCCCCATTTCCCTTGTCAACTTGATCTCGTTCCAGGCGCAACAGTGCTCCGTAACCACCTATCCCCAAACCCATCTACTGAGCCACTGATTTCCACTGAAGGGAGGCAGGATGCTCACTGGGCTCCCTATACATTCATGCTCTTTCATCTCAACTGGCCTCTTGCTGCCCCCTGGCTATCCTTTCATTCATTTTTGGTGACTCCTAAGTGAACCTCTGTATAAACTCTTCCAACCGTCTCCCTGTCCCTATATCCTAGGCCCTAACCACTCATCCTTACAGATAATCTTGTCTTCTACAAAAGACATTCAACATAAGCTCAAACTTCTGTCCTCCCCAGCTTCAAAATGTTTCTACTGATTCTTTTGATACATTAGCTTGAAGGCAGAGCAGGGTCTAGGAAATGTGGTTTTAGGACAAGGGAGTAATGTCAATATTTATATGAGAGACAGCCTAGAGAGGGAGAAGGGAAGCCTAAGGACACATGGGAGAAAAGGGCACTGTGGCTGAAGAAAGGTCATGGGGCTGGCATAAGGTGCTGCATGAAGAACGTGTGGAGGTGAAGGAGCATTTTTTTTGCTGAGTGTGAAGGGGGCTGGGTAAGAAGAGCGATGATGCTGTACAGTGTACTTACATTTAAACTCCTTGAAGCTGGCTTCTGACCTTCCCACTACAGGACCCTCTCTCTCAACTCTCACTTAATGACATTTCCTCAGTCCTTATACTCCTTGACCTGACCTTTTGATGGTCACTGGCATGGCTGACCAACCCTGTCCTCTTGATAGTTTTTCCTTATATGTGGGTTCCTGATGATGGAACCTCTTGGTTTTCTTGACGGGTTTTCATTATTTCCTTTGCTAACTCCCCTCCCAAACCATTACAGTGGTCTCCTACAAATGCTCCCTACCTTTCATTTCTCTCTCTAGCCACCCCCAATCCATCCATTTATCTCTCTTTCAATATATATTTATTGAGCCCCTACCATGTGCCAAGCACATGGGAGCTATTAAACTGCAGTTGAAGTAATCTTAATGTATAGCTCTGATCATGTTACTTATTTGTTCAAAAATTTTTACTGGTTCTCTGGTGCAAATGATATCCAGATTCTTTGCCCTGGCACTCCGGGTTTTAGTGGACATCTGTTGTTTTTGTGACCTAGCTGCCATTCACCTTCTCTGGAGAGCTGCACCCCAATCTTCCCCTGGAGCGCCAGCCCCTGCACACCTTTAGTCCACATGGTTTGGGTGTGGCTAGCTGCCCCCTTCCCCCTGCTCCAGGCATGGGCACCTGCCCCAGGTCTAAGCCACTCAGGGCATCATGTTCCTTGCCTCAGAGATTAGTTCCAGGATGGGCCAGGAACCCAACTACACCATTAAAAAAGCATTTAGGAACTTCCCTGGTGGTCCAGTGGTTAAGACTCCACACTTCCACTGCAAGGGGCGTGGGTTCGATCCCTGGTGGGCAACTAAGATCCCGCATGCCACACGGTGTGTGCAAAAAAAACAAAAGCATTTAAAAATAAAGAGGGACTTCCCTAATGGTGCAGTGGTTAAGAATCCGCCTGCCAATGCAGGGGGCGCGGGTTCGAAACCTGATCCGGGAAGATCCCACATGCCGTGGAGCAACTAGGCCCATGCGCCACAACTACTGAGCCTGCGCGCCACAACTACTGAAGCCCGCGCGCCTAGAGCCTATGCTCCGCAACAAGAGAAACCACCGCAATGAGAAGCCTGCGCACCTCAGTGAAGAGTAGCCCCCGCTCACCACAACTAGAGAAAGCCCGCGCGCAGCAACAAGGCCCAATGCAGCCAAAAATAAATAAATAAATAAATTTATTTAAAGAAAAGATAAAATAAAGAGACTTTACTGACGCAGGCCTTGAATAAGTGAAGATGCAAAGGCTAGAGCTGCTGCAGCCATCTTAGAACACCAAGGGAAGTGAGAGCTTATCCGATAACAGAACCTAACAGCAGAGAAGAAAAATGGCGAGAAACCAGGTCCTTGGGACACTGTCTGA
This sequence comes from Phocoena sinus, assembly GCF_008692025.1. Lineage (NCBI taxonomy): Eukaryota > Metazoa > Chordata > Mammalia > Artiodactyla > Phocoenidae > Phocoena > Phocoena sinus. The sequence continues at coordinate 35,352,705 of NC_045775.1, forward strand.
GCCCTTGAATCATGCCATGACTGAAGCCAGCCCCCACCCCAGAACTCTCAGTTACACGACCCAATATGCACCCCCTGGGCTGGAGCGGGTTGGATCGGACTTTCTGTCTTTTGCATGTGAAAGAGTCTTGCTTGATCCAAAGGTCCTCCAAGCATCCCAGCTTCATCTCACCACACCCTCCTCACATATGAAGGCTTGTATACTAATTTATTCCTTTCCTCACACTTGGCCATCTCTGTCTCTCTGGAATGCTCCCCATCTTTTCCATCTTCTCTCACTCAAATTATATCTAATCTTTAAGCTTCAGTTCTAATAGACTTTCCTCCAAGAAGCCATTCTCCAATTTCCCCCAATAACAAATGTTTGTCGAATAAATGACTAACTAAACAAACAACGACATAGAGAAACAGGGTCCAAGGAGGGGGTTTGCCAAACTGCTGTACAGACCTGAGTTCCAGAAATCCTGTTCGTCACCCCTCAGGGCTTAGGACTTTCTTTTCCCATCTTCCTACTGGTCTAAATCCCTGCTTCCTACACTCTTTGGTCATCATTTCCCAGGAAATTTCCCTTGGGATGCTGGCTTTTTACACTTAAAACAGAAAACTCCAAACTCTAAAATCAACCCAAGGAAAAAGAAAAAGAAAGAAAGAAAGAAAAAAAAGATCTGGCTATTAAATATGTTTGGAAAATTCTGGGTTAAACAAAGATTTTTGTTTTTAACACATGGAGGTGGGTTGGGGGCAGGATGTGTAGCCTTTCTCCAATTTACTCATAAAACAGTACCAGTACAGAGGGAAGTGCCACATTCTTCCCTGCAGACAAGCTTTGGTTGAAGGCGGTGCAGATTATTTTATATACACATATAAATATCCTACCCTTTGTTCAAGGTGCCTATTTGCTCTGCACAGAGACTATTATGAACACAGAAAACGGTTCATTGTTAAACACTGCATGCTAAGTGGTTTTGCTTTCTGGCAAATCTCCAAACCATAATTATTAAGGGACTCTGAGCTGCTGAGGAATTCTTGGGTTACAGAGGCTTTGATCTGCCCCTGTCTTCTCTCCCCAACATAAATTTCCATGGTGTGGCTGACTTTCATTGTTTGTCCCCAGCAGTGGGGCAGCTTCAAAGGTGAGGACTGAACAGCATTGCAAGGTGAGCAGGTAACTGCTGAGACTGTGCTCTGGCTGAAGCCCTGAGCCCACTGGAGCCCCGCACGGCTGTAACCAAGGGAACGGACAAGCTCTGTCCAAGTATTGGACTCGGAATGCGGTGACCTCGAATCTTCCATTTCACACATGCTCTGGGAAGTCCAGGTTGTGGGCCTCCCTCAGGATCGGGCTTCCAGCTGGGGGAAGCTTTGTTATTTTATTCCCATCAAAGTTGAGAGATCTGGTCCAAAAGTCTTTGGGTACCTCCAGCTATTTGGAGAGTGTTGACCTCAAACTCAGGCAGCTGTCTTCTAGACAAAGTGAAGATACCTCAACTCGGCCACAAACCGTTAGGTCAAACTTTTGACAGAGCCAAACTCCTTTCTACTGAAACATAGGATGGAATGTCAAGGGGAACATACCTATGCCTTCAGACTCCTTTAAATTCTCCCCTGCCTGAAAAGAGAGATGGGAAAGAACACCCAGATGTTCATGAAGCTACGATAGAAGGAATTAAAAGATGCCTCTAAAATAAAGTGGTAAATTTCTCTAATTGGGAGAATGAAAAGGATTCTGTAACGAACAGAAAGCTTCTAGTTTCCTACCATTAAAGAAATATCATTTAGCATTTGGATTGAGGACAGAACCTTGTTCACTTTTTGACATCTGTTTTTCTTCCTACTTTAATACTGTGAGATATGTGATCACTGCCATTTTATAGATGACAAAACCGAGGCCAAGAGAGTAGAGCCAACTAGTTCAGGATAGTGGAGACTCTCTGATTCCCAGGTCACTATTCTCTCTCAAGTTGGCACTGCCCTTCAAAGGTCTCCTTCCCAGATGGGAAAGCACCTCCTCAGTTACGGGCCCTCTGTTGGTGGGTGGAGAATGGGGATGGAGAAACACGGGCAAGGAGAGAATGAGGGAGAAGACAGAAATCAGGGTCGCTCAGGGCAGCAACTAGAAACCAGAGGTTCTAACGCAGAGGAAGCTCAGAGAACTGCCCAGACCTCGCCTGTGTTGGCGGGGCGGGGAGAGGAGCCAGAATAGAGTTTCTTTCTAGAGTCAGCTCCCACTGGGAGAGGCAGAGAATAGAAGCAGAACACCAGGGGGGCCTAGTAATGAGCCCCAACCATGCTCTTCACTGTCTGTTAGAAGCTGCTGCTCTCTGGGAAGGAGTCAGGTGATCAATCACAAAGAGGAGAGAGGAGCACCCCTCCCTGGACAGCTGGGCCCAGTTGTTTGTGGGGCAGTACATGAGGCTTCTGAGCCTCCTGCCCTGAGTGGGTTGTCTTAGCAGGACCCCCTTTTGTCCCCTGACTTCAATCTATTCCACTCCCCTCCTTCCCATTGGCATCTGTCTTAGGAAGATACAGATGAGCTCATTCTGGAAACGGGAGACTTTTCTTCCCACTCACGGTGAAGGTAAATGATTCACATAGCTAAAAATAAACTTAAGGCCACCTATCAATAAAAGGAAAAGAAACACACAAAAAATTCAATTCCCCTGCTATTTAAATTATAGCAAGGAACATAAAACCTTATTTAGTAAGTATAACCAACACTCAAATATGTAAACTTTAATTACACGTTCTGGACCAGTGAGAGTAAAATGAGGAGAAAAGGAGGAGGAAAGGTGAGGGTAGGGGAAAGCCGCAAACTAAAGGAGAGAAAGCCCAGGGGTAGGAGGTGGGGCCTCAGCTCAGAAGTAGGGAAGCAAGCAAGAAGCGGGAGGAAGCACAAAAAAGTGGAGGGGGAGGTGACTTGCAGTGCTCTGGGCAACGCTTACTAGTGGGCAACTCTCACCTACAACTCCTACTGATCTTCATCCTTAAACTTTCAGGTGCCCCCCCTTGGAATGGGGGAGCCACAAGAGTCCACTGGAGAAAAACTGTTGAATTAAACAGAGGACCCCCAGCTGAATTAGAATTTTAGGTAAATGATGAATACCTTTTCAGCATACGTTATGTCCCAAATACTGCATAGGGCATACTTACACAAAAAAAGTTTTTCATGATTTATCTGAAATTTAAATTCAACTGGGTGCCCTGGGACTTCCCTGGTGGTCCAGTGGTTAAAAATCCGCCTTCCAATGCAGGGGACCTGGGTTCGATCCCTGGTCGGGGAAGTAAGATCCCACACGCCACCCGTCAACTAAGCTGCGCGCCGCAACTGAGCCCATGCACTCTGGACCTCGCACGCCACAACTAGAGAGAAGCCCACGCGCCTCAACGAAGAGCCCATGCACCGCAACGAAAGATCCCACATGCCGCAATGAAGATCCTGCGTGCTGCAACTAAGACCCCGACGCAGCCAAATAAATAACAAATAAATAAAAGAAAAACAAAATTAACTGTGTGTCCTGTAGTTTTATTTGCTAAATTTGGCAACCCTGTACTGGAGGCCGAACCATTCTTTGGACCAGAACTCAAAGACCAGGCCAATATTATACTGAGGGTTGGGGGGAAAATCAAGTGGAAGGCCACTTTTGGAAATGAATGAAGCAGCACAGAGATTTGCTAGGCAGGATGGTAGTCAGCAATTGAGGGATACCAATCCTCAAGTTTTCTTCTCCTGAGGTGTCTATTTCCTGCTATTCTCCACTAGTACAGCTGTCGGCAGCCCCTCTCCCAGCCAAGGGTCACGGAGACTAAAAGGTGTAACCGTACACAGAGTTACACTGAGATTGTGGATAACTTGGCCTGTGTGGGGCTTCCTGAAGATTCTGAAAGATTCTGAGGTGGAGAGTGACCTTGCAGAACACTAAGGAACAAGTAAAGCCAAAACAAAACACAGTCGATAATCTAGGGTGCTAAAAGAAATAATAACCTCAGTTTTAGTCACTGTCACTTTCCTAGTGATGTGACTGAGCCCAGGCTACTGTGCTCAGGGGAGGGGGCATTGAAGCTGCCCTCAACCGGAAGCTCCAGGTTCACCGAGCACTTGTTGAAGAGGACACAGGAGCCATCGCAACTGCCCTTGCTAAGGGGCCAAGAGACCATCTTGGGGCTGAAACAGAAAGAGCTGCCTCTCCCGACTTCTGATCCATGGGGCTCCGGGGGAAACTGGCAATGCTACAAATTGCCCAACATTTGACTACAATTGAGGCAGCACGTGTTCTGTTCACCGCTGTTCCTATTTACTCTGATTGCACATCCAGACAGTTCATGCATTTGAGCTCCTTGCTAGGTCCCTGTAGGTACCAGAGACTGTAATTCATAATATATGGCCTTCTAGACTTTAAAAAATTATGTATTTACATAAAACTATTATTACTTATAAGTGGGATCATTCTACAAATTCTGTTCTATTTGCTTTTCTCAGGTAACGATATATCATGCATATCAGTTCATAGAGATTTACTACATTATTTTTAACTGCCCTGTGGTATGGGGATATATCCAACTTTATTTAATGTCCTTTGATGGACATTTAGGTTGCTCCTTCTTTTCCTGCTGTAAACAAGATTGAAAGGAATAACCCTGTACGTGTATCTTTGCACTTGTGCACATATTTCTATAGGGTAAATTCCTAGAAGTAGAATTACTGGATCAATTGGTATAGACATAGATTAAAATTTCTATAGATAACATTAAACTCCCTCTAAAAATGTACCAATTTACAGTCTCACCAGCTATGATCGTGCCTGTTCCTCCACAGCCTTATACATCCTGAGTAAGGGTCATCATTTTTAAAATTTATTTTATTTGTTTATATTTTTGGCTGCGTTGGGTCTTCGTTGCTGTCCGCAGGCTTTCTCTAGTTGCGATGAGCGGGGGACTGCTCTTTGTTGTGGTGCGCGGGCTTCTCATTGCGGTGGCTTCTCTTGTTGCGGAGCACAGGCTCTAGGCGCGTGGGCTTCGGTAGCTGTGGCATGTGGGCTTTGGTAGTTGTGATGTATGAGCTCAGTAGTTGTGGCTCGCAGGCTCTAGAGTGCAGGCTCAGTAGTTGTGGCGCACGGGCTTAGTTGCTCCGCGGCATGTGGGATCTTCCCGGACCAGGGTTCGAACCCATGTCCCCTGCATTGGCAGGCGGATTCTTAACCACTGCACCACCAGGGAAGCCCAAGAACCATCTTTTTATGCTTGGCCAGCAAGATACGGGGAAAATGCCCAGGCACTGTTGTTCTAGTTGGCATTTCTTTATTATCAGTCAGGATGAGCATTTTTTCCATATGTGTACTGTTCATGGCTATTTTTTTCTTCCACAAAGTGCTTGGTTTTAATCTTTTGCCTCTTTTTCTATTATCTTCATTTATTGATTTTTAAAGAAGTCTTTGTATGCTATGGATAAAAATTTAATTGTCTAAAATAATGCCAAGTATCTCCCCTGAGGAGAGGTTCATCTTCTTAAATCTTGATGGTGTTTTCATCTGTTTGGGCCCCAAAGGAGTTTTTAATTTTTATTCTGTCATTGGCATAACTTATTTACAAGATGGTGTGTAAATATCTAAGTGGCATTTTATTGTTAATATTTTTATTTAAAATTTCTAGTTTGCTTGCAATTTGGTCAGAATGTGGCCTAGAAAGTTTCCTACTTTATGGAATTGAAATTTTCTTGATGACTCAAAATATCAATTTTTATAAATGTTATGTAGATATCTGAAAAGGATGCTTATTTTCTGTCTGCAGAATACCAGGTTAAATATATCCAAGCTTAAAAAAATATATATATATCCAAGCTTTTAAATATGGCATTCAAATTCTTTATGACCTTATTTATGTTTAATCTGCTTGACCTTATAAATTCTGAGGAAGGAAGGTTAAAGTATCCTACTTTGGTTGTAATTTTAACAATTTTTTCCCCTAATATTTCTGATAGTGTGTCTTTTTTGGGGGGAATGTATACTGTGATTCGATTTTGCCTGATATATAAAGGTTTATGCCTGCTACATCTTCTTTGTAGACTACACCTTTTATTATCCAATGTGTCCCTTTCCGTCCATCTTCCTACTTTTTGTCGAAATTTTAGTTTGCCTAGTATTACTATTGCCACCCTGCTTTCTTTTGGTTGACGTCTGCCTGAATAGTTTTGTTCATCCCTTTATTTTCAACCATTCCATGTCATTTTTGATGTATCTCCTGTATCAAAGTGACACAGCTAGAGGTACTCCCTTCTTCCTTGGTAAAAGAACTCTAGGTAATACGCCCAGGCCAAAAGAACACGTTTCTCTGCCCACCTTGCAGCTAAATATGGCCATGTTATCAATTTGTGGCTGACGAGAAGGGAAAGAGCATGAGCTCTTACTGCTCTTCTTTCTTTCCTTTCTTCTCATCTGCAATGAGGATGGGACAGCTGAGGCTTCCAGCAGCCATCTGGGACCAAGAGGTGACCTTGAGGATGGAAGCCACATGCCAGGAGAGGGAAGCAGAAAGAAAGAGGCAGCCTAGGGCCTGGGTCCCTCATGACTGAGAGCTGTCAATCAGCCTCGACAACTCCTCAGGGATCACTTTAACCCAAGAGAGAGAGGAACTTCCACTGTGTTCAAACCATGGTTGGTTTGGTTTTTCTGTTACATTTAGACATCGGATTTCTAAAAATTACATCAGATGTTGCCTTTCTGGTAGGGGAAAACTCAATCCAAGATTAACTGTCTTAATTGAAATACAGTAGAAAATGTCAAGGTGCATCCTACGTAAAACTACAAATATTAAAAAAAAAAATAAGAGTAATTGTCTTGGTACTTCCTTGGTGGTACAGTGGTAAAGGATCTGCCTTCCAATGCAGGGGATGCGGGTTCGATCCCTGGTTGGGGAACTAAGATCCCACATGCCACGGGGCAACTAAGCCCTTGCGCCACAACTACAGAGCCCACGCGCCCTGGAGCCTGAGCGCTACAACTAGAGAGAGAAAATCCACACGCCACAACTAGAGGGAAGCCCGCACACCACAATGAAGAGCCCACACCACAATGAAGAGCCCACGCCACAATGAAAGATCCTGCAACTAAGACCCAATGCAGCCAAAAAAAAAAAAAGAAAGAAAATTTAAAAAAAAGAAAAAAAGAAAGAGTAATTGTCTTTTTTCCCTTAATGATTTCAGTCAATTCCTTTTTTTCAGTTACATTAGCAGTTATGTTAAAAATGCTTAACAAACACATCTGGACATTTCTTTTCAAGAGTAATCCTTTCGGGTCTTGCGGCTCTGTGTATGGTCTCTTGAGCCGCATCAACATCCCCTGGGAGTCTGTGAGAAATGCGGAATCTCATGCCCTCCCTAGACCTACTGAATCAGAAGCTGATTTTCACAAGATCCTCAGGTCATCTGTGTACACAGTGAAGTGTGAAAACCACTGCTTTAGAGGGCACTGGCGCCCCCTCCCCTCTTCTGGGTAACGTTCATGACCATCTCAATTTCCTACTTAGAACCTGGGAAGGCTCCCATAGAGAGCCAAGCCGTCAGCAGGGCATTCTAGGCCTTTGAAGATCCGGCCCTCACCTCTCCAGTTTCGGTTCTTATTCTTCTCCCATCCCACTCACACTCTCATGCTGGACTGCTTACAGTTCCCTAATATGTCATGGCGCTTCCTGGGAGCACACTGAGCCCTCACCTAGAGCCCACCCATCAGCCCCCACCCTTCTTTGCTAACAGAAGTCCCATTCTGTTGTGGGAGGTGATGCATCCAGGTGATGCGTCTAACCCCATCTCATTTTCCTTTGCATGACTCTTCCTCTCTCAGCCTACCTTGGTAGCTGAGATGGCCATGCACCCAGAGCTAGTCAAGGAGACATGTAGAGATAGCTGCTGGGGTCGGGGGGAGCTGGGGACATTTTTTCTTCCTGAATAAAAAGAACCTCTGTGATAAGAAAACTGTATGTTCTTGCCCCTTCCTTCCTACCTAGAATGTTGAGGTGCTCTCTGGAGGTGCAAACACCATCTTGTAACCAAGTGAACAAGCACGAGGTCAAGTCAGTGTGCTGAAGAATGCAAAGCAGAAGGACCGAAAGAGCCACGTCCTAGAGTGGAGTTGGCTTCTCTGCCCCCATGCCCCCTTCCTCCTTTCTCTTCCCATCTGCTCCAACTCTCCCTTCACCTCTCCTTTAGCTGGTATAACATGGAAGTGAAGTATATTCTAGCCCATTAGCTGTATTATACTAGATTCCCTATTTGTAATTTACAGTCACGGCTAAGTTGAGCCTTTCATTATAAATATCACCTGTCTCCCCAAATCCACCACTCTAAAGTGAGGCCAGTGGGTTTTTAATTCTCCGAGAATCTGAAGTAATCTTCCCCCATGGGTTAGAGCCAGTCAACTCTCATCCAGGCAAACCCACGCTCACTCTCCCGTTCCCGGCCCTCCTTCATACCCAGGTGCCTGGCCCTGGTTCTAGCAGGCTATGTCATGGGGCACCTTGCCTATTGGGACTGATTTTTTTTAAAATTTCTGTGGTTTCTGGGGAGTAGATGTCAATTGGAGTGAAAAGAAATTGAAGTTTGAAATTCGGTGAACTTTTCCCTGCCCCTGACATGTGAATAATGACTTGCTGATAGAAGTGGCTTTTTCAAAGATGAAAAGCAATCTAAGATTTATGGACAGCTCTGTTCAAAAAGACCCAGTGCTGTTTGGAGTGAAGGTAGAAACAATGTCAGGAGATTCCTACATATTTTCTGGTTGGAGGAAGGGCAGGGCAGGGAGGAACTTGGGGGAGAAAAGAGATGGCAAGAGGATGAAAGGAGGGGTTGGAACTGGGTCGAGTAGAACATGGGAAGGCCAGCACTTGGGAAGATTTCTTGTGCCCAGCCTCTGAGTTCTATAGTGACATGAACGTGACAGCCATTTCCGGCAAACGGCGGTGAATGAAACAAGGCTGCTTTTTGGTACTGTTTTTACCTAAGTGCCTTGTGGCTCACACCTCCTGTGTGGATGGTGAGGAAGATGGGGGCCGGGAGAACTGTCCACATGGAGACGAATGAACCTTTTGTCTGAAACTGGGACTTCTGCTTCCGAGGGTTCTGCCCCTCATTGTGCGTTTGGGGAGGCCCCCGAAAAATACTCCTGCCAATTTCTCAGAGTCACATCTAGAATACTTGGCCAGAATTCTGCTCCTGGTTGGACTAGTCTGTTACCAGCCACCGCTGTCCCCCCACCAAGCCCCCGCCCCTCCCTGAAAGGCCAGGGTTCGGGGCGGCTCTGTCACTATGCATCTGGACAGCCTCCTGGGTCTTGTGGGTGCAGAGCCAACATTTCTGATGTATATTTTATAACCACAGTTTCAAAGTATAAAAAGAGAGTGTGAAAAATAAAAACAGGCTCACAATCAGAGCCTGCTGGTTAGAGAGGTTAGAGAAATAATAAAGTTAGAGGAACCAAACTGAAAACTTGAAGAGCACGTGCATGCCTTGGTAAGGCGAGTTCCAGGGCCAGACTTAGGCATGGCCTAAGTGCTTAAGGAAGTTCAGCTCCCACTTAAAGTCTGTTATCGCTCCTGTCCCCCCCGGGGAGTTACTTATGAAGGAAGGTTTCCCAGCCAGCCTGCCAAGCCAGGCATCTTGAACGGGGACTGGCCGAGGCAGGAGGAGCTGCATGAAAAGCCCGCAAAGGCTGTGGGTCAAGGTGCCGCTCAATTCTGCTTCTTCAAACGCACCCGAGCTGTAACTCAAAACCTGAAAACAACCTGAATCCTTTTCCAAACACAAACCAAATCTTTTATGTCAGGTTCCATATATTTTCCTAACTCCATTCCCCAGCCCAGCCCCACTCCACAGCAGAAACCAATTTGCTTAACAGAGCAGGTCCTGGGAGTTTTCCTCCTCGAAGCTCTCATTTGGAACGGATTAAGGAGGAGGAGAGGGTAAGAAGCTGACTTTTCTTTTGCTTTTGAAAAAAAATTAACACACTGGTGACTCTGAAGCACAACCACTATGTTCTATGACAGGCTTTTAAAAGATGAAGAAAATTTCATTTTCTAGTATAACCAGACAAGATTGCTTGGGGAACCCCTGCCAATCCATCCCAATCTAAAGGCCCAGCTTTGGATCTTTGGGGACCCTTGGACTTGCTGTGAAGCTGGGCAGGGGACTCTGACCTAGGGAGAGCAGCCCACCTCAAACCTTGTGTCTACATTTACCTCTCAAATAAAACATGCTTCAGGACAATATGTCAGCCCGACATGAGCTACTTGAGAATTTTACATGCCCAGCTTTGCTCTGATGGAGGCTCCTGCCCTTAACAAGTTCATGGTGTGGGTGGGATCATAACCAAGAAACAATATATGGGCTTCCCTGGTGGCGCAGTGGTTGAGAGTCCGCCTGCCGATGCAGGGGACACGGGTTCGTGCCCCGGTCTGGGAAGATCCCACATGCCGCGGAGCGGCTGGGCCCGTGAGCCATGGCTGCTGAGGCTGTGCGTCCGAACAGTAAGAGGCCCACGAACCGCAAAAAAAAAAAAAAAAAAAAGAAAGAAAGAAACAGTATATGACCTTAACAGTGTGGGTCTGACAAAAGGAAAGAGAACAAAAAGGCCTGGAAGGCTTTGTGGGAAAGGAAGGCCTGGGGCTGGGCCTTGTAGAATCAGTACTGTTAATGTCAGTAGATAAGGACATACCAGGCACAAGACCAATATGGTCAAAAGCACAGAGGAAACAGGCAAGATGTATGTAAAGAGATGACCTTGGGACTCTACGTTTCCCCATTCTTGGGTCTCTTCTAAGTGTGGTCTCCCCATTAAAGAGATATCTTTCTAGTAAATTCTGGCTATGGGTAATACCATACCATAGCCAAGGCTTGCAATCTTGTTTCCTACTAAAGTTTGTTTGCAGTTTGGGTGATGTGTGCTCCTAAGAAATGTAATAGACATAAGCAACTAAACTTATCAAGTCAGTGAGAAATTTTAGATTAAAATTCTTAGTGTTGATTATTGATTACCTCCTTTTCTTACAAAATTGGCCATATGAGTTGCTAAAAGAAATAACTTGGATGCAAATGAAGGGAAACCTCTTGATTTTAGGTAAAATAACACCTGAGAGGGTAAACGCCCAACAGCTTAAGGCCAGAGGCTCTATCTTAGTTATGTCTGAGTTCCTAGCTATTAGCAAGCAACCAGAACTAGCCAGGAACTCAGTAATTAGTACCTGTGTGAAAAAAAGAAGATGGGAAATGGCAAGATATGAATCTCCCCAAATCAATTTTTCCCTCCTTACATAGAAATAGACCTTCTAGCTGCACACACGTCATATTTCCGAGCCTCCTATGCTGAGCTGTGTGGCCCACGACTAAGTCCTGGCTGGTGAGGCGCCACTGGAAGTGGCATATGTAACTCCCCTCCGTCCCTCCCACTCACAGGCTTGTGGATATGATGGTGGAAGCTGGAACTGCTACCTTGGACCATCAGAAGGATGGCGCCTATTGAAAACGGCAGCACACCAAGAAAGGAGCTGTGGGTCCCTGGTGATTGTAGAGCAACACAGCTGTTCACTATGCCTTTGTGTGAGGACGGAGAGACAAGCCACTAACTCATTTAGGCCACTTTTCACTTGGGTCTGTTACAGGTGCCAAATCTATACCCAGGCTAAAACACCAGCTGTCTCATGTCTGAAACCCCAAGAAAATACTTCAGAAAGTCCATTTCAAGATAGGCCCCAAAGTACGATCCTTAATTGTACTCCTGTAACTTGAGTACTTCAGCTGGAGGTGGGGGGAGGGTGAAGAGGGACATAGCATGTGAGAGAGAGAGAGAGAGAGAGAGGGAGACAGAGGGGAAGAGACAGAGGACGTGAGCCGCTGGCAAGGCCAACCTTTGTCTCTGTTCTCACCTGATGCTCTCTGCCTTTGCTCCTATGGACGAGCCTCACAAGAAACCACTTTGAAAAAGCTGAATTACTGAACTACAGTGAGGAGTTCCTCATTTAGATGTTGTGGGGAACATTTCTTACCTTCCTTAATCCTGATACATCAGTAAACCGGCCAGAGCATATTCTCCTAAAATCCCACTCTCTTCAGAGCACCCCTCTGTACACTCACATCCAAACTGTTTCTGTGTATTCTCCACCCTGGAAGGCATATGGATTTATAACACACAAACCTACACATTATCTAAATGTACACACACACACACGCCACACGCACACGGATAAAAATACTCCCTGCGATGCTGTCACCATCAGAGCACCTCCCCCTTCTGTTCTGTCTACTTTAGCTCCTGCTGTGTGGCTTCTTGTAGTCAAAAAAGAGCAGCAGGAACTAGGAAGCCCAGGCTATCACTCTGAGAGACTTGAGAACAGGGATGGAGGGTTTCGTGGGCAAGATGAGGGCCTTACAGGTCTCTGACAGGATGCTGAAGAATAAGGGGCTAGTGTGGTGGCCAGATGTGATTTCTCAGGCAGTAGCTATGTTGTAAGAGTCCGGGTTTGACGATGCTTTGGTTGCTGGGGCTGGACGAAGGTTATCAGTCCTCTGGCAGGTCTGTAGGTGAGTGGACTCAGCGGGGAAGGGCGTGGGTCAGTGCCAATGACAGGTGTGGATGGAGGGAGTGGGAGTCAGGCCCGAAGCTGGGGGCCTCAGTCATCCTAACCAGCCCAGGGGTAAATGGGGATAGGGGCCCATCTCTGCTCATCCCTGACAGAGAAGTGACCCCAACTCTTGAAACTGGCTTATGTTCAAAAGGGAAGACTGCTCACACCAGTGCACAGAGGAACCCTACATCCTGACACAGCCTCTCGGGGGAAAGTGGCAGCTCCTGAGGTCAGAAAGGAAAGCACAGAAGAGGAGAGCTGAGGCCACGAGCAGGGGAATGAGGATCACTGGGCACTGGGCTCGTCCTGACGAAGCGGGAAAATGAAACCCTGCAGCCACTCCAGAGCCAGATGGCCTGAGCCCCAGGCTGTGGGCTCACCGTCACCAGTGGGGCCATCACCTTGGACCCAGGGAACACGAGCAGCAACAGGGGAGGCAAAATGATGCAGAGATGACCCTCATTTCGTTGAGAGGAGCCTGTTGTTGTCTCTCTGAGGCTTAGTCACTGGGAGGCCGTGTAAACAATCCCATCACCCTAGCAACCAGGCCCAGGCGGGGGTACTCCGTGGAGGCGGCAACCTGCTCCCAGATTTAACAGGAGCATTAGTTTGCATCCACTTCTGCATATCAGGTGGGCCAGCTGCCAGTGACACACTCGCTGAGATGCAGGTGAATATTAGGGGCCCAGGCTTCCTGGGACAGCGACTGATGGGAAGGGCGTTGGGTACATGGTAACTGGGGCTCCGCTGGGTTAGTCCACTGAAGCTGGAGTGGGGGGGCTCCTGCCTTGATCAAGCATCCTAGTTTTGAAGGAATAAATGAGAAAACAGAGAACTAATTCCTACTTAGCTACTTTCCTTCAACAGCCATTTTCCCGTGCTCTCTGCCCAGGCAATGCCAGGGGTCTGCTTGGGAGTTAGAATCACAATTCCTAACTTCTTGTGTTTCCTCCCCTGGAACCCTACTAACAATATAGATGGACATTCAGATGGCCCTGGGAGAAGGCCCGGAAGGGAGCATGGCCGTGGAATTTCAGGGCTGACTGCAGGGTGTGGTTTTATTGCTGGGAGATGCCTGGTTTCACAGAACACTCTGTTCTTCCCACCCCTGTGATGATGGAGTTCCTCCAAGCCCTCTCTTCCAGGGAATCTGCCTTACCCCACGGCACCGATCTCACCCCCGATGGGTTCTTTCCAACCCAGGAGTCTGGATTATTCTCAGTGGGCACCCAACATTTCTGTCACTTCCTTTCTGTAAATCGAGGCTTGGGGAGCAGTAGAGAGAAGTGCTGTTCTGTGTCTCAGGGGGCCTGTGTTTTAGGCCTCATTTCCCCACTAATTATGTTACACTGGGGAAATCATTTACCTTTCCTGGGCTTCAGTTTCCCCATCTATAAAGTAGAGGCTCTAAAACCCCCAGGTCGTGTGATTCTCTTTCTCTAGGAAGGACTGGAAAATGGGGACACACTCAGCCTTCACACAGGACCTCCTGTCACTTCCGGCTGCAACTGCTCCAGCCGCGGCAACTTCTATTCCCTTCTTCAGGACAAGTTCTGTGTATCTGAACTCTTGGGTCTCCAATCCATTTTCTTGGGTTATGATTTCAGTGTCTTCTTTTTAAACACAGCAGAGTTTAGAAGACCCTCAATGTCCCCTTTCTATTAACTCCTGGGTTGCAAACGTAGAGGCTGGGTTTGGACTCCTTTTCCTGTCTTAGAAGAGGCATTGAAAGTGCAAAGCCTTTGTCACCACAGGAACCTGAGCTCCAATTCCAGCTTGACACTCATCTCCCACAAGACCTGGGGTCTGCTACTTCAACTCTTTGAATTTCAGGGGACTTCCCTGGTGGTCTAGTGGTGAGGACTCTGCATTCCCAATGCAGGGGGCACGGGTTCTATCCCTGGTCGGGGAACTAAGATCCCACATACTGCACAGTGCAGCCTAAAACCAAACCAAACCAAACCAAACCACCAAACAAAAACAACAACAATTCTCTGAATTCCGGGTTATCCAGATTTAAAGTGGAGAAGATAGTAACATATCTCATAGAGTGGCTGTGAGGATCAAAAGAGGTAAAATGAAGCAGGAGCCTCCAGAGGGAAATGTTCTCCTTCCCCCTACCCCACCCCGGCCTACACAGAGTGGGGAAGAGACAGCGAGGCAAGGGCCCCAGGAAGAAGGGGCCCCCATTCTCAGAGTTGCAGCCACCAACCTTTGCCTTCCAGATGGACTCATTCGGCACTGGTCCCAGCCCACTGACCAGGGCATGATGAACAACTGAAAGGTTTTCCTCGGCTGGGCACTTCCCAGGGGCCCCCGTGGATGAAACCCTTGCTCAAGAAATTCCATCCAGCAGGGACAGGAAGGAACGGAAGGGAGAGGGGGAGTTAGTCTAGGACCCACCACTGTGGCCTTGCCTGAGTAGATGCTCAGTCAGCTCCTGGTTGAATTAGGGTCTCTGGGAGGAGGTGGGCCTAAGGGAGCTGATTTAACCCGCCCTAACAAGGATCCACCACCCCTGGGCAATTTCACAGCAGAGAATCCACACAGCTCCACCTCTTCTGCCTTCGGTCATTTCTAAAAACACTAATCTCTATTGGGTTTAACTACTGCGATTGATACATTCCCCCATTCCTTCATTCTGTTGATCATCCAATAGTGATTTCTGTTGAGCATTATGTACCAGGTTCTGGGAAAACAGTAATAAGCAAAGCAGACAAAAGCCCTACATTCCCGGAAGTTTTATTCTGGTGGAGGGAGACAAATAACGAATGAAATAAACAGTAAAATAATAAGTTGTCAAAGGGTTATGCAGAGAATGAAGCCAGCAGGGTGAAGTAACAGTAAATGAGCAGCTACTGTAAACTGGGTGGTCAAGTCGTTTCTATGGACATGACACTGAAGCTGAGATTTGAAATGACAAGGAGGCAGCTGGGTGGGACCAGGGGAGACCATTCCAAGCAGCAGGCCCAGCTAGTGCAAAGCCCCTGAGGCTTGGTGAGCTGCAGAACCCCAAAAAAGGCTGGAGTGCTGGAGCCGAGAGAGAGGGAGAGGGCGTAGCAGGGGATGAGGCTGGAGAGAGAGGCCGGGGTAAGGTCGGGAGGGCTTTATCTGTTACTTCAGGAGTTGAGTTTTACTCTGAGAAAGAAGGGAAACCAAGGGAGAGGTCTGAGGAGGAGAGCAACATCGTCGGATCTATTCCCTAAGAAAGGCCCTTCAACAGCTACAGGGACTGGACTGCAGGCAGACTGGAGCAGAGGCAGGAAAAGCAGGCTGGAGGTTTTCGCAGAAGTCCAGGTGAGAGATGCTGGTGGCTTGAACTAGCACATTAAACAAGCCTTGTGGACAGACACTTTGTAAATACTTGTTGAATGAATGAATGAATGAATATGCGTGATGTCACCACTTTTTGCCTCATACTTAAGTAGTAAAAGAAAAACCTGTGGTTTATCTAGGTAAGAGTAAGAGGAGTGAGAAAACAATTTAGAATTTAAAAATAGCCACAAAGACATGAGAGGCAAGTAAGTTTAGCTTGTCCCCAGGGGCATTTAGGTCAGGCTTGGAGGCAGTTATGAGGGGAATTCTAGTGTGGTGGTCACTCTTCTCCAGAAAAAGGTACTTGGTACATGCCCATGAGATCATACTCACGGAGCTTAAAGGCCGTCTAAAATGGAGGCTGGGGCCAGGCTCTGGTACCTCTGAACAGAAAAGACACCTTGGAGACAGTGTATCTGAGTAGATTAGGAAAGAAGGTATCGGAAGGCAGAGGGAGGACTGAGGCCAGACCTGGAGGACCTGACCCTGCGAACTTGCAGGAACTGGGAAGAGCGCAGGGTCTTCCGCTGGGCACGTGGCTGGTGCGGCAGGAGGACTCGGTGGGCAGCTCTGGAGGTTCCGGGGATGCAACCATCTGCAACTCAGCATGAAGCCCACAGGCCTGGGGCTTTGCTGACGGGGCCGCTGTGTGATGACACAGTGACCCGACCTCCCTCCCTGCTTGGTCAAGGGCTGGAGCGTGGGAGCTGTGTTCACACTCTCATGCTGTCCCTTGGGCTGTGTGTGGTGATGACGGGGTGTGTGTCTGTGTGAGAGGTGGGGTGTGTGTGGCAGAGGGAGGAATACATCTGGGGGGAAACTGACCAGGTGTCTGCTCTCTTCTTCTTCATCTTGCCCCGCTATATGACTGTTTCCACCTAGCCCCACAATGCCACCTGCCTCCTGCCCTGTTCTCTAACCTCTAGTCTCAATTTTGCTACATTTTGCTCCTGCTTCCCCTCTTCCGCCTTCCTGCTAAGCTCCTTCACTATTCCAGAGTCTCTGCGGGTCCTGGTGCAGAGCATGGAGGCTCCTGTAGTGTCTCCCGGTTACCCCAGGGCTGCGGCCCACAGCCGCAGACTGGCTCTCTGGCCCTGCAGTCTGAGACTCAGACCCAAGTGGTATGAGTGAGGAAGGACCAAATAGTAAGGTAGAGCTACCAGCTCTTATCCCACAAGCCCCATACAGTGAGTCGCTCACTTTGTCCGAATCAATGAACACCACGGCCCCTTGGGCCAGTTCTAGCAGGGAGGGTCAGTCTGCCTGTTATGGAGCTTTGTTGTTTAAGGGGCACTCTAATCTCCTTGGGGAACTCGGGACTGACAGACTATTACTGACTGTTAGGTGGCCTACTGTGGTGGAAGATCAGCCCATCAATGCCCATTGAGCACCTACTGTGTACCTAATAGAAGACAGTCTCTAAGCTCACAGGATAGTTGGGAAGATAAACTAAATAAAGTATATGAAGGAGAAAATAATAAAAGAGTAGAAAATCAAGGGCTATTTATAACCAAATGCTGCAGGGGTTCAGGAAAACGAGAGATCCTGGCGGGTAGGGCCATTGTAGAGAAGGTGGGATTTAATGTGTCACCACTAAACATTTATATCTGGCAGAATGAGCAGAAGTTTTATGATTTTTTTGTGTGTGGGGGTGTGGTGGGAGGGAGGGATCGGAACTCCCTGGAGCCAGTACTCCAAGGAAAAGAACCACCCATCGCTCACACATGTGAGGACATGTGCGCTCGCTTCTCTCTTCCCTGCTGTATCTGTCTCTCTTTCTTTCTTAAAAGTCTTTTACATTCTCTTCATTAGAAAGTTTCTACCTTTTATGTCAATTATAGCTAAATAAAAAAGTTTCTACCAAGAAGTCATCCTTCTTGAACCTAAACACTGACAGTGATTTGAGGTGTGGGCCCCCCTTAAAATTCCTTGTTAACTGGCTTCTCTTTCTTATCCTGCAACAACTAAAGCGACTGTTGGGTATCAGAAACTTTCTTTGAATCGGGGGAAACGGAAACGGGGAAAGGGAGGAGGCCTCCTGAATCAGGCGGCAAACGCTGGATGAAGCTGGAAGAGGAGGGAGGGAGGGAGATCCCGAGCTGGAGAGGGTGCGGTGCCGGAGGAAGGGGCTTCAGAAGGCTAACAGCTCCCACCCATCTCCTGCCCAGAGAGCCCCCAGCTCTGCAAGGTGAGCACCAGGGTTCCGCCCAAGGGCCTCCAGATTGAGCCATCTCTGCGGGACCCCTCAGGTCAGAGACTTCCATCCTCTTACTCTGGTGTCCTCAAGTCTGGCACTAGCCTATCGGGTTAGACCCAACAGAGACCCTGTAACAGAGACAAAGGGTTCTACATAAAAGAGAGGCTATGCAGATGCCAACTGTTACATATAGGATGGATAAACAACAAGGTCCTACTGTACAGCACAGGGAACGATATTCAGTGTCCTGTGATAAACCATGATGGAAAAGAATGTATGTAAGTCTAACTCGATAATCGTTTTGCTGTGCAGCAGTACTTAACACAACATTATAAATCAACTATACTTCAATTACAATTTTAAAAAAAAAGGCTACAGAATAACCCCGAATTGCTGAATTTTGGCCATCTTCTAGACCTTTGGGTGGGTTGCTTTTTTTAAAGGTGCTTTTTCATCCTCTCCTCCTCCTAAACAGGCTGTTAAAATTCATACCTTCACAGGCGCCTCTCCTGTTGCTTCCACCCAGAACTCTGTCTGCCTCACTTGAGAATCACACAAAGCTAGTGATTTAAATTTAAATAGTGTCCAGGCTGGTTTCTTCCCTCACACGGAAGCCCTTGTTCAAAAGAGCTCTGATGTGAAATCCTGATATATGAGTCTATAAGACAGATGTGAGCGAGCTGCTCAGGCAGAAGTGGGAGAGCCCAGGGAAGTGGCAGCGGCCGAGCTACGGCCTTGAGTGTCTCCTGCTCTTGAAATGAGAGCTCTTTCCAGAGCATTTCAAGGCTTGAAGTCAAGTCAGAGCAGGGGCAGGAGAGAGGTGGAGCCCCACCTGGAGTCCTGCCCATACACTGTCTCTTCCTGGCTGTGAACTTCAATCCCCTCCTCTTGAGCCCTAGATGTGCCATTTCTTCTGTCCCTCTTGGCATGCTGTGACTGGCATAGAGGGGAGGGGAGGGGCAGGGAGGGTCCCGCTGCTGGGGCTTCCTCCCATCTAAAGCTGAAGGGGCCTCAGGGGTGCTCAGAGAGCTGTTAATAGCCTATGAGTTCCACCTTCCAGGTGACCATGTTGGGTGGCGCACATGCAGGAGGACGGCAGGCAAGAAGGTGAACAACAAATCCATCCTCACGAGGGCTATCTAAACACCGAGTTATTTCCTCTGGACCTTCCAGAATCATTAACTAATTCACACCACAAATCTCCACCTAAAGCCAGCCGTGTGCACAGCGACTGGTTTCATGCTTGCCTCTTCCATGGTTTCTAGCCAGAGCTACCAGCACCAGCAGCTGCCCTGTGACGGCTTGCCGGGGGCTCCCAGGGGCACTGCGCCGTGTGCTGGAGAGGGCAGGACAGAGCCGGACAGCGCACTCTGTTCCTCCAGCAGATAAAGGTCCCCCTTTGCCCTCTCAGTTTCCAATGCCGATCTCTCCAAGGCCTAAGGAATACTCTGTCCCAGATCACAGTGACTTGTGGTCTCTAAGTGCCTTTCCCAATTCCAGGAAGTTTCACTTCCTGGAACGCGATAGCTCAACTGCTTTGTCAGTGCCAGAGGCATGTCGAGGTGTTTCCCCTAGATACCTCACAGGTTTGAAACCTTGAGGTCATCTCTGCTTTCCCTTCTCTCCCACCGCCCACAAGCACAGCCCCCAAATCCTCTTGAGTCTACCCCATGCTCTCTCCACCCATCACCACTGATGGTGGCTCACGAGGACTCTTGCTACCAGCTCCCAGTTGATCTCCTGACTCACCCCCACTGACTCACCCCCAACCCTGATCCATCTCATGCACGGCTGCCAGAAAGAGCCCCTCACACCCACGTTCCTGGCAACACTACTCCTCTGTTTGAAAGCCTCTCCAGCTTCCCTTCACCTATAAGAGGAGGTCCTTGGCTTGGCATTCAAAGCCATCCCAAGTGTGGCCACTCCCGCCTTTCTAGCTTTGCCTCCTGCTCCACCCCCCTGGCCTCAGCCTATGTTCTGGCCACACAAGTCCACTTGCTGCTCCCCAGTCAGCTCCCAAGTTGTCCCCAACTCCAGGTTTGGCTCCGGCTTTTCCTTCCGTGTTGAACTGCTCTCATCTGTGTGCCACTTATCCCTTCCTTTGGGCCAGCGCCACTTTCAGGAACCTCCCTAGACCCCGCAATCAAAATGCACCTCCATCTTCTCCACGTCCCCAGCAGGCTGTCAGTATGAGCACAAAGCTCTTTCTTCCCCATCTAGCCCTCATTTACAGGATGAGGTCTCAGAGGCAAGGAGTCCTCATGATTTCTTTCTTTCTTAGGAGGAGAAGTAAGAATTAATTTAACAATATTTAGTCTTCTCAAAGACGACATTAAATATTAACATAATTTAATATTATTATTTTACTGTGGCACTTTTTTTTTTTTTTTTTTTTTGCGATACGCAGGCCTCTCACCGCTGTGGCCTCTCCCATTGCGGAGCACAGGCTCCGGATGCGCAGGCTCAGCGGCCATGGCCCACGGGCCCAGCCGCTCCGCAGCATGTGGGATCCTCCCGGACCGGGGCACGAACCCGCGTCCCCTGCATCGGCAGGCAGACTCTCAACCACTGCGCCACCAGGGAAGCCCCTGTGGCACTTTTAAACCACTGATTTGAGGACAAAATTAATGAAATGACACATATTTTCAAGGTATTCAAGACTCAGTAGTAATAATGGACTTTGCAACACCAAAGAGCAAACCATTAGCAGGGTATGCTACAAAACCCCTGTGTGCTGAAGGAATGTGAAAACTTACCATCAGCTGCTTGGTATCCTTGAGAGATGTCAAAACAAGACAATATTGTTCTAATGAATCAGCTGGCCAAACTTTTGACTAAAGTGAAAAATCAGGTGGTGATACTCAATCGTCAGTTACTTTTCAGTCTAAAGCAGAAAGATGTGCATTTTTTGCTTAAGAAAATCACGCTGCATTACAGAGATTCTGTTTGAGCACTGCTATCAGGCAGAACAGAGAACACACAGGGACATGCTGAATGAGTATCCCCACACAGCGACGTCACGCTGCTGAGATCTCTGAATGGGCGGTGTCTGGCTTGGGTTTGATTTTTCGGATGCAAAAATTCACTCAAAATGAGTTAAAAAAAAAAAAAAAGGTGGGGGACAGGCAGAAAGGAGTCACACTGGGGGGGTGGAATAGTTGATAAACCAGCCAGATGGTCTACCAATATATACTGTGTTAGTCTTTTCTAGTTGTAGACTTGGGTTTTTAAAAAAACATCTTATTTTGAAATAATTTTAAACATATGGAAAAGATGCAAGTATAGCAACTACCTATCTGTGTTTACTATTTATACGCACACATAGTTTTATTTTTTTCTGAACCATTTGAGAGTAAGTTGCAGGCGTTGTGCCCTTTTCCACCTTAATATTTCAGTTGTGTATTTCCTAAGAATAAAAATATTCTCTTACAAAACCATAGTATGGTTATCAAATTCATGAAATTTAATATTGATTTTAATCTATAGACAATATTTCAATATTGTCAGCTATTCTAATAATTTCCTGTATGGCTTTTCACCCCTCCAGTACGGGATCTGGTCCAGGGTAACATACTATGTTTAGCTGTTACAGAATTCTTGTCTTTTCACACCTCAGATTCTCTTTTATGGACCAAGATAGGGAATACAAAGATGGACAAGTAGGCTTTTACATTACTTACTCCCTCAGAGGCTTTCACACATGGAATTTCACATGCAAAGGGCACTCCAAATATAATTACTGATTTCTATTTCTTGAGAAAAAAATTCAAACCAGAAGGAGGGAGAACATGGTAATATAGTTTTACTATAAATTAACAGGGAAAAATTCTGAAAGAAATAAAAGTAGCAGGGCAAAAGCCCTCAAGACTAGGAGGGAAGAAGTCCACTTATGAATTCCACCATGAAGTGATCTTTCCCATCTTTGGTGAGAGGGTCCTATAGAAGTCTAGTGAGTGTTACGTTCCACCAAATGCTTACTGAGCACTTGCTCGGTGCTCCGTGTGTCCTTCCAAGGAAAATGCACAATTGCAAAAAGGAATGAATCATTAATGGCAGAATTTTAGGTATGTGGACAGGGATGGGGAGAAGGCTGCTCGTACAGCACTCGCAGCACCGATCTGAATGTTTTCCCACTGAGAGGCCAAGCTGATCCCGGCTAAATGTGCCCTGGAGTAGTATCACTGGGAGATTATTAAGACACCAGCTCCTTCCATACATGTAGAGAAAAGTGCCCAGACCATTACAACGGAGGACTCAGGTATGCGGATGTTCGCACATTCTAAGAGAAGCTTCCAGGGACCACAACGCTACCCATGGGAATGAGGGGCCCGAATCAGTTACCAACACTGTATGGCTATTTCCCCTCCCATTCTGCTGTCCATTAAGGTAAACGTCTTTGCTCAGCCTGTGACTACCTGTCTCAAAATGGTGTTCTTACTTCTCTTTGGGATGGCTGACCCAGAGATCTTTCCTGACACCTAGCCCCAAATGCATGGAATCCAAGTCCACCAGAGTGGTCACCCTCCCAGACGGCCATTTGCCCAGAGGTGTGACCTTGCTTCTACTCCACTTAGCCCCATCCCTTTCACCCAGCAGCCCGTTTTCCACCTGCAGCCTGGAGTTCCCTTTTGCTTCCACAGCATTTGCCATTGCATACAGATAACTAGGGCCCAGGGCCCTAACAGCTCATATTATGAACTGAGTGGCTATGAGCTCAGAACTACCCACCTAGGCTGCTCCTCTTTCCACTCCCCTCCTGCCCCCTGGGTTAACGTCACCACCCAATGAGGAGCCAAGGCACAAAGAGGAGCAACTTGACTGACACTCATCTGTTTCTTTTATGTGTAGAAATGCACAGAGGAGCAAAATGATGGATCTAGCTCTCTGGATTATGTAACCACACAGAAAATCCAGACTTGGCCTTATTTAAAAAGGATGTCAATGTAACTAACAAAAGGCACTGTTTACTACATTTCTACCTCTGAAAGCAATTTTTCTCTATGATGTCCTAGAGCAGGGGTCAGCAAACTGTGGTTAGCAAATCAAATCTGGGAAGCCACCTGTTTTTATAAATAAAGCTTTATTGGAACACAGTCACGTACACTTGTCTTCCTATTGTTTATGGCTACTTTCCCACTAAAATGGCAGAGTTGAGACAGAGACTGAATGGCCAACAAAGCCTAAAGTATTCACTCTCTGGCCCTTTATAGAAAGTGTGCCAACCCCTGTCCAAGAGCAATCAGGCATCGAAGAAAGATAAGAATGAGGTACCTGTTGACTGGCAAGTGTTTTCCTGTGACATGGCAGTCATCACGGTTTCTGTGGCTGCATCTCGGATTACTTGCTCCTCACTCTGCAGGAGGGTGAGGACACGTTTCCAGAGAGCAAGCGTATCTTGCAGTCCTAAGAAGGCCCAAAAGAAATCAAATTACCTAGGATGCAACTTACAAGCAGGTACAAATACTGCTTCAAATCCAGTATTGAATGAGCAACAGTTACTTCTTTTTTTGTGGGTACTGCAAGGAAGGGAGACTTGAGAGTCAGATAAATGCCAGAAGAGAGAGGACCCTAAGGGGACAGGTCTGAAAATGTCCTTTTGAATAGGAAACACTTCTGGAGGCAACCAGCCCCAGGCAAGGCCCCCTAGAAGGTACGGCCTTGGCTGACTAAGGCCCAGCTGTCAACGGGCCTTAGTCAATGACTCATGCTTCTCAGAATGAAACTTTATGCATCAAGAGTGCTTTGGGGAAACTAGCCCAGTGTTAATTTGAGTGACTGTTTCAGCTTATAAATTCTGAAAGCAAAGTTTCAATCAAGATTATGCTTTGGGGGGCAAGAATTGAAAAAAGCAAAGAACCGTGATAAAGGCACCAGCCTGTGCCACGTCTACGCAGGGCCCACGACCTGACTGCCATTGCCCCTGGGCAGGGACCCTATCAAGTCCCTGTGCATTGTGCTGCTGGGGACCAGAGACCAGGAACAGACAGTGTCTGCCCCTGAGCAACCGAAAGGGACATCAAGTGGAGAACACAAGGTAAGGAGAAGGCAGGGCTGGAAACACGTGGCTGTGACTCACCACAGGGAAAGGTCCCAGGAGACTGGTGTAATGGGAGGTGGACTGTGTGAGGGGAGAGGGGGCAGGGCCTCAAAGGAGGGACACATACTGTCCAGGTGGGGTGGGTTGCCACGGAAGACCACCACTCATCATCCCTTGATGTTCAGTGGGGAACCAACCCTGCCCTGAGAGCTCTCCTTAGCTCACCCTCTCCCTCATCTGTCCACAGAGAGCCCAATATCAGAGCCACCAATGCTCTAGTCATACTGAGAGCAGCAATGGCTCCCTCTGGGGTTTGTGCTCTCCTGTCTGTTATAAATCTGGCTTTAAATTTTACTCAGTCTTTCAGAATCTATCCATTCTAATTGTTCTCTAGGGTTTCAAATTTCCCTTTCTTAACATTTTCGTATACCGCTAAGGTCCTCATCAATCTTCCCTCTTTAGTCCATTTCAATTTTTCTTTCTCCTTAAATGACTTCGGTCTGCCCTTGACTTGTCCCCATGCACTTTATGTCCTTTGCCTCTCAGTTCTGTGCCTGTTTTTCATGTTCTTGCAGGCCGCCAGCCACTGCCGACCTCCTTCCTCATTGCCTGTGATGCCCTAAGCAGCTCTAGCAATTCATGATGAACCAATGGCTTTTGCCCAGGACTCAGTTTCACTCAGAAATTCTACATTATTCCACACACATTTTCCTGCTATGAACCGGGGTCAGGGCAGCCAAAGCCACCCAGAAAATGTGCTGCAAAATGACACTGCCTTCCCTGAGAAGCATCACCAAAGTTTATAAACCTTTGCTCTTATTCCTCTGGGTCCAATGATTAAAGCAAAATTGTAGCAGGTCCCCTTTCAGTCTCCCTTTGGGTATAGAAAAGATGCCTAAAAGTCACTTAGAACAGGGGTCCCCACCCCCGGGTCTGGGGCCTGTTAGGAATCGGGCTGCACAGCAGGAAGGGAGCAAGTGAAGCTGCATCAGCTGCTCCCCATCCCCGCCTCACCGCTCGCATGACCGCCTGAACCCTCTCCCCACCCCATCCCCGTCCGTGGAAAAACTGTCTTCCACGGAACCAGTCCCTGGTGCCAAAAAGGCTGGGGACCGCTGACTTAGAAGAAAGATGTATGAAGATACCAAAGACAACTTTTTCTCTGAGAGATCCAGAGACATGAGACACTTGATTGGTCTGAACTCCGACAACACTTAGAATTTGAATCCCACCATCTGAAAAAGCAGTTCTTTTCTTTATTCTGTAAATCTTTTCTCCACAACTACACTGAAAGCTCCCCGGATGCAGGGACCATGATTTATTCTCCAGGGCTGGGCATGGAAGAGGAGAACAAAACCAGAATTCCCATAATGGATGGAAGAGAATCTCAGCATGGTTAATATGGGGGTAAGATGGCAGGAGAGGGCAGGGCCAGGACTCAGACATGGCTTTGGGTCCTGAGTTTTCCTTTCAGTAAACCCTATGCTTAAAACAAAACACTACAATTAAAAAAAATTTTTTTAAGTTAAAACAAAAACCCCTATGGTTTTTCAATTCCTTTGGGTTTCCTAAAGCTCGGTTTTTTCAACCACCATTGATATGATGCTCTTTCCTAATTATTACTCTTGAAGGACAGGGGGTGGCAGTGAGGAAAGAGACATGAAGGTAGAGAATATGGTTGGAGCTGTACATCTATTTGATTTCCAAATATCTCTACCTTTACTTCCCAAAGATGCCTTAAACTTTTTTTATTTTATTTTTTGGCCACGCTGCGCGGCATGCAGGATCTTCCCCAACCAGGGATTGAACCTGTGCCCCCTGCAGTGCAAGCTCAGAGTCTTAACCACTGGACCACCAGGGAAGTCCAAAGATGCCTTAAACTTAAAACTACTTTCAGTGAAAGGAACCAGCAGTGTTCCTAGTCACTTAAGCCAGAAGCCTGGAAGTCATCCTTGAATGCTCCCTTTATATTAACCTCAACACCAAGTCCTGTTGATTCCACTGCCTAAATGCCTTAGAGCCTGGCCTTTCTTCTTCCTCAAGGCCACACTTCACTCTGTCCCATTTATTTCTCACCAAGGTCACTGCAATAGGCTTCCTGGAAGAGGTGATGGTTAGGCTGAGTCTTGAAAGACCAACAGGAGTCAGTCGAGCAGCAGTTTGTTTAGAGAACTGTTCTCCGCTGATGATGCATGGGGAGTGGTGGCCAGTGAGAAGGGAGAAGCAGGCAGGGCACAGAAGAGGAAGGGCCTTCTGAGCCAGGCTAAAGAGCATTTAGGTTTTATCCTGAAGGCAATGGGCACCCACTCAAAGGCTTTAAGCAGTGGAGGAAAATGCTCAGATCTGTATTTCAGAAAGACCACAGAGGCTTTTGGAAGCATAAGGAGAATGGCTTGGGGGACAAGACAGAAAGAAAAGAGGCCAATTAAGAGGCTGTTGGTGGGGCTTCCCTGGTTGGCGCAGTGGTTAAGAATCTGCCTGCCAATGCAAGGGACATGGGTTCGAGCCCTGGTCAGGGGAGATCTCACATGCCGCAGAGCAACTAAGCCCGTGTGCCACAACTACTGAGCCTGTGCTCTACAGCCCGAAAGCCACAACTACTGAGCCCACGTGCCACAACTACTGAACCCCGCGCGCCTAGAGCCCCTGCTCTGCAACAAGAGAAGCCACCCAATGAGAAGCCCGCGCACCGCAACTAGAGAAAAGCCCGCGTGCAGCAACAAAGACCCAAGGCAGCCAAAAATAAAAATAAATAAATAAATTTATATTAAAAAAAAAAGAGGCTGTTGGTGAAAAGTGATTAGAGTAAGAGAGTGAGAGGGTGGGAAGATCTTTGAAAGATGTAAAGGTATGGTATACGCTGTCATCTTTCATCCTCCCTTCTTTTTTTAACCTAGAGCATCTATTCACGCTTTTAATGCATTTGGTACGATGGACACCGCCCCCCGCCCCCAACAGCGGCTCAGCGCACTTACCAAGAATGGGATGGGGGTTGGTGAGGAAAAATGGTGCAGTGCTGGTGAGAACTTCAGCAGCGGCCAGCCTGGACTCGGTGGGAAGATGATCTCCACAAGAAGAGAGGACCAACTGAACCCACTGCTTCAGGTTGGGGGCCACCAAGTCCCTGGTCTAAAAGTACAAAGTATACATACAGCAGTTCAGAAGATGCGACATGGGCAGACATGGAATTAGGGATGAGCTACATATGCATTTCCCAGGCTCCCTTGCATCGGGGAGTAACGTGATTAAGTTCTGACTAATGGGATGCCATTAAAAGTGGTATCTGTGCAATTTCAGGTAATATGTAAGGAAATATGCATGACCTTCACTTCTTGGGTTTCTCTGTCCTGCTAGTTGAACAAGGACAAGATGATGGGAGCTGGAGCAACTATCTGGGACCAGAAGATGGAAGCCACTTATTAAGGACAGCGGAACAACAAGGTAGAAGGGCTGGGGAGCCCAATAATGTCATGTCACTATCTGCTTTGGACTGCTTCTCTCTGGTTTAAGCCACTGTATTTTTGAGTTTCTGTTACATTTAAAGCAGCATCCTAACTAACATTACTGTTTAAACAAAGCCCTATTGTTGTTTCTTTATAGTAATAGCTTTATTGAGATACAATTCACATGCCATATAATTTACCCATTTAAATACATAATTCCATGATTTTTAGTATATTCACAGATATGTGTGTACAACCATCACCACAGTCAATTTTAGAACATTTTCATCACCAAAAAGAGAAGCCCTGTATACTTTTTTATTTTATTTTTTTGGCGGTACGCGGGCCTCTCACTGTTGTGGCCTCTCCCCTTGCAGAGCACAGGCGCACAGGCTCCGGACACGCAGGCTCAGCGGCCATGGCTTATGGGCCCAGCCACTCCGCGGCATGTGGGATTTTCCCGGACTGGGGCACGAACCCGTGTCCCCTGCATCAGGAGGCGGACTCTCAACCACTGCACCACCAGGGAAGCCCCAGCCCTGTATACTTTAGCTATCATCCCCATCCTGTCAGCTCCCCCTCGCCCAGCCCTAAACCATTAATCTACTTTCTGTCTTTATGGATTTGTCCGTTCTGCACATTTCATATAAACTGAATCATACAGATGGCCAATAGACACATGAAAAGATGCTCAAAACTACTAATTATTAGAGAAATGCAAATCAAAACTACAATGAGGTATCATTTCAGACCAGTAAGAATGGCCATCATTAAAAAGTCTACAAATAATAAATGCTGGAGCTGGTGTGGAGAAAAGGGAACCCTCCCCTACACTGTTGGTGGGAATTTAAATTAGTGCAGCCACTATGGAGAACACTTTGGAGGTTCCTTAAAAAACTAAAACTAGAACTACCATATGATCCTGCAATCCCACTCCTGGGCATATATCCAGAGAAAACTCTAATTGGAAAAGACACATGCTACACCAATGTGCACGGTGGCACTATTTACAATAGCCAAGACATGGAAGCAACCTAAGTATCCATCAACTTTATCCATGGATAAAGAAGACGTGACATATATACACAATGGACTATTACTCAGCCATAAAAAAGAATGAAATAATGCCATTTGCAGCAACATGGATGGACCTAGAGATTATCATACTAAGTGAAGTAAGTCAGACAAAGACAAATATCATATGATATCTCTTATATGTGGAATCTAAAAAAATAATATAAATGAACTTATCTACAAAGTAGAAATAGACTCACAGACATAGAAAACAAACTTACAGTAACCAAAGGGGATGGTGGATGGGCAAGGGGAGAGATAAATTAGGAGTCTGGGATTAACATATACACACTACTGTATATAAAATAGGTAAACAACAAGGACTTACTGTATGGCACAGGGAACTATATTCAGTATCTTATAGTAACCTATAATGGAAAAGAATCTGAAAAAGTATATATATATATAAGTATATAAAACTGAATCAAAATTAACTATACTTTAATAAAAAATGTGGTCTTTTGTCACTGGCTTCTTTCACTCAGCATGTTTTCAGGGCTCATCCATGCTGTAGGATGTATGTATCAGTACTTCATTACTTTTTATGGCTGAAAAATATTCCATTATATAGATATACCATATTTTATTTACCCATTCATCAATCAGTTGATGGACATTTGGGTTGTTTCCATCTTTTAAACTCTGGTTCTTTACTTTTTCTAGAAAGGGGATTATTGTTCCAAATAAATTTTACTTCCCCTATCAGCTAAGCCTCTTTAAATGTTCAAAATGAGATTACTGGCTCCTCTGATCATCTATGAGCATCTACGGAACTGAACTGATCAGTGTCTTAGATCATGAGGAAGCTGCTGACTTGTTAACTTTTCTCTCCCTGAAAAATTTCCAATATTCTTCAAATATCACTTCATTCAAGTACCAAGCAGTGCCTCGGAGATGCACATGACAACTGGTTAAAAACGGCTTTAGATGAGAACGCTGTCTTTTGACAGACTTGTTAGGCTGCCCTGTGACTACTTTCTCAGAACTTGTTCCCCAACCGCCCCCCCCTCCCGGCCCCAGGCTGTAGTTTTTTTAAGCAAATCCTCTCCCTTCCTACAAACTCTCCTCCTATCCTCCCCAAGACACACACATAACCTTTTTTTTAGCTTTTTGCATCTCCTAGTGACCACCTGGCTCTGGCCCCTCGGCCTGCCTCCGAATGACAGACCCAGAGAAACTGTGTATCTGCTTAGTACTCACCCTCTGGTCTTCTCTCTGTCCAGCCCCAGGCTCTCTGAATTTAACAATCTCCTATGTGAAGTCTTCCTCAGCTCTGCAAACACTCTCTCCGGCCTCTGCTTTCCCTCAGCCTCCTTCCTACTAGAGTATCATTTAATATCATGATCTAATGCTCCTTTTCTCTCGTTAGACTGCTCTCCAGTCTTCATCCTTGTACCCCCAGTACCTCTCTCAGGGCTGCTGGAGCATAGGAATAGGAATCCACAATGTTATGGTGCCACGATCACAGTGTGGTGATGTGAAACCAAGATCTTCAGGTAATTTTACTGTGGTATTGACTGCCTTCTGTTTATAATAATTCTCTGATGGTGGCATCTTTCTCATATGCTCCTAAGTATGCAAGTATTTGTCCTAAGGCATCGTTCCAGGAAGCTGTTTTTTTTTTTTTTAAATTGAAGTATGGCTGATTTACTTCAACTATACTTACAGTGGTTTCAGGTGTACAGCAAAGTGATTCAGTTATATATATATTTTTTCAGATTATTTTCCATTATAGGTTATTACAAGATACTGAATATAGTTCCTTGTGCTATATAGTAAATCCTTGTTGCTTATCTATTTTATATGTAGTAGCTTGTATCTGTTAATCCCATACTCCTAATTTATCCCTTTCCCACCCTCCTTTTCCCCTTTGGTAGCCATAAGTTTGTTTTCTATGTCTGTGAGTCTGTTTCTGTTTTGTATATAGATTCATTTGTATTATTTTTTAGATTCTACATATAAGGGATATCATATGATATTTGTCTTTCTCTGTCTGACTTAACTTCACTTAGCATGATATTCTCTAGGTTCATCCATGTTGCTGCAAATGGCATTATTTCATTCTTTTTTATGGCTGAGTAATATTCCATTGTATGTGTATATCCCATCTCCTTAAGCCAACTGTCTGTTGATAGGCACTTGGGTTGTTTTCATGTCTTGGCTATTGTAAATAGTGTTGCTATGAACACTGGGGTGCATGTATCTTTTCAAATCAGAGTTTTCATCTTTTCTGGATATATGCCCAGGAGTGGGATTTCTGGATCATATGGCAGCTCTATTTTCAGTTTTTTAAGGAACTTCCATACTGTTTTCCACAGTGGCTACACTAATTTACATTCTCACCAACAGCGTAGAAGGGTTCCCTTTTCTCCCCCAGGAAGCTGTTTTGATTACTTTAGGTCCACCCCACCCCCAAAGACATGTTCTAAGACAGGTGGGACACATCTGGGCCTCCACACAAAGCCAGCTGGACCGCGTTTGGGGGGGATATTTAAGCCTTAGCGATACATTTTCATACATAGTTGACTAGGATGCAATCCTTGTGACAAGGAGTTTGGGCATAAATGTACGTATGTCCTGGAGGAAGGAGGTTGTGTTACCCTCATGGACTCAAATCAAATGTGCCCAGAACAAGAGAAAAGAAATGCCAAACATGGTGCTCAGAAAATTCTCCCCAAGTTATACCTAAAGTGAAAAACCAACATGAATGATATTTTTGTAGAAGCTACACACATATGCCACAGAGATTCTGCCTGTGGGACAGTTCACTTTTACTGACACCTTCCAGGGAAATCAGAGGACAGAAATCCAGACCCCAAAACAGGGGAAATTAGCCTCACCTCCTCACACGTCTGCATGTGGTGGGCAATCACCTTGGAGGCGAGTCTCAGAGCTTCACTTTGTATTTCAGACCTAGGAAAGTCAGCCAGAAATCACACAAAACATATAATCGCCCTGAAACTAATATAATATTGTAAGTCAATTATACTTCAATAAATAAATATGAAAATACATACATAAATAAATAAAATCGAACATTTTATATACATATGGTTTTTACAGGTAGTCTGTAATCCATGTGGCTGTGAATACTACTAGAAATCTCTACCTTGTGGCTATACAAATGCATCCGGAAGCAACTACCTTTTGGTAACTAATTGGGAACTCTGACATCATTCTATTGCTTGGGCTTAGAACACAGGCTGGGCTATGCTCAAGTTCATTACATAACTGACTGATGGGACCATGTGTTGTACCAAGTTTGCACAGGGAGCACTGGAGGCAAACCTTTCATTGGAAGCAATATCCATTGTCCAGATCAAGAACTCCTTTGGGGTTAGATGGACACAGCGCTCTGTGTGAGGAAGCCACTCACTGGGGTCCATGCAATGGAGAATTTTCAGTATCTGTGTGAGCCAGATCCATGGAAAACAAACAAACAAACACACACACACCCCTCAGAAAAGTCTCCAGAATCTAAATAATAATCATTTGTACCAATAAGGGACTCTATCTTTCAAAAAGCGCCCACTGACTTCTTTTTTCCCCCTTAATAGCTTTGCAAGACCAAGATAGTCTAGAGCAGTGGCATACTGGGATCAGAGGGCAGATGCCATATTCCTAGGTCAGTGCCCTTTCCTTTTGATCATGCTTTCCAGGTGACCATCTGCCCCCAAAGAGCCATGTCAGCAAAGACTGCTTACTCTCTCAATCTCTATCTTTGGTTAATCTCTGTCATCAATACCATTATCATCAAACACTTTTCTCAGCGCTCTTTTATGCATGAAGCCATGCCAAGCACCGTGCGAGAGAGTCCTTGCCCTTTGGATGCTGAATCTCCTTCCAATCCTGGAGATGCCAAAACCGATCCTGCCTCCTGACCTTATCACTCCAGTGGGCTCACCAAAGACTGTGGGGAATGGAAAGGGATGGTCAGTACACCAGAGACTTCACCTTGCAGAGGCATTCTGGGTGACTTTCCTTCATAGCCAAAATCAAGAATGTCCCTCCCATATTCCATAGCAAGGGCGGCAGTCCCTTCTCTCCTAGTCCCGAGGCTGCTGCTGAGAACCTTTCCAACAGGGCTTCCAGCGTCAGCAGGCGCACTTCAGGGAAGGAAGACTCCAACAGCCGAGAGAAGGAGATGGGAACGTCCCTTGCCTGCTCTCCAGCCTGGGCCGCTACTGCCCACACTGCAGCGATGGCCAGTTTGGTGAGGCTCTGGAGGTACTGGGGCAGGCCTGGCACCGTGAAGGTATAGGGGAATCCAGTTATCAACTCTGATTCCAAGATGATCCTTCTGACTTCCTCCCAGAAGCCAAGATGCTCCAGAACTAAAAAACAAAAAAGCAAAGGAAAAGAGGCAATCACTTTATTCAAACTTCCACAAAAGGACATAGGTGAACACACAAGACTCTGCATACCCTGGGTGGGACAACCAGACGTCATTCCTGAGTAGATTTCACACTAACCATGTAATAAGTGAGTAGGCCACTAAGCTTCAGACTTCTGGCCCAGAAGCACTTTCTATTTAGGTAATTCATGATTTTCCCCCTAGAGTGACAGAAGGCATTCCTATCAGAAGATGTGCTCCGGGCGTCCCTCCCTGATAGTCAATAAATATAAACTCAGTGACCTCCTGAATCCTCAAGCCTCATAGCTGAGCAGGATAAAAGAACATCTAGTCCACGCTTCCCTCAGGGGCTCAGATCCCCTCAACAGCACCTTTTCTCAGAGGCTCTTGGTAGAACCCTACAGTGATTTGGAGCTCACAAGACAGACTGTTCCACTGTTAACAGATCTATTTGCCACAAAGTTCTTTTTGGAGTTTCCACTCAGTGGCCCAATTCTGCATTTTGAGCCCTTTAGGCATTTGAATACAGTTATTATATCCCCTGTCTTCTCTAGGTGAAACACTCCTTCTTCCTTCAACTAGTCCCCAGATGATGGGGTCCACCCTCTCTCACTGTTCTAAGCCACCTTCCTTTGGATGTGCCTCACCCCTCTTCAGGCATGGCGCCACACAAGGGCACACGACTCTCCCTCGTGGTCTGAGCAGCAGGACTGTTGCTTGCCCTGTTCTCACATGAGGTTCCTGGAGTTGTATCACACCGTTGACTCATGTGGAGCATAAAGTCAACTGAACCACAGGCTTTTTTTTTTTTTCACATGGTCCACTGACAGTGGTGAGTCATCCATCTCCCACCTTGTACTCAGGACTTAGATCAAGACTTGTTTTCTTTGTTTGTTTGAAACCGAAGCAGATCCCTGTTAAATTTTATGGTCTGCCTTTTAGATTGCCGAGATCTTTTTGTATTCTCAGTTCTGATCACAAATATTTATTGCCTGCTTACTATGTGATGGGTGCTAAGTGAAATAAGAATAATGCCTTCAGGGAGTTTCTATTCTAATTTGAGAAAAAGAAATGAATGACTAGGTGATTCTAATATAGTGGTGGAAGTGATCACCTGAGTCTTAAAGAGGCAGAGAGAGGTGAATGCGTTGGAACCACCAAGCAAAGGTTCAAAGCAAAGGTTCAAAGGTTCAAAGGCATAAAACAGAATGGACCACGTGAGGAACTATAGGCAGCCTGACCTCAGCACAGAATTCGAGGTGGGGAACAGCGGGAGAGGAGGCTAGAGCAGCAGCATGTCCAGGACATGGGGAACCTCCTCGGCCACGTGAAGGAGCTTGGACATTTTTCTGCAGGCAAGGGGATGCCATCGAGGGGTTATTTTAAGCAACAAGGTCAGGTGAACATGTCCACTGAAGTGTTCTTATTGCTGAGAGGCCAATATTAGAGGCAGGGAGCCCAGCTGAACGACTACTGCAGTAGTGGAAGAGAGAAATGATGAGGGTGTAAAGTAAGGAACAGACAGGAAGAAGGTGCGTTTGAGAAGCATCGAAGGAATAAAACTGGCAGCAGTGGGGGACTGGCGGGGGAAGGAGTCTTGGGTACCTCCCAGAACCCAGATTCTTCATACAGCACATTCATCATCCAATAGAAGCTGGGTAAACCTCAATGTGACAGGCAGGCTGTAAGTTATCACTAAAGATGTGGACTGGACCAGCGTGGAGGACAGAGGGCTTTGGTGAGCATTATAGTTGGCTCCCTGCCTGCCCCACCCCCCACCCCACTCCAAGCTCTCATCAATTCATTAACCAGCTCTCTTAGGGTCTAGGTATTCCCCAGTTATGAATCCTCCTAACTCTACCATTCTGCTCACATGTTATCTACAAGAACATCAGGAGAGACTTCATCAAATGCCTTGCTGAAATTTAGATATCTCATAACTCAGTGAACACTACTGACTCCTAGAAAACGATCACAAACAGAATAAAAATGTAAAAGATTAAAGTAACAGTTGGAAAAAACTCACTTGGAATTGAAGTATTACATAGGCTTGCAATAATCCAGGAATTATTGCAATAATAAATAATAAAAATATAGACTATTCCTGTTACACATCAAACTGTTTCAAAAAGAAGTTTCTCCAGGGGCTTCCCTGGTGGCGCAGTGGTTGAGAACTCGCCTGCCAATGCAGGGGACATGGCTTCGAGCCCTGGTCCGGGAAGATCCCACATGCTGCGGGAGCAACTAAGCCTGCAAGTCACAAGTACGGAAGCCTGTGCGCCTAGAGCCCGTGCTCCACAACAAAGAGAAGCCACCGCAATGAGAAGCCCGTGCACCGCAACAAAGACCCAATGCAGCCAAAAATAAATAATAAATTAATTAATTTTTTTAAAAAAAGTTTCTGCAAAGAGGCAGAAGAGGGGCTTGGGCTCCTATATGATGGTGCCCCTAGAGGCCACCCCCCCCCCCACCTGCTAGCTGTGCTTGCAGACACACCGCTGCTCTTAACCCAGACTCTGCTGAGGTCTAAGTTCCAGCAGGAGGGCAGCCTTCTTTGCAAAGCAGCAGGGAAAACCCCAGGTGTCAGGATCCTCAACTTTTGTGTCATCATCTCTATTTTCAATGCCTAAAAACTTAATCCCAGTATAATTTAGAAATGAGAAGACCACACTCCAGTGATCTCCAGGTGTCACTTTCCTAGCCTTCCCACCCACTGCTACCTGAGGACAACACTGTATCAAAAAGGGTTTTCACTTGTTAGGCTAGGAGTCAGAAACATGGCTCAGAGACATGCTCTTTAAAACATGATTAAAAACAGGAAGAACTGTCTTGGTCATTCTGGATAATTTTCAGATGAACCTGCTATAGGTATTCCAGGCGGAGTGTATAGTCCGCTGGACTCAAGAGCTAGGCACCCAGACACACTTGCTTCCTTTAAGACCTTGAGGAAGGATGACATGATCAAGAAGCCCAGGACTGAAGGCACAACCCCAAAGATAGGGGACATGGGGCACCTGCTCAGGAAGGGCTTCTTTGGGACTTCTTGGCCTCCACTGCCTGTGGACTTCAGTATAATCCCATAAGCATGCATTAAGTATATAGTAGGTACTTCGGAGATACAGAGATTCAGAGCTGAGAAAGAAAAATTACCTGCTGTCAAAGAGATTTAAAACTGACGGGAGGATAAAGACAACCACTAAAATTGCAAAATGCTTAGTACCATAAAATCATTAGTGAGAAGAGCTGACAACTATTGAGTATTAACATGCCAGACACTATAGAATATTATATATCCATTATTTAATGCTATGAATAATAATTACTTTTAGAATTGACACTCGTTGAGTATTAGTCTAAGCACTTCAACAAGTACTAAATCATTTAATGAAGTAGGCGCTGTTATGATTCCCTGGTATTTTACAGATGAGAAAAGAGGTTAAGTTACTTGCCCAAGGTCACACAGGGAATTGTAGGTAAAGGGAATACGAAAGCCATAAGAATGACCAAAATGAAAGCAATGTGCACTTATTTTCTATCGTAAGTTAAAAAAAAAGGGGGGGGCTTTCAGAAGGGAACAAAATTTAAGATGGGCAGGGACTTCCCTGGTGGCACAGTGGTTAAGAATCCGCCTGCCAATGCAGGACACACGGGTTCGAGCCCTGGTCCGGGAAGATCCCACATGCCGCGGAGCAACTAAGCCCGTGTGCCACAACTACTGAGCCTGTGAGCCACAACTACTGAGCCCGTGTGCCTAGAGCCCATGCTCCGCAACAAGAGAAGCCATCGCAACGAGAAGCCTTCGCACCTCAACGAAGAGTAGTTCCCGCTCGCCGCAACTAGAGAAAGCCCGCGCGCACAGCAACTAAGACGCGCGCAGCCATAAATAAATGAATGAATGAATAAACAAATTATTTATTTATTTATTCATTTATTTATTTAAGATGGGCACTGAGGCTGCCCAGAGGTGCCTGCCTGGGAGAGGAAGGGTCAGGGCAGGTGCTCAGGGGAGTTGGGAGAGAGTAGACAGGAGAGGCCTGCGAACAGGTTCGCTGAATCAATGTGTCAATAGAGGAGCAGCAGGGGAGGTTAGGTCGGAGCCACAAGCTAGGAAACTATCAGATGACATTCATGTAGGCACTTTCTCCAAACTGCTGCTTAGAAAAAATGTTCTTGGTCCTGCAGCAAGACCCAATGAGGTGTCCTAAAGCAGAGTTTCTCAAACTTGAGTGAGCATCAGAACCACCTGGAGGGCTTGTTAAATCACAGGCTGCTGCCTGGGCCTCGCCCCCAAAGTTTCTGATTCAGGAGGGCGGGGGTGGGGGCTGAGAATCTGCATTTCTAACAAGCTCCCAGGTGATGTTGCTGCTAGGCCACGTACTTCAAAACCACTGCCCTCAGGGGATGGTTTTTTCTTTTAATTAATTAAAAAAATTTTTTTTAATTAATTAATTAATTTTTGGCTGCGTTGTGTCTTCGCTGCTGTGCGCAGGCTTTCTCTAGTTGCGGCGAGTGGTGGCTACTCTTCGTTGCGGTGCATGGGCTTCTTCTCATTGCGGTGGCTTCTCTTGTTGTGGAGCACAGGCTCTAGGCGGCCGGGCTTCAGTAGTTGTGGCTCACGGGCTCTAGAGCGCAGGCTCAGTAGTTGTGGTGCATGGGCTTAGCTGCTCCGCGGCATGTGGGATCTTCCCGGACCAGGGCTCGAACCCATGTCCCCTACATTGGAGGTGGATTCTTAACCACTGCGACACCAGGGGAGTCCCAGGTGATGGTTTTAATAAAACCAACCATGCCTCAATCCCACCCTTGTAGATTCTGATTCGGTTGGTTTGGAGTTGGTCACAGACATCTGGAGTCTTTTTTTAAAAAAAATATTTATTTACTTATTTGGGTGTGTCCGGTCTTAGCTGCAGGTATGAGGGATCTCTCCTTGCAGCGCGCAGGCTTCTCTCTAGTTTTGGTGCATGGGTTCTAGAGCGCACATGGACTTTGTTGCCCTGCAGCATATGGGATCTTAGTTCTCCGACCAGGGATTGAACCCGTGTCCCCTGTATTGGAAGGCGGATTCTCAACCACTGCGCCACCGGGGAAGTCCTGACATCTGGAGTCTTTTTTTTTTTTTTTTTTTTTTTGCGGTACGCGGGCCTCTCATTGTTGTGGCCTCTCCCGCTGTGGAGCACAGGCTCCAGACGCGCAGGCTCAGCGGCCATGGCTCACGGGCCCAGCCGCTCCGCGGCACGTGGGATCCTCCCCGACCGGGGCACGAACCCATGTCCCCTGCATCGGCAGGCGGACTCTCAACCACTGCGCCACCAGGGAAGCCCCTGGAGTCTTAAGAACAGGTAATTCTGCTCTGTGCCCCAGCTGAGAACCACACTCCTCGGCTACGACTTTCATAGGGGCTCACAGGGTTTTCGGGATGGGTAGTAGGGGCTGCAGTTCCAAAGAGCACAGCTGATTCCAGCCCAGTACTTCACCACAGTGAAGAACTAGAAAGTTCACTGCCCCCCATTTTCTCTTACCAATAAAAACATCAAAGGAGGGGAAACCCCCAAGAATTCAAAAGAATGAATAAACTCTATAAAGGCCCCTTGCAGGCAGGCCTTTGATACTGGCTCATTATATACAGGTTCTGTTCTAGGGCTAGGGTGTAGCAGTGAATTAGAAAGACCAGGCTCTGCTCTCATGGAGTTCCCATTTAGATGTGGACCACAGAACACCCTCTGCCCCTCTGCCAGAGTGAGGGGCTCTCTGGGCAGAACAGGAGGTTGGGATTAGAAACACGAGCAGCAGCAGTGACTAAAAAGGATGTATTGCTTTCCCCTCTAGCACAGCAGTTTCTCAGCCCGGGAGGTACATTAAATTTATCTGGAGAGTTTTAGAAAAACACTTATGTCAGGGGACACTTGACTGCATCTCTGGGGCGAGCCTGGTTTCAAGGTGACCCAGGTGATTCTATTGTTCAGCTGAGGTCACAGCTACTGTTTTATGGGCTCTGCACCCCACAGCACGTAGAGCTCACCAAATGGATCTCACAACCAGGATTTCTTCCTAGTGAAGCACAGTTTTGTGTCCTGCCCTACCAAACGCATTTCAAAGTTGAGATCAACACCAAGTACTTGTTTCCATTTTTGTGAGGGCCTGCTGTCCACAAGATACAAAACAAACAAACAAACAAACAAACAAACGATACAAAAAAAGTCAAGTTAGTTCTTTGATGGCACTTAGTTCTTCTTCAGTCTGAGGTCTGGCAACGCTCTTCTCTAGAAGATAACTTTTCTACTTGCAATTTCAATTTTGCCAGCTTTGGGTTGCCTCCTTTCTATCTTTCCTGGAAAGTCAAGTGTTCCAATTAAAGAATCAAGTCCCTCCCCTTTAATCGCCCCATCTTATTTTTCATTATTTAGATGATTTTTAAAAACTCTTGTTAATTGCAGTTTTTTCCCAGCCCTCCTTGTTTGGAATATCTTTGGATTTTCCCAACAGTGTAGTCATTTTAGTTACCCAAGTATGTGTGACTGATTCTAAACATCCAATTTGATTTCACTTTTGGAATTAACTTCTTTTTTTCTTCTTTAGAGCAAGCATATTTCTAGCCTTCAAAGGAATGGCTTATTGGCTGGATTCACTTGGAAAGACAATACCTCCTGCTGTGCTATGTCCCGGTTCAATGGAGAAATAATTCTCAAGTCTGGAATTCAAGAATCAATCAAATATCAAAAACAATGTGACAGGCTGGTATAAGTTGCCAATATTTTATTTTGTAAAGAAAGGATGTTAAAAACCTACCATCTATTATTTCATGAAAGAAAGGCTATCTGAACACCAAAAAAGTCATAGATTCCTAGTGTCATCATAAAGGACAATTCTTTAAAAAAATGTGGTTTAAAGAAAAATTTGCTATAGTTGTCATTTTGCTATAGTTTTATTGTGAAAATATCATCAGGGAGTAGCATTAGGGAACTGCAGCTTTGGAGAAGTTGATCAAGTTTCCTGAGGTTGATGTGTTTGGAGAACATGCCCAGCCTGAACAGAGGTGTCCTAGAGAGGAATGAAGGGACTTTGCCGAGTCCCTCAGGACAGTGAGTAGAGTGTCTGTGAGAAGGAGCAAAGTGGTCCATTCACACAATTCCCTCTGGGAATCTCAGATGTGTTATTTTAGCAGTTTTAGTTCTTTGGCGAGTTGCAGATTTCAGTGTTATGTCTGCAACCTGAACAGTGACTGCTAAATTAACTGGATTTCAAAGCTGCCATTCTCTAACCAACCAAGGTAGGGCGCTAACATCAACCCAGGCTGCTGAAAGAGGATTTAAAAAGCAGCACTACCTAGAGCATGGTCAGCTCCTAGTTCCCAAATCCTGTTCTATTATTTAGTGAAGTAAGTCTCCTCCCCAAAGGAGGAACACAGCCCCAAAGGGCAGGCCCACGGGGCATTTATCTTTGATTTTCTGAGCTACAGGTTTGTTAAAAAAAAAAAAAAAAAATCAACGTAATTTTAAAAGATTCGTGTTAATCTAAATAGCTTTGACAAGAGCATTCTGGAAAACAATGTGGATGTGGATGATATCATTACCACATAATTATGGATATAGTGGAGTTTCACCATAAGAGCATTTAATTTAGGTGAATTTAACTCTAAGTACTCGGCAAACAGAGAGAAAGAGATTGAAAAATAACAATTAAGGGCTTCCCTGGTGGCCCAGTGGTTGAGAGTCCACCTGCCGATGCAGGGGACACGGGTTCGTGCCCCGGTCTGGGAAGATCCCACATGCCGCGGAGCGGCTGGGCCCATGAGCCATGGCCACTGAGCCTGCGCGTCCGGAGCCTGTGCTCCACAACGGGAGAGGCCACAACAGCGAGAGGCCCGTGTATTGCAAAAAAAAAGAAAAATAACAATTAAAAGCGAGAGGGCAGTTTCACCTGACATTCCAATCACTGAGCATATCCCCAGGATGGTGGCTGTGCTGTTACCTTAGACGACTGGCTCTCAAACTTCGGCGTACTCACCTCCAGAGTTCCTGATTCAGTAGGTCTGGGACGGGGCCCCCCAAATCACACTTCTAACAAATCCTGGGCGATGCTGCTGCTGATGCAGGGACCACACTTTAAGAACCACTACTTCAGACCATCTGAGATCATCCGTGCTTCTCACAGTGTAAACATCTTGCCATGCCGAACGTGTGTAATTCTAGTGTTTAATGGTGTTTGTTTTCATACACCATGGCCCCTCATCATATGTCAACCCCTTCATCTAGTGCTCAACCAAAGAGCTCCTGAACATTACATAGTTCCTGGCCTTCGCTGTTAATGTCACGAACCAAGATAGCCTGATTGCTTTGTGCTGAGCTGGCCAAAATAAAAGGGGCCAGAGGGAGTAAGTGTACAGGCCCAAATTGACAGAGTTTTCTTGGCCCCAGCAGAGATGGTTATGGGAGAAGCTAAAACCCCAATAATCACAGCAAACGTGTTCTACTTGTAAGCAGCAATCAGAATCCATAAAGGGGGAAGGATCCTCCTCAGGACTGAAAGGACCAACAAAACAGAAAAAAAAATAGTTTCACTGCTATGGAGCAAGTCACTTACTGTGGA
Organism: Phocoena sinus; assembly: GCF_008692025.1. Lineage (NCBI taxonomy): Eukaryota > Metazoa > Chordata > Mammalia > Artiodactyla > Phocoenidae > Phocoena > Phocoena sinus. The sequence continues at coordinate 35,394,313 of NC_045775.1, forward strand.
TACCATGTAAATGGCAATGATACTGATTGTGCCACTATGGTGGTCACTTGCCACTGACTGAGCCTCAGAAGAATGTTCTGTTTTCTGCCTGACCTTGCACATGCTGTTCCCTCCGGCTTGAATGAATAAATGAACAAATGAATTTCTCTTTCATATATTGTAATGGTTCTGAATTCTCTGATACCATTTGGTCAAGAAAATTTTGTAGAAATTTCCCCTATCCTTCCCCCCCTCAGAATCTCTACCCTCCTTAAAGAAGTAGAGAGTGAGGAAATACGAAGCAGATTTTACTTTTAAGGCATAATGAAAGGGCCAACTTTTTCTGTTTCAAAGATCTGTAGCTCTGGTTAGAGAGATCTGTAATCAGATCCAACAAAAGTTCTTATCTGGAACAGTTGATAAACTGGTTCTAAAAATAATCACAGACGATAATTTGTACACTCCGTGAATGTTAATGTCCTGTTATGTTATTTCTCGGTTTAAAAAAACCTGTATTTGTAGAGAAAAGGAAACCATAGGAACTACAACAACATCAACAACAAATCAACTAATTTAATAAATCTTGGCTTCTCCTTATCGAAGGGAAATTCCATTCTTCTATTTAATCCTCTGCCCCTCCCAGTAAACTGTAATCCAGACCCGAGGGGCCCTTCCAGTTACAAACATGTAGAATGACCTAGTGGGAGGGTTTGGAGACTAACTTTGTCTAGAGAAGTGCCCTGAACTGGTACTAGTTGTTTATTTCTTGCCTACTTTTGTTTCTAGGTCTCTGGACTCCTAGGTCTCTAGGTCTCATGCCCGGCTTTCATAGGTATGGTGCCTGACACACACCCCTTTGAAAACATTCCCCCTTTCCCTTGTCCCAGCCTATTCTCAAAGTATTTTTTTAAGCACAGAATTCCTTATCTGCTGTTGAGGAAGAAGGAAGAGTTTCTGAGAATACTATTTGAAGGACTCTCTAGTCAACCCGTAAAATAGGCACAGTCCCAGTGGCTTGGACAACACAGAGTCAGAAGAGCTCTGAAAGGATTTGGGTAGGCTAAAAATGAGCTCATCAGGCACTGGGTGGGACCAGCAGTTTTTACTTCTCACCTCCACCCATCATCCCATCCCTGCTTCTGCCCAACACTGGGAGGAAGTCAGGAAATACTTGTGGATAAACACATGACAACCCAAAGACACAAACATAAAATTACTTCTAAGTAATACACTGCTTTGGATTCTTTGTCAGCGAATTGCTCCTAAGGACAAGACTGGGAAATCAGAAACTTCCTTATCATCACACCTTAGACATCCCTGTTTAATTTAACCTTTTCCCCACAAAGGACCTCAGGCTTCTCTTCCACCCTTAGGCAATGAGATATAGTGTGAAATCAACTTGAGAGTCTTGGTAGCTGGCTGGGAAGACTCCTTTAAATAACTGGGGCTTACCTCTGTTGTCTCACCTGTAATGAGAGACTAGGACCACTGATTTCAATCCCTTGCCAGCACTACAGTTTACAGTTCTGGAAGAAACAGACTCTAAGACTGAAGAGGTTCCTGGCACCACTGGACTACATCAATGTCTCTGGGAATGATGCTACAAGGTATAGTTTACAGCTGGCAAACCCAAGAGAGTCTGGCTGGACTGCAAATGCTACTTAATGTGAAGTCTGGCCCCAGCCAAGGAGGAATTAAGTAAATTCTGCCAGATGGGCAATGGAGGTGAGTCTGGGAGTAAGCATACCTGGCCATGGGACCAGCAGAAGCTCTGTCTCCTCCTCTGGATGAGATGACCATTCATTTCTTTGTTCTTGCTACCAATATTACTTCCTAATAGCTGCTTTTCTTACAGTGTTGGATTTTTCCTTTTGTGTTACTTTTCATGGAGTTTTTACAATTTTTTTCATGTGACCTTCACCTCAATGCTCTGAAGGTATTATCCCCACTTTGCAATTGAGGAACTAAGAGGTTTCAAAACAAAGTGATGAAAGTGATTTCTGCTTTAACCCATGAAAGTTTAACTGCTACAGAAATTGCCCTTTGCCATAAACAACTAGAAAACTAGACAAATGTATGAAACTATCGTTTTTAAACATCAGACATGAGTAGTATGTTTCCCTGAGAGAAGGAAACAAACAAGGTAGGCCTTATAGTTGCCCTGGACTACTACCTAGAGGCAACTTCCATGCTCCAGCACAGAGAGGGGGAACCCAGAGCCCAGAGATCTTGCTGAGCCAGAACAACTGGATATTCATATGAAAAAAAACAAAAAAAGAGAACTTTGACCTTATCTCATGACATACACGAAAATTAGCTTAAAGTGGACCATGGATCTAAATGTAAAACCTTAAATAGCAAACTTTAGAAGAAAACCTGGGACCTCTCTGGCGGTCCAGTGGTTAAGATGCCACGCTTCCAATGCAGGGGGTTGGGGGTTCAATCCCTGGTCGGGGAACTAAGATCCCACATGCCGCGCGGCACGGCCAAAAAAAAGGAAAAAAAAAAAAACAAAGCAAACTTTAGAAGAAAACCTGAGAGAACATCATTGTGACCTTAGGATAGGCAAAGACTTCTTTACTAGGGCACAAAAAGCATAAGACACAGAGAAAATGGATAAATCAGACTTCATCAAAATTAAAAACAGTTGCTCTTCAAAAGACATTGTTAAGGTTTTCCTTGGTGGCGCAGTGGTTGTGAGTCCGCCTGCTGATGCAGGGGACACGGGTTCGTGCCCGGGTCCGGGAAGATCCCACATGCCGCGGAGCGGCTGGGCCCGTGAGCCATGGCCGCTGAGCCTTCACGTCCGGAGCCTGTGCTCCGCAACGGGAGAGGCCACAACAGTGAGAGGCCCGCGTACCGCAAAAAAAAAAAAGACATTGTTAAGAAAAAAGACAAGCAACAGATAGGTAGAAAATCTTTAACAAATGTTTGTATAAAATACTTATATCCAGAACACAGAACTTTCACTACTCAATAATAAGAAAAACACAATTTAAAAAAGAAATGTGCGAGAGATTTGAATAGACACTTTACCAAGAAAGATATATGTATGGCAAATATGGTACACGAAAAGGTGCTCAGCATAACTGGTCATTAGGGAAATGCAAATTAAAATCACAGTGAGACACCACTACACATGTACCAGAATGGCTAAAATTAACAAGAGGGGCAATACCACATCTAGATGAGGATGCAGAATAACTGGGCCTCTCATACATTGTTCCTGGGGATGCAAAGTGGTAAGGCCCTTTGGAAAGCAGTTTGGCAGTTTCTTATTACCTAAAGAATCCTTATCATATGACCTAGTAATTCCTTTCCTAGGTTTTACTTATGAAGGATAAAAACATATGGCCACACAAATACTTCTATGCTCAGAGCTGCATTATTCACAATTTCCAAAAAGTGGAATAATGCTACCAGAGCTGCATTATCCACAATTTCCAAAAAATGTATTTCAACTGGTGAATTAATATAAACAACACATGCATATAATGGAATACTACTCAGCAAGAAAAAGTCATGACACATCACATTAATAAAGGACAAAAATTATACGATCATCTCATTAGATGCAGAAAAAGAATTTGACAAAATCCAACACTCTTTTGTGATAAAAACACTCAACAAGCAAGAAACAGAAGGGACTTCTTCAACCTGATAAAGGGCATCTATGAAAAACCCACAGCTAACACCATATTTAATGGTGAAAGTCTAAAAGCTCTCCTCCTAAGATCAGGAACAAGGCACTTCCATTCAACATTGTACTGGAAGTTCTAGCCAGGGTGATTAGGCAAGAAAAATAAATAAAAGGCATCCAGATTGGAGAGGAAGAAGTAAAACCTATCTCTATTGCACAGGACATGATTTCATATACAGAAAGTTCTAAGTCCACAAAAACAGACAAACAAACAAAAGTAAGTTCAATAAGGTCATGGGATAAAAGATCAATATACAAATATCAACTACAGTTCTGTGTAGTAGCAACAGACAATCCAAAATTGAAATTAAGAAAATAATTTCATTTACAACAGCATCAAAAATAATAAAACAGGAATAAATTATTTAACAAAAGATGTTCATGAGGTGTACACTGAAAATTACAAAACATCACTGAAAAAAATTGAAGACCTAAATAAATGGAAGGACACCCTGTGTTCTGATCTGAATATCTGAAGATATAATATTATTATAGTGACAATACTCCTCAAATTGAACTACAGGTTTAACATAATACCTATCAAAATCCTAATTGACTTTTCTTTTTCCAGAAGTTGACAAGCTGACCCTAAAATCTGAATGAAAATGTAAGGACTCAGCCAACATGATCTTGAAAACAAAGAACAAAGTTGGAGGACTCACACATCCTGATTTCAAGTTATCATAAAGCAACGATAATCAAGACAGTGTGGTCCTGGTATAAAGACAGACATACAGATCAATGAAATAGAACTGAGAGTCCAGAAAATCCATGTATTTATGGTCACTTGATTTTCTGACTGACCAAGGTGCCAAGACAATTCAATGGGGAAAGGTGAAGTCTTTTAAACAAAGAGTGCTGGGACAAATGGATAGTCACATGCAAAAGGATGAGGCTGGACCTGTACCTCACACCAAATACAAAAATTAACTCAAAATGGCTCAGAAACCGAAAAGTTAAGACACAGAACTATTAAATTCTTAAGAAGAAAATGTATACAAGTTTTTGTGACCTCGGATTAGGCAACAGTTTCTTAGATATGACATTAAAAGTATAAGGAACAAAAGAAAAAGCAGGTTGGACTTCATCAAAACTAAAAATTTTTGTACATTAAAGGACATTATCACAAAAGTCAAAAGTCAGTGCACAGAATGGGAGAAAATATTTGCAAATCGTATATCTGATAAGGAATTAATATCCAGAATATATAAAGAATTCTTACAACTCAAGAATGAAAAGACAAACAACACAGAGGATCAGAACAGACATTTCTCTAAAGAAGGTGTACAAAATGGCTCATTAGCATTAGAAAAGATGCCCAACATCATTAGCTATTAGGGAAATGCAAATCAAAAGCACAATGAAATACTACTTTATACCCACTAGGATGGCTATAATCAATAGATGGACAATAACAAGTATTGTCAAGGATGTGGAGAAATTGGAAACCTCATACATTGCCAGTGGGAATGTAAAATGGTGCAGTCTCTTTGGGAAAAGTTTGGCAATTCCTCAAAAACTTAAACTTAGAGTTGGCGCATGGCCCAGCAGTTCTACTCCTAGGTAAATACCCAGGAGAACTGAAAGCATATATCCCCACAAAAACCTGTCCATGGATCTTCATAGCATTATTATTCATAACAGCCAAAAAGTGTAAACAATCCAAACATCCATCAACTGATGAAACAAAACATGGGATATCTAACAATGGAATATCATTCAGTCATAAAAAAAGAAAAGACTCATGCTACAAAATGGATGAACCTTGAAAACTTTAAGTGAGAGAATCCAGACACAAAAGGCTATATGTTGTATGATTCCATTTACATGAAATGTTTAGAATAAGCTTTCAGAAACTTCTTGCTTAACTAATTTAACTGACATGGGCAACTAGTTTCAGATTATCTGTGAGGACTGGGGTTAGAGTAGGGCAAGACAGGAACACATAGAAGACTGAAATCACGGATGTTCTGAGACCCCAGCTGCCCACTGGAACAGTATTTGACTCCTGGGGTGGAAATGTGAGTACGAAGGTTTCATGACGTGGTTCTGTTACAGATCCAGACACTTGGCCCAACTCTCAACACTATTAACTCTGGTCACAGAAATGGGCAGTGGACCAGGAGCCAGGAAAGCTTGACTTTTTCACTAACCAGCTGTGTGACCTTGGGCAAGTCACTTAATTGTTACAGTTTCCACTCTACTTACTGATGAAATGATCTCTAAACTCTAAAATTCTAAGAATTGTGGGCCACTGTACTCAGCTTGGAATTAACAAGGGGTCAATACCACATGAACCTAGCAATCTAATAACACATCCTGTATTATTCTTTCTGAATGGTAGCTAGGAATCATCTGCTCATTTTAGGAGCTCACTGTTCCCTGGGAAAGAGACTTTTGGCAAAAGCAACAGTTCAAATGACAGTCCCACTGTTTTGGAGAAAGGCAACTAACTTATTGATAACAAAGTCTATTTTTTTTTTTTGAAATTTCATAGCTGCAGACCCATAAATACAAAGTCCCTAGAAGACTCTAAAACTATGTTCTCAATTCCCTTTTATCTCCCACCCAGAGCTGAGAGAATAGCATCAACTGTGTCATATTAAACACGTCTGCATCCAACGCCGATAAAAGTGCATGACCACGGGAACAGATAAGAATTGTTTTCAATTTGTTCAGATGGGATTGGTTAAATTTAACCTAATTAGACCAAATAATCAAAGCAGGTGTTTGTAAGTTGCCAATGTTTTTCTTCTCTGTAATTGTTTGGCTATATTTCCCAGGAACTTAGGTAAAGGAAGTTATAATATGTCAAAAAAAATCATTGACCTTATATTTATTCTTGTCACACATATATTATTCATGTTCAAGGCAGTACAAATACAAGGCATCACTGAATGCTTCTCACAGATTTTTACCACTTAACCACCATCAACATCTAAGCTGGCCTTTGGGAGGGCTTATGTTACCGAACTTCCATGATATAAACACAAGCAGTAAAAAATGAGAGCCTGTCTTCTAATCTTGTACTGATCTACAAGGCACACTGACTTGGCATTCAGACTATTTAGGGATCCTGACTTCATGCTCACAAGCTGGTCACTTTTAAGGCATTTAGAAGAAAAATAATAACAATAATAAAAGTTACATTCTAGTTAAAACAAAATGTTTATTGCACTTGGCAGAATGATGAGATCCGAACTATAAATGCCAACTAACAAAGAAACCACAAAATGCGGTTACCAGCAGCCTGGTATTAGGAAGTCTTTCATGCAGTGGCTGTAGGTCCACTTTCAAAGGGAAAAAGGGCAGGTAGCTGCCCGGGAGCGTTAAGCTTTCTCTTTCTAGTAACTAGCCCTGGGTACGCTCTCATATTATTCCACACACTCCGGAGACGGGAGATAGCAGTGCAGGCAAGGAAGTCCCCATAAAAGCATGTGATTGCGAAGCTACTGGGAAGGGGGATCCCTCTTTGAGGCCTGGGGATTCTGCAGCAGGGGCAGAAGCCCAGGAAGCTGAATCAACATAGGGCTCTAAGGCATCATCCCGGAGACAAGGAGTGGTTTTCCTGACTCAGGCCTGAGTGTGCTGCGGGTCCACGCTGGAGGTGGCTGGAGAGCGCGGGCTCTGCTCTCTTACTGTACAAGTGACGTCGGGCAGTTCTCTCTGTTCCTCAGTTCCCTCACGTCTAAAATGAAGAACCACTAGTACCTTCTTCACTAATGCGTGCAAAATGCTTGGCACAGTGCTTGGCATGGAGTTAAGTGCTCCGTACACATTGGCCATAATTTTTATGATCCCTACAAGGGCGATGATACTGAAAATAATGTTTCCTAAAAATTAGAATATAATGGGCCTCCCATATACATTTCAGGGGTAGGGAAACAGCCTTTTGAGATCACTTACACGATGTGGGTAGGATGGACAAATCCTTCTCCACCTGAAACACTTTTTGGAAACTGTCATTATGTCCTTTCTTTATCTCTTTGGGAATAACTAATCCTCTTCAAGATTCATATTTTAATATGTAACACATAATTACAAAAGAAATAACGGGGTTACATAAAATTAGTAAAATGGAGACTAGGAAAGGAAAAATCCACTCATAAACCCACCAAGAGAACTTAAACTGAAAGTCAGACAGTGCAAATAGGTAAAATATTTGTTTAAACAGTTGGTAAAAGAAAATGTTCAATTCAGTAGCTGTGAAAAACACAAATTTAAGGGGTGTGGGCATAAGAGAGAAATAGAAAGTCCACCTCTCAGAAAAAAGGGAGTAAATATTTAGTCAAGTTTCAGATAGTATTTCAGTAAACAGATATTTCAATGGAAAATTTCCAACCTGAGAGCAAATACTTTAAGATGGGTTTAAAATGAGAATGAAAGCTCTCCATTTCCCTGTCCCTGCCCAGACCTGTAACCCAGCCTCTGAGTCCTTGGAGCAGTTAGGCTCTTTCTTCCTCACCCCCCCAACTCCAATCGGGGACTATAATTTTCTTTCTAGCAGGAAACTGATACATACTAATGATGACAGCTGGATTCAGAAGAGGAAAAAGAATACAGGGGACAGAGAGTCCTTGTGGGTTTAAATCACTTTAAAACTCAAAACAAAACCCCCAGATTTGGAATTTTTAAAACCTAGTTAATGGCTAAGGAAACCTCAAATGATTGGGAAGTACTAAGATAAAAGTCTGAATTACACAAAACACATCATTATCTTAAGCTGTTCTAATCATTTTCTCTGCCTTTCCCCTTCACTGGTTTTCTCATTGTTTATGCCCCCAGCCCTTCAATGTTCTAAGACATTTTAGAGGTAGAAATAGCCGTCCAAGGTCACTTACAGAATAGTGTTTGAGAGGAGACAGGCAGATCCTCCTCCGTCCAAAAAAGTTTCCCAGAAATTGACATTACTTCTTTTCTTTTAGAACAATTAATCTCCTTTAAGATTCATATTTAGATACAGTTACTGTTGAAATACATGTATATACACACACATGAATAAAACAGAATTATGTTATGTAAAATTGGTAAAATGGAAAATAAGAGGAAGAAATCCCCCTAAAATCACACCATGCTAAAACAACTATTTTCAGCATTGTACTGCCTTTAACTCTAGTCCTCCACTTTGGACTCCCCATCTCCCAAACTCTCAATGATGGTTATGACAATGCCCTGACATTCCATGAATGCATTTACAGTTTCATTCTTTTTCCGTGGCAAAGGAACCTGGCTCCATTAAGGATCCTAAGACTCCTTTAAGGATGGGGGCACAGAAAATGTCACTCTGTCTTAAAAACCACGTGACCCTACCCTCTGTCTTATATCCTCCGATAATCTCTTTTGCCTACGGGGTCAAGTTCGAGCTCCTTAGACTTTGGACCATGCCGCTCTCCTTGACTGAGTTCCCGCCTCCCAGCCTCACTTCTAGTCACACCTCCTGTCCTTGAACCCAACACTGCAATCGCACTGTCCCAGTTCTTTGAAAGCTGTGCTGACGTGAGCGTCTGTGGCTGCAGACATGCTCCCTCCTCTGTCTATAACTACCCACCTGTCCTTTGCCCATCTGGTGGATTTCTACTCATCTTCAAAACTCTGCTCAACTACCTCCTCCTCTATGAAGGCTTCCTTGTCCTCCCAAGTAGAAACGACCTTTCATTCTTTAGTGCCTCCAGTGTATCCCATACACACTTCCCTTTATAGCATCTGTAATCCCTTTTTCGACCTACTTATAAGCCCCAAACATATCATGTGTCTCTCCAGATGTAGGTGCTTAACTTGTCTGACGTTAGCATGTCATGTCTGATGAACAACAAAAAAATAATGAACGATAACCACAAGATGATCCTTTTCTGGATCAGTCAGAGGGGCAGGAGCATCCCTAATCAAGTGGATTCCAAAGTGGATTCTTGACATTCCATGCCAGGTATGCTTCAGTGTTTTCCGAGGAAAGCAGGCATTTCTTCTTTCTTGAAAATGTTGAAGAACATGAGGAGAGTTGTAAATGTGAGGGATTGACCATAACTCTGCCAGGCTGCAGGAAACTGGATTAGATGCATAGTTTCCAGCCAGTGATAATTATAACGATGATAATAATAATAATGGTAGCTAAAATTTATTGAGCACTTATTCTGTGCCATACAAAGTACATTCTTTACATAGGACTTTACACGTGTTAGTTGACAACCACTCTAAGGTATAGATCCTATTATATCCCCAGTTACAATTGAGGAGAAGTGTCTCAAAGAGGTTAAATGACTTGCCTAAGGTCACGAAAGCTAGTAAATGGCAGACCTGGGATTCAAACCTAGGGATCTAGCTTTAAAGCCTATGTAGTGTACTCCCTACTCTGAGCTCTGTGAGCTTTAGAGGTAGATAGATGTGTATTTACAAACATATACACATAATATATACATTTGATCTGAACCTGGAAAATGAATTCACGTGTGATTGAGGCATGAGTTTAAATGAGATTTGTATCTTGATGACACCTGTTACTATTCTAAAAACTGAGGAAAATTCTGCATTTCAATCAATCAGTTAATAACAAATCCATTTAACGCAGGCCTACTACTTGCTTAGTTGGGGGACACAGGACCTAACCACGATCCATTCTTTCAAGGCATTTACAAGGTAAAACTGTCAGGACAATACTTAGAAATCATACTGAAATCTACACATCCAAGTAAGTGATCACCTTGTTTGGTGATACACTTAGCTATTGCTCAAACTGCCTTTGGAAATAATTTATGAAACACACAAGAATCGATTTAACTATTTTAAGCTCACAGTTTACTTTTATCCTAAACAGTGCTATCTACCTTAACTGCCATTTTATTTGACATTTGGTTAGTTCTAAATATCTAATTCATCCTCAAAGGAGGAGAATTTGCTACCACTATTTGTGTGGATGTAGTATATGAATACATACAGTCATATAGAAGACACATACATATATATCCTGTGGTTTACGAGGGCAATTCCCAAAGGACTGGAAAAAATCAGTGCTTGTCCAATAGGAATATATGAGCCATATATGTAATTTTTGATTTTCTGATAGCCACATTTTAAAAAGAAACAGATGAAATTAACTTTAATAATACTTTTTTTTTTGCAGTATGCGGGCGTCTCACTGCTGTGGCCTCTCCTGTTGCGGAGCACAGGCTCCGGAGGCACAGGCTCAGCGGCCATGGCTCACGGGACCAGCCGCTCCGTGGCATGTGGGATCCTCCCGGACTGGGGCACGAACCTGTGTCCCCTGCATCGGCAGGCGGTCTCTCAACCACTGCGCCACCAGGGAAACCCTAATGATACTTTTAATTTAAACAAATATATCAAAAATATTATCATCCCAATGTGTAATAAATGTAAAAATTATTGAGAAATTTAACCTTTTTTTCATACTAAGTCTTCGAAATTTGGTGTGTATTTTATTCTTATAGAACACCTCAACTTCGATCAGCCACATCTCAGTTGTTCAAGAGCCGCATATGGTTAGTGACTGCCATACTGTAGAGTGCAGGATTAAATATTTAGAGCTATAGCTGTCATGTTAGAAAAAGAGTAAAAGTGCCCCACCCCTTGCATATCTTCCTCTGAAAAGTAATGACTCTAAGAGGTATAATACATTGATGCAAGTGAAATACCGTTGAGTAATAAACAACAGCTTGTGATCACATTTAATTGGGGCACAAACGCTAAATAATGCAAGAGTTTGTGGAAAGGATGATTCCAAAAGGCCGAAGTCATCTTCATGGAGGAACCTAGCTCATCAGTAAAGGACAGGCAATTGGAGAAGAAAGAAGGGTATTTTACAACATTCAAGGGTTAAACCCTTCCAGACAAGGAATAATGGTACGAATACACCAAGAAACGCTTAGTTCAGAAAAACCTAATGAGTATAGTCAACCACACAACTATGATAGGAACCCAGTGAATGGATTTGTAAGTAGTGAGCTACTCTTTCACAGACAAGGCTCTTTAGACATTAAGCAGAGAAGTATCACTAAGCTACATGAAATTTTGAACTGAAATACAAAAATGGTAGAAACCCCACATGATTTACTTGGTAACACCTGATTCATAATCTCTTTATATAAAATCTCTGGACCCCAGTTAACTCAAGTGTAAAATAAAGTGGACGCAACCCTGAGGTCCCTTATAGCTAGGGTGACCTGTGATTTATTGTGCAAACCTGGACACTTTCAAGAGTAAAAGGGGCACTATTAATAATTATGCTGGGGTAAGAGGTATAAACTAGAAGTGTTTCACAGCCATAAAACTATATGATCCTCTTCTACCAAAAGGATGCAACAGCTACCCCTATGCAGGGACTTGGAGCTGATCAAAGTCCAGGTGTGTTCTTATTACCTCTGCATGGCCACAGGGGCCTTGTGGGCTAATATGCATTGATAAGAGTGAGGCAGCTTCGCACCTCCCCCCCAAAGCATTTTAAATTGGCTTGAATTTGGGAACAGGGTTCCATATGGACAGAGCTGGACTCTGACAGCCTGAATATATTTACTGAAGACAACAAATCATTGACAGACTAAATGTAACAGAGGAAAGGCCTGGCCTGCTTGTACTCAAAATCTGACTTTGTAATTGTAGCCTCCTTTAGACAGGCCTAATCAATTAGAAGAGGCTGATTTTAACCAGTTGCAGGCTCATTACCCTGCATTCCAGTTTGTGTTGATGAAAATCAGTTTCAGTCTGTGGCCTGGAACTCATGTACAGCACTTCCTGAGGCCTCTTATATAAACACATCAAAACATTTTTTTATTTGGAGCTGCCCCTCTCCCTTTTAAGAAAACCACTTTGTGAATCATGATGAAAATAGAACAATTGCATGTGGATCTGGGGCCCATACCAGGAAATATACATGACACCAGGGAACACGTATAAAGTCAGAGCTCAAGGTAGCGAGGGGTGGATTTGAGATTGAGTCTCAAATATCCAGGCTCCAGCATCAAATGAGTCCACTAGGCTATCTCTATAAAATGGAACAGAATGAACTCTGAGTTATTGAAAATGATGACCTTTCAAAGAAAATGCATGAAATAGGAAAGAGCCAAGGTCTCAGAAATACAGAGGTATCTGAGTAGAGTCCAGACTCTTCCCTGAATGACCAAATAGAAAACAAACTTGCAACTAAACAAGGACAAGTTTCCTTGGGAAGCTTCTATGAGGAAACCGTATGATACTATGTTTAATTTTGATATGTGGTTAGTCCTGCAAAAGTAGAAGGTGGGGGAGTGCGTAGTAGAGCCGCTCAATACCCTACCTACATTTCAAAGACCTGTAATCATTCCAAAATATGATATAAATATGACTCATACCTGGCTGGTTGTCTTTTGAGGGTTTGTCAAGACAGCAAGTCAACAGGAAGAGAATATCAATATACACAGCTCTGGTCACCAAACATGGATTTTGCCTAGAAAAGTAAAGAACAGAAAATAAATTGATATTTTCTCTCTCTGAAGCCTGAGTCACAGAAAAGAGAAAATGGGTATTTTCTACGAGGCACGTCATGAGGCTCAGAGTTGTAACGAATGTAAAAATGATGGACAGTCACCAATGGTGAGAACACACGAGCAAGTCAAGGAGAAAATGAAGTCCTAGTGCATATGGTGGAGGCTGGGGCTGTGAGTGTACGAAACAGAGAAAACTCTATGCTCTGGCTCCAGAGAAAATTAACTGAAAACAGACGACAACCAATATCTGATCCCAGTTATTTGGAAACAAGGGGGTGGGGGGAATACGACACCATTTTCTGTTATCTTCCTCTGAACTGGACAAATTTAGGGCGAAAATCATTGGTTATGAATATCACTGATTTAGCATTTCGGAGGAGAATTGCACTCACATGTGATAAACCATATTTACAGACTTAAAATAACCAGCTGAAAAAACAAACACGCGAACAGCATTAACAAACGCTGCAACAGACATTCCTTTCCCGATAAATGAGATTTTTTTCTTTTTTCAGTAAATGGAGCAGCTCTTTTTTACGCTTTGAACCACACGCTGGAAAAAGTAAGTGGGCTCCAATTTAGGGGGTCTAGATAAAAAAGAATGAAGACCTTCTTTTGAGTACAGCACCGAAAGTCCCCGGCTCTGAGCCTCAGTTCATATTGACCATGAAAAGGGCCCAAACCTCCTTGGTGCACTAAGAACTCAGGGCAAGCAGTAGAAACAGTAGGGACAGATCTGGGTTTGAAAGCTGGCTTTGCCACTTAGTATCTCTGTGACCTGAATCAGATTCCTAAACGTGTACAACTGACACCCTAATCACCTCACCTCACGGTGAATCACTGTGAGCACTGATGTGGTACATTCCCTGCCCTGCTCCCCTGCCTCCGACCTACGATGAGGGAAGGGCACAAGTTCTGGTTAGTATATTTCCATCTGGCTTGATCCCTCAATCCATCCTTCTCACTCCCTGTAAATTAACAGTTTTACCATTTCCCTAAAGTTTATTCACACTCCGTCCTGAACTGCCCATATCCTAGGGATACGCATGATTTGCATGAAAAGCAAATCAGATACTTTTAAGTTAAAACTGTCTTGTTTCAAGGTCTCCCCATTGTTGACCTGCCTCACTTCTGTCCCACTGACTTGCTTCACCTACAGTATCTGCTTGCTCCCTGACATAACTACTAGTTTATGTGTATATCTCACATTTGGCCTAATTTCATACCTACGCCTGGCTATTTTAAAAAATTAGTTTTAAAAAACAGGTAACACATGCACATGGTATAAAAATAATTCAAACAGTACAAAAGGGTATGCAGTAAAAATAAAGTTCCTTTTCCATGCCCCCACCATCTACCCACATGTTCTATTCCCCTGAGGCAACCTCTATTACTACTTTCTACAGTATACCCTGCCAGACACATTCTATTCATTTACAAGCATCTATCTATAGCTACCCACTTGTTTATTTTTATATAAGTAGTGGTTTACTACATACTAAGTTCTGAGTATTACTTTTTTTCCTGCTAATATATTTTAGATATATCATTCTATTAAAAACAGAGATTTGCCTTATTTAACTCTTTTTTTTTTTTTTTTTTTTTGCGGTACGCGGGCCTGTCACTGTTGTGGCCTCTACCGTTGCGGAGCACAGGCTCCGGACACGCAGGCTCAGCGGCCATGGCTCACGGGCCCAGCCACTCTGCGGCATGTGGGATCTTCCCAGACCGGGGCACGAACCCGTGTCCCCTGCATCGGCAGGCGGACTCTCATCCACTGCGCCACCAGGGAAGCCCTTGCCTTATTTGTTAAATGGTTGTGAACTGCTCCATTTCATGGATGTACCTGTCCCCTACTGAAATAATTCAGATTGTTAAAGATACTTTGCTGAAAACAACGCTGCAATAAAGATATATGTACATGAGTTTTATGCATATGAATGAGTACTCAAAAGAGAAATCCCTAAAAGCTGAATTGCTGGATCAAGATATTTGCACATTTAAAATTTTGCTTGATTTTGATAAGATGCTCACCAAAGAGACTGTACCTATTTATACTTTCACCAACAGTGTGTAAGAATCCCACCCACCAACAACCTGACCAACACAGTAATTAAACTTTTAGACCTTTGCCAAGCTAAGTGAAAAATAGTATCTCATTGTTTTAAGTCACAATTATTTTATTATAAGTGAGGTTAACCATCCCTTCATATGCTTCTCATATGAATTTCCTTTTCTGTGAACTGTAATCAAATCTCCTGTCCATTATGTTATTGGTCTTTTCCTTATTGATTTGTAGGAGCTCTTTGTATATTAAGGAAATCTGCCCTTTGTCACATGTGTTGCAAATATGTTTTTGCAGTTTATCATCTGTCTTTTAACTTTATTTATATTTTTTTGCAATTCAAAAATGTTTAGTTTTATGCAGTCAAATATATTAATATTTTTATCTATGCCTTCTGGATTTTACGTCATGCTAACACTCTAACCCTTCTCCAAGATAAATATAGGTATACATTTTTAAATTTTCCCATATTTTCTTCTAGTACTTTACAGTTCCCTTTTTTGTTCTTGTTAACATTTTGATCTATTTGGAATTCCCCCTCCCCAAATGTTACCCCTATCTTTTGTCTCTATCCAATTTTCCCCAGGTCAGTCCATAACTTGACCTGTGAAGTTGAAAAGCCCACAGTCTATGAAAACTTCTTTAATGATATTTCCAGTTCTGGCATTTCCACTGTGTAACAGGTGGGATATCCTCCCCTCCCCGCAGAGAAATGGTCACTCAAGAAAGAAAGCAAGAAAACCTAATGCCAGGGGTTAATGAATTATCAGACATGAAGCACAGGGCTGAATAATAAATGGTCTGCAGATAGCAGGTGGAAGGCCTCCTGAGCATCCAGCTTTGAGCTAGGTGCTGGGAAGAGATGCACATGAAATGATTTCTGACCTCGGAGAGTTTTGTCTCATTATAGAGACAGAAACAAAGACAAACTTCAGGACAGGATGTAAGGAGTTAAGGGAAAGAACATATTAGGGTGGACTGGAGACATGGAAATGGGTTTATGAAGATGTAATTCCAACCGGACTGTGAACGATGGGAAGAATTTAGATAGACAAAGTTGACAAGGAAGGGGATTTTGAGAGGGGGCAATAGATGTAGGAAGAAATGAGTTTGGCTTGTCCAGGGACCTGGAGAGACCAGTCTGGGAAGACAGAGAATGTATTGAGAAGGTGGAAACAAGAGTGAGGCAAGCCAGGCTTTCAGGAGATGGGATACTCCGTGCTAACTGGTACTCCTCGGTGTGCTCCTTGCTCCATTTGGCCTCATAGAGTCATAGCTTCTCACCCTAGATGTTTTTCTGCTGGTGAAGCCATACGGAACCATCAAGGGAAGTTTCTGGGAAACTGGTTTGACTTTCAAGTCTGGAGGAACTCAGGGGCCTCCCCTCCTACCCCTGACCCTACAGGGTTTCAAGCCTACTTTCCATGAGATTTTTAGCTAGGTTAATATATATTTTTTTAATTTCTAAATGAATAGGGAGGAAAGGCTGGCAATCTTTAAAGCCCCCTGCCAGGCTGAAGTGTTCTGCATCTTCTTTTTTTTTTTTTTTTTTTGTGGTACGCGGGCTGCTCACTGTTGTGGCCTCTCCCGTTGCGGAGCACAGGCTCCGGACGCGCAGGGTCAGCGGCCATGGCTAATGGGCCCAGCCGCTTCGCGGCATGTGGGATCTTCCCGGACCGGGGCACGAACCTGTGTCCCCTGCACCGGCAGGCGGACTCTCAACCACTGCGCCACCAGGGAAGCCCTGCATCTTCTCTTGACCTGGCACAGGCTGCCGACCTTGCAGGCCTCCTGGAACACCGCAGGGACCACTCTGACTGCTCCCATAACTGTGAGGCTCTAGGCCAAGTCTAACATAGTCTAACGAGATCATGGGAGGCTCCCTCAAAGGCTGCTGCTCTTGATTCCAGGAAACAGAGAGGATTTGGGGCTACAAAGGAGTCCCATCCATGGCTTCTCCTTTGAGACTGACTCGGAGAGAAATTGTGGCCTGGAGTCCACTGTTTGAGGCTCCACCCTCGAGGACAGCCACAGCCTCAGCCTCAGAACATCACCGTCTGGAATCAGAGTTGGGCTTCACTCTGAACTGGCTTCTAAGTCAGGAAAATAATTTTTTTTTCTCTCCCTATTACTTGATGTTTGTTCTGACTTGGAAATGGTACGCTGTGAGTTCAGGGTGAGCCAGAGGTTTGTTCTCTGTCTGTCAAGCCACTTTGATGATGGGAATAAAATCCTGGGAAAGAGCAAGCCAGCTGGACAGGAAACCAAGCCACAGGGTTTTGGTGGGTTTGGGGATTTTTTTCTTCCCCCAAATGGAAAAATCCTGGCATGGGCCATGGTATAATAAAGATTTAGAGTGTTCGAAAAAAGTCAGGAGTGGTCAGGGTCTAACAGATGGGCTGAAAAACAGCATAATAGTGGTTTTAGAAGGAGTAGCAGGAATCAGGTACTACGAGGACTAAGTTTACATATATAAAATGAAATGAAGGGCTTGTTAAAATTCTTTCTTCCACTGTTTTTATCATTTGTCCCTTGACAAACACCCACCTGAGAACCTGATCTCTGAACTTCATTAAACCTCCTGCCCTCTCTCCTGGAAGTTGGGAGAGGCAGAAGGCAGGGCCGAGACAGGAAGGCTTCCCAGACTCATCCACAATGGCCCTAGTGTCTAGAGGACAGCAGGAGCTCTTGGGAAGTCTGTGATAAATTATTCACTTCTCCTTTCCCTTCCGGAATTCCAGTGGCTGCAGAGCTTTTTAACTGCAGCCCATTCATTCAGAAAACATTTACTAAGAGGAAACTGAGAGCCAGGAATAGTGCCAGGGTATGGAAATATGAAGATGAAATGCTTCAGCGACACAGTCACTGCCCTCAAGGAACTTAGAGTCCTGAATAGTGTTTTTCAAACTGTAGGTTATGACCCATTTTGTTAGTTATGAAATAAACTAGTAGGTGGTGACCAGCATAAGAGAAAGAAAGGAAGGAAGAAGAAGAGGGGGATGGAGGAGGAAGGAGAGAGCTAGCTAGGGAAAGGAAGGAGGGAGAGATGAAGAAAATATAATCCAGTACAATAAAGCAGTCAGGGTAAGCATCATTCCCTTAAATTGTTTGTTATACACAGGATTTCTATAAAATCCTTGCCCAGAAAGAATTTTTAATAAATTATCTTTGATATGGTATAATTTATAAAATGTAATAATTTTAAGTAAAAATATTGATTGATTTAGTCTAACTCCTTTCTTTTTCTTTTCCAGGTTATAAGTCACCCTCTATTATACTGAATGGTATCAGTGGGGTATGCTTGATATCCAAAATGATGGTGGATATGTCGAATGCTAACATTCCCAAAATTGAATACTCGAATAAATCTTGAGTAAATTCTCTGTCTGTTGCATTTTTTTTTTTTGCAGACTGTTCATATGTTACATAGACAGTAAAATATCAAACTATACAAGATTTCATAGGTGTGTGTATATATGTATATATATGTGTATATATACACACATATACACACACACACAGAGTACAAAGTCATCTGCAAAATGTATTTCTTGTTGTGAGTGGCTGTCAGAAAACCTTGAAAGCCACTAGTTTAGTGACAGAAACACACAACCAATCATATGGTATGATGGGTGGGTGCCCAAAGGAAGGGTTGACAGAGTGAAATTTAAGGATGGGGAAGGGGGAAATGCCTAGGTGAGTCCAGAAGTGCCTTGGCAAAGCTGGAGGATGAGGGGGAGTCTGGGAGACAGACCGTGGACAGAATGACCCCAGCAGAGGAAGCACCATGTCCAAAGATGACAGCATGTGACATGTTTGAAGAATAACAAGAAGTGCAAAGAGGATGTGGAAGGGGAGGGACAGCAGGAAACGACAGTGGATGGGTGACATGCCCCAAATGGGAGTGCTGAGGAGTGACCTTTAAGAGCTCCAAAAGCTCCAAAGGGTTGAAGCGCTAGTGGCACCCCATCGATCCAAGTCATGCTGGAAGGCTGGGATCCCTGCTCATTAGCATGAAGCCTTGGTGGGTTCCCTGGAAGAAACAGTTCACTTTGGACATACAAAACTCTTCCAGAAGAATTCACTGCCATACTCAGTGGGCTGAAAACAGCTGTTCTGGCTTTAGGCCACTAGCGTTTGTTAAGGTCTCTAAGTCCGGAGACCATATCTGGACTTCAACAGAGTCAGGGTCTAAGGTCACTCCAGTCTCCAGGGAATTACTCCCACAGAATCCTGATTAGACTCATGGCTTAACTTTATGAATCTAGAAACCTTTACTAAGCACCATGGGGGACATCCTACTTGGAACAGAAATGGAGGGAGGGGATAAGGTTCTGGCCTTGAAGAGCTTATGGCTGCGCGTGTGTGCGCGTGTGCGTGGGGGGGTATGTGGAGAAAAACAAAACACACAAAAAACAGTTTTAGAGAATGTCATGGAGGAGGGGTCTGGAGACATGGAAGGATTTGGCTAGTGAATGGAAAGAAGGAATTCCAGGCAGGAGAGTTCACTGGAGCAAAGATACAAAGGTGGGAACATGCTTGCCACATGCCGGGAAGAATGAAGACCAGAAGATGAAATAGGTGCAGCTGGCCAGCTTGATGGCTTAGAATGGCTCTGGGTCACAGCCCATTGTGGGCTCTTCCTCTAATCTGGGCTCCTACGTGGGCTCACTCCTACACAGGTCACTTCTGGTCTCCACCGCAATGAGTACAAAGCACGAGCAGCCTCTCACTGTGGAGCCAGCAGTGGAGTTAATGAAGCAATATCCCGGGGACCACCACCGGGCCTGAAATAGGCTGGAAAGAAGACAACCCGAAAAAAGAGAGGGAAAGTAGGTGAGAAGGCAGGTGAGAAGCCGGGCCGGGGGTTGGGGGAGAAGAGAAGGTAAAGAGAGCAGAAAAGTAGTAGAAGAGGGAGGAGGGAAATAGTCTATAACGTGTTCCCACGCCCTGCCACGGCCCCCCACTGGACACATGTCTAGCCACGCCGCGTCCTGTATTTAAAACTCTCTTCAAAGCCTGTCCTCTAGGAAACCTTCCCTGACTAACCATTAGAGAACAGCCTCTGGGGACAGTCTGAATGGCTGACCTGACGGGCTATTTTTTTGACCTTCCTCTGGTCTCCCAGAGATCCCGCTGGCCATCTTTGTAGTCCTCGGCAGTTTGAGACTCTGCGACAGGGCAGCCGTCTGCAGACCAGACGCCGCTTCTCCCTACATTTGGTTTTAAAAGGAAGAGCTGCTGTGGTTAGGAGGCAGGAGGTACTTCTCTGAGGCAGGCTACATTAAGTCATATAAATGTGGAAGTGTAAATTAAATAAAAAGAACCCCTCTCTCCCTTCTGACTTCCATTTTCACCACAGCCCCCAGCCAAGCAAACATCATACGGCATTCCTGGAGAAACAATAAGGGATTTGTTTAAACCAAGATGCCAAACGGTCATGAATTGCAGAATATATATTTTTAAACAAGTTATTTTCCCCCGCTGTAACATCCAGAATTCAGATCTGCATGAGGGGCAGCTGGCAGCAGCACGCAGGCCCCGACTGGCTACCCGGGACTGCTCGTTTACCTTGCCCTCCCCTGGGGGAGGGGAGGCGGGTGACGGCAGAGCTGCTTTTTTATGGTTATGTTCCAACTTCCATCCAGCCATTCTTGGTCTGGAGTTTTGCAAGTGTTTATACTCACACCCACATGTATATGCTGCCCCAGAGCCCTCCTACTTGGATTTTCCTTTTAAAGTGAAGCCATCTTCGTGCCCTGCTCTGGTGGTTGGCCAATTCGTAAGGAATTCTCACCAAGTCGTCATGCACAGAGCAAGAGACCATGAGCTGTCAGTCTGTCCAGAAAGGGACCAAATGTCTGGCCATGTGCTACAGAGCACATGGGGCCGCCCCTGGAAAGGCTGATTTTGTCGCTGGGGGACGGAATCTGAAAACAGGGGGCCATAATCACTTTACCAAGGTTCTGGGTCGGCACTCCGCAAAGGCCCAGGCAGTCTGCACAAGGCCCTGGGGCACTTCTTAGGTCAAGGTCGAAGCCACAGCCGCCTCTGCTTCCCTGGGAGTGCCGCTGCTCATGAGGAACCCCACAAGCTCAACGCCAAGGCTTTGCCTTTCCCTCCATGAAAGCTCACCTGCCTTTTCAGAGGACTCCCAGGGAGCCTCCCACACCCCCAGAGGCCCTCATATTTTTCCATCTTTCTATTAGGCATCTTTTTCTCATTAATGTACTAACACTCAAGTTATGTGTACAGAATGAGGAAAAAGGGACCTTGTGTGGGGCTTGGGATTTGTTCAAAGCCTGAAGAAACCGTTTTAGAGGGTGTATGTTTTTTATTCCTTTTATGAGAGATGCATGTTTCCCCCCTTCTGTGACTTGTTTAAAAGTAAAGTTTAATATGCTGCCAGAGGAATTGCTGGTTAATAACTTAATAAGCAATGTGCTAGGAATTATGGGAGAAAAGTATTATCCAAGAAAACTTTTATTGTACAGTTTGGGGCTTGGAGGATATATAGCTTCGGTTATTATATAAAATGCTAACAGAAGTCCCCTTTCTTTTCAGCCTTACTTTCTCCCTAGAATTATTAAAAAAGGATCTATTGAGTGAGGTGAATGAACACTTCTAGAAGCTGTGTGAGAAGTCTGCATGTAGATCACAGGTGGGAATTTCTAACAGTACAGTCAGAACTCTGTAAATGTGAACCTGGCAAAGCACACACTTGGAAATTAGCCTTGGCAATAATAATAATATCAACGGCATTTTATTAAAAGTTTTATCTTCGGGCTTCCCTGGTGGCGCAGTGGTTGAGAGTCCGCCTGCCGATGCAGGGGACACGGGTTCGTGCCCCGGTCCAGGAGGATCCCACATGCCGCAGAGCGGCTGGGCCCGTGAGCCGTGGCCGCTGAGCCTGCGTGTCCGGAGCCTGTGCTCCGCAACGGGAGAGGCCACAACAGTGAGAGGCGCGCGTACGGCAAAAAAAGAAAAAAAAAAAAGTTTTATCTTTGAAAAATATTTTATCTTTAAAAGATTCTTAAGAGAGAAGAAAAGTAGGCGTTATTATTCTCATTTTTATAAATCAACAAGGTAGCTCATATAGCTCAAGTGACCTATCCAAGATCGGGGCAAAAACCAAGAATAGAACCAAGGTTTTCTAGACAAATTGTATCCATGTGTCCCAAACACAATCAGATGAAAAGTGAGACCCTGTGCCAAACAATTAGGGTATCTCGGTTTGCAGCCACGCACTCTGGTGCTGTGTCCTGGTCAGCAGTGTGGTGAAGAGCAAGGCTCTGAGCACAGCTGCTTCAACATGGCTGATGATGCAGACAAAGACTTAGCTATCTGACAATAAATATTCCCTATATTTGCTTAGCTCTTCTGTACCTGCATACCCATTACTCGCCGTGTCCTTCCCCACCCTCACCTATTGCACATTTTGGAGCTTCCAACTTTACAGACAAAAACTGAAGCCCAAAGAAGTTCGAGGCCACACATCACTGGTTAGTAGTTGAGCAGGTGCCAGAACCCAGACCTACTACCCGCGAGTGCACCCTGCCTCCCTCAACCTCAGGGAGGTGCATTCACAGCTAGAGGCTTTTCCACTCACCCAGTGCCTCTCCAAGTGACCCTCCCTGTGGTCACCCAGGAACACAGGGCCTTTGGGCTGGTGAGGGTCCCTTCCGGCTCAAGGGGGAATAAGCTCCCGAACGTGCGTGGGAAGCTATTTCCAGAGGCCCGCAGGACAGTCCAGTCGCTGAGGAAGCCTGGGCATCACTGGCAGCTGAGGGGAAGGACGACAATGAGGCTTCGGAGGGTCTCTCTCAAGTCCGCTCCCTTGGGCCATTCACGTGAGACCTGCCCACGTGTCCCACAAGTCTTCCTAGGGTCAGCCCGAAGCTGGCCACAAAGGACAAACGCACCAAGGCTAAGTCAGCTCAGTATGAGGACAGAGAAGCAGGAAGTCAAGTGAGGCCTCAACAAGTGCTCCCGCCAGGTCTGTGTGCTGCCTGAAAGCCTGCCCCCAAGTTACTGACTTGAGTTAAAGGCACTGCCTCCAGAAGATCACTACTGAAAAACAGTTGTACTACCCAGAAGAATTAACTTATTTACACATTAGCACTTGGTAACATGTGAGCATGATTTGTTGGTCATACCAAGTGGCAGTCAGCCAGCTGAGAATGGATTTCTGAGGAAAGGGGAATCAGAATAGCAAAGTTTTGATGGCAGTAAGGTCTAGTGCATGGTGCCCTATCCAAGGAGGGCAGCTCAAGGGCCTGGGGTTGTGGTATTTTCTGTGAGGATGATCAGGCTGCAGCAGAGGAAGCGAGAGAATCAAGGGGCAGGAAACAAATTTGCTATTTCTTGAGTACATCCCTAATTTGGGCTATCTTCGGAGCCAGACACATCTGTCAAGTAGGAAGAAGTCACTTGCCCCCTTGTGTCTATTTTCCTGTCTACAGATAGTGGTTTGGATTAGATCCCTGTTTTGAAATAGGGAGTCAGGGTGCTCTCTGGAGTCCCTTTTGGGGCTCCCAATGGCTGAGAAGCTATGTGGGTGGGCCTCCAGGCCCCCATCTCAACTTGCAACGTATCTGCCATCTCTATTATCTTGAACATCTTGAACTTCCACTTAAGCTTCTGTTTGAAGAAAGGATTCCACTGGATTAGATGGTCTCTAAATTCCCTTTCCTGCTATAAACGTGTGGTTCTACGGTCTTCTTAGCAATGCTGAACAGACAATAGCCATGGAGTCTAAAATGCATACAAGCAGCATCTCTATTCCCAACACTAGCTGCCCAGGCAGGCCACAGGGGCCTCCGAGTGCCAGACAGAGCTGGTGGATTGCTACTAGGGAGCTTTTGTTAACCTCCCCGAGGGGCTGGAGATTTTGTCGATCACTGAGAGAGGCTGGAAAGATTTAACACACCCCTCAGTGTATCTCATGAGCATGGAGACAGCAGCCTATTTACCAGTGTAAGCCTGAGCTTACTGACTTCCTCTTAACTCTTGGATCAGATCCAAATTCCTCTGGCTGACATTTAAGGCCTGCCACAACTGGTCTCTTATCAAATCTTGCACTGCTCTCCAAACACACCGCGTCTTCTCCAGCTCTAATCCCCCACTGGCCCACATGCAAATGCCTTCTCCAACAGTGTGCCACTGTACGTACTGTCCACCATCTTGATATGCTCTTTTCTCACCACTTTTGGCGTTTCCAAATCACACCCATGCTCTAAGACCCTGCTCAAATACCTAACTCCCCTAGAAAGCCTTCCCTGGCTATCCCGGTCCACATTCTTTTTTGAATTCGTATATTTATTATATGTACTACAGAGTCAGAATTCTACATGAATGTCATTGTTGGTTGTTTCACATGGATAAGCTCTTTTCAACTAGACTGGATCATAGCTAAACTTCGACAATAATAGAGACTTAATTATATATGCCTAGGTGGTCCCCATGACGCTGAGCACTGTACTAGGATTCCTTCCTTTGCGCTTGGGCAATGAGACCTTCACAGCTTACTTAGCAACACAGGCTCTATACCGCTATAACGTCACTTATTCTCCAATCTGTGAGAATTAACCGTATCTAACAATTAAATCTCACCTAGTCTTTAAAGACTTCTCCCTTCTCCAAGACATCCTTGACATTCCAACCCCCACTAGCTGGCTCCTGTGATACAGTCTGACCTCATTCCAGCACTTACTAAATTCTTACTTCTTTACGGTTACTTAAATCCACACCTGTCTTATTCACTCGGTTTTTGAAATAGGGACAATATCATTCATCTCTATATTCCCCACTGTGCCTATGACACTGCTTTGTACCGTCTGTGAATCTGAATTGGCTTGGATTCATTGCGAATGGCTCAGTGAAGGTAACCAACGTGTTGATTTACCCAAAAGATGAAGCATGTCACATGCTAAGAAAAAAAAATAATAACCCACTATATCAGAGTTTTACATAATACTGTGAAAATGTGTTGAGGCCATTTAAAGCCTGCATCCCTTGCAAGCCGGGCAATGACAACACTGCCCAAATCTTCCAACAACAATACCCCAGGAAGCCAACAGCTACAAGTGGAGCAAGACAGATATTTCTGAGCCCTTTATCAAACTAATTACTACCTCTAGGTTAGGTCTGCAGATTTCTATATTTAAAAGTAGAAAGCTGGGGGCTGAATTCTTGATGTGCGCTTGCATAAACAAACCATCTTTATTTCTCACCGCAATATGAAGAAGCTTTGATCTTGGGCAACTTATTCAAAGGCACAGTTTAATATACTGATCATTTCTGACTGCTTTTACCTGACTAGTTTCCATAAGCTTGGTCTGTCAACAAGAAGTATATCCTATATTCTCAAGCTTCACTTCTTAAACAGCTTATTCTTTTAAGACGTAACATATTTTTTAACGGAATAGCCAATGAAGAAAATGTTTTGCACCTTGTCCATTGTTTTGGGTTGAAATGTGCTAACTTAATGTCTCTCTCTGTTTTTAAAAATACAAACAGGATCTCATCCCCGAGATATCATGACCTTGAACATTCCTGAGAAGTCTGAAAGGGAAGTGAACAAATGTCAACAAGCTTGGGTCTAAAATACACCAACTTCATTTCTCTCACCATTCAAATATGTGTGAGGCTCAAAGAGACTTTGAATAGGCTGAGCTGGGGGATTAAAGAGGGGTCCTGATGAGAATCTCCCTCCCCAATAAAATCTGGGGGTTGAAAGAAAAGCAATGAAAAAGGGGGCAGGGGAGTACTGGGGAAACTTTTATTTTGAAAAAAAGAAAAAGAGCGTAGAAGAAACAAAACCAAAGCAAACCCAACCCCCAGCAATGCCTGGAAACTTGCTATGTAAGTAACCATCCCTGTTAAGGCTTGCTTCCCTTAAAGTTTTGGCAGGGACCACAAATGATAGCCTTAAAGTGCCACATGATCATCTGAATATTTTAACAACCCATCCCGACTGGATTCATTTCAGCAGCATGGGAATGAAACGCAACCTGCAGCTGTGGCAAAGGGCTGGGGCCCCTCGGAGCAGTTGTGAAAGAAGGACCTCTTGCCTGGGGAGAGGACTGGTCTAGAAGGCACGAGGGATTTGGGAAGGGCTAAGGGACAGTGGGAAAATGGAATCAGACCTAAGTCCCAGGACTCCTGCCTGGGAAGTGGAGTCTCTCGTGTGAGTAAATCTGGTGGTTAGAAAATAACTGCTGTCTTCAGCTGTAAAGCAAAACAGAACCCTAAACCAGGACTTCTGCAGCTAGCCACAGAACCCGCTGTGGCAGAACTGGGATTGCCACACAAAAGCCAGCCCTAGCTTTGTTTCTATAAGCATATTTTCCTTATGTATTTAAATCCCAGGCCTTCCAGGTTCACACCACCTCAGCTTAGTGGGGGGACCAGTAAGAAGCAGAGAAAATGGGGAGAGCACATGAGAGTATGGCTAACGGGATGGACAGGGAAGGCAGTACTAGGGAGATGCAGAAGCACACGGAGGAGTGACAAGGGGGTGCCAGGAGCACTGATGGGGAAGCTGTATAGGAAGTGCATGGATCATACAACTAACACTTTTTGCAAATAAGAATTAACTTGGGGTAACAAATCATTAGATCCAGCACAAAGAGGAGGTCTTCAACAAACATAAGCTCCCTCCATCATCTCTTCCCTCCATCAGCACTGTTTTAGTCAAAAATTTATTTCCCAAGGTTGATTTCCTAGTAAGCTTGGGACCTGTTCTTGTATTCTTGAGAGGCTGTTTTTCTCACCAGAATATCAGACTGTTATTTTTCAAAATGATAAATATTCACTGCATGCCAACAAAGCCTGGGTCCTACCCCAGGCACTGAGTCCACTGGGATGGCTGCCCGGACAAGGGAGTGTGGACTTCCCGTAGAGAGCACTGGGGCCATGCGGTCCCCCTCGGTGCAGGTCATCCCAGGTGGACGGAGGAAGGATTCTGGGCTGACGCCTTCAGGAGCCTCACCCTCTCCCACGGCTCCAAGCTCCAGACACAAGCCCTGAGAATGAGGGTGTGAAAGTGGGAGTATTTCAACGGGCGGGGTGGAGCTGGGTGCTCACAGGGGCCGACTCTCTGACCCTTGGCCCTCAAATACTGTCTCAGAACCAGCAGCCTCGGAATCACCTGGAAACCTGTCAGAAAAGCAGGATCTCAGGCTCCACCCCAGACCTACTGAAGGAAAGTCTTCACTTTAAGGGGCCCCCCAGGTGATTCATGAGCAGATCTGAGAAGCACTGTTCTAGAAAACGCTTCAGTTATCACCATTCAAAGCCCTGACGTAAAAACACTGGATAGATGGAAGCAATGTGGTCCAGCGGAAAGAACCCAATGAGGAGCAGGGAGTTAAGCTCTCCACAAACGTTAGCTGTTGTCAGGTAGTTGTTACACCCTGGTCAGCTGTGTGAAAATGGGCAAATCCCCCGACCTCTCTGGGCTGAACTTTCCCATATGCATGGGGATGGGAGTGGACTACAACAAACTTTATGATTCTTTCCAGTTCTAAAGTTCTAGATCTATGATTCTATTTGACGAGACTCTGTTTTGTCGCCCTCTCTACACTAAAGTAGGGGTTTTAATAAGCAGTTGCTGTATTTAATATAGCCTGGCATACAGCAGGGCTTAATAAATATTTGTTGAATGAATGGGAAATAAACTTGAGTGGCCAGTAATGGAACAATGGTAGGGTAAACTTAATGCCTGATTATTCAGGTG
Source organism: Phocoena sinus (assembly GCF_008692025.1). Classification (NCBI taxonomy): domain Eukaryota; kingdom Metazoa; phylum Chordata; class Mammalia; order Artiodactyla; family Phocoenidae; genus Phocoena; species Phocoena sinus. The sequence goes on from NC_045775.1 coordinate 35,422,266, forward strand.
ACAAAAATATGCTACCTTTAACAAATGATGTTTTCAAAGATATTTTTCTTATTACAAAACCAGGCAAAAAGCAATTTACTTTTGGCAACGTGTAGACAGTAAAAGTAGAAAGCAAAGCAAAAAAGAAAAAAATTATTATAAGAAGTCAGGACAATAACCTTAGAGGAATGATAGAGTACAAAGAGTTTTTTTAATGTTTGTTATTAAAAATTTTTTTAAATTGTGATAAAATATGCATAATATAAAATTTACCATCTTAACCATTTTTTTTTTTTTTGGCGGTATGCGGGCCTCTCACTGTTGTGCCTCTCCCTTTGCAGAGCACAGGCTCCGGACACCCAGGCTCAGTGGCCATGGCCCACAGGCCCAGCCACTCTGTGGCATGTGGGATCCTCCCGGACCGGGGCACGAACCCGTGTCCCCTGCATCGGCAGGCGGACTCCCAACCACTGTGCCACCAGGGAAGCCCATCTTAACCATTTTAAGTGTGAAGTTTAGGAGTGTTAAGCACATTCACATGGGTGTACCACCAATTTCCAGAACTCTTTTCATACTGTAAAACTAAAACTCTATTAGGTGAACACTAACTATTTCCCTTCCCCCAGCCCCTGGTAACCACCATTCTACTTTCTGAGTCTTTGAGTCTGACTACCCCAGGCACCTCACATAAGTGCAATCATGTAGCATTTGTCTTTCTGTCATTGGCTTATTTCACTTTGCATTATGTGCTCAAGGTTCATCCACGTGGTACTGTGTGTTAGAATTTCCCTCATTTTTAAGGCTTAATAATATTCTATTGTCCATATATACCACATTTGTTTATCCATTCATCCATCAATGGACACTTGGGTTACTTCTACTTCTTGGCTATTGTGAATAATGCAACTAGAACATGTACAAATATCTCTTCAAGATTCTGCTTTCAATTAATTTGGGTCTATACCCAGAAGTGGAATTGCTAGATCATATGGTAATTCTATTTTTAATTTTTTTGAGGAAACACCATACTATTTTCCATAGCAGCTACACCATAAAGAGTTTTCAATAAGAGCAAATGCTTTCACGATACTGTTAAATGGAAAAAGTAAGCTACAGCTTACACATATACAGCATAATCTCAACTACATTAAAAAAGCATAGGAAGAAAGATGAAGTAAATAACATGAAACTGTTAACCAATAACAGTGGGTTCCACTAGATGTTGGTAAGAGTAGACTTATATTCTCTTCTTTTCCCTAATTTCCTATGATGAGCACAAACTACACTGACAGTCAAGAAAAAAATTCAGTAGGACACATTTTTCTTCTTGGTCATCACATCATCCATTGCATGGAATCTGACAGTCCATTAAGTTTACCACATTTACTAAAAGGACACACACATACACACACACACAGACAGACGTTTTTCTTTTTATAACCAAAGGAGACGCTAGATAACTGAATTGATTTCTGAAAAATTTTAAGCCCAAAATAACAGTAATTCCAACTCTCAATCAAAGTAAATAAATCTTTTCTCCTCTTTCTCTTACTTGACAGGGCTTTTTAAAAGTCCTTCCTATTCAGGTGGGGCCTGTGATCCAGCTGGGACAGAAGAGCTGGAATCTGTACATAGCAAGGGCAGCAGACAGGGCCTCGAGCGGGGCTGCACTGACCTCCTCTCCCACAGCCAGCCTCGCCAGGCCACCAGTTTCTGACCTGGGTCAGCTTAGTTCTCCTTCAGTAGTTGGTAAACTGCCTTTGCACCAGGAGAGAGACAGTAAACTGGATTGAGGAGAGAGGGATGGAGGAAAAAGGGGAAGGAAGGGACTTGAAGGATTAACCAGCTGATTTCCATAAAGGCTTTGACATCTTGGAATGAAAAGCGGCCTGTAAGAGCAGAAGCCCAGTCCCCTACTCAGGCCATGTTGCCAGCTGGCCATTCATCACCAAAAATTCCTCAACAAATCCATGGCTATTGCTTAATCACCTCATATAAATCCCTATTAATCTTGCAAAGTCAAAACACAAATATATGACAAAAGTCTTTATTTTATATGCCCTCAATTTCGGGGTTAAAATTTTAAAAACGGAACTGGTCATCCAATGGCTCCAATGTGCTTTTTTTTTTAAAACCCTTTTTGGGGAATAAATAAATTACATCCTCACTAATGTTTTTGTACACACTGGACTGAATAAGCTCAAGCTAATGATCAACATAAATTGAAGAAGGAAAAAGGTGTTAGTGCTAAAATTTAAACCGACTTTTTTTTTTTGCAATAACACTGACATTTCAAGCTATACTAAAAAGATACAGAAAATCCTTAGTAGGCACGAAAGAACATTTATTCCTCTTTCTTTCGTAAATTTCTATGGACATAAAGGAGCCTCTTCAGCAGCCAAATTTGGAATGCTCTGCATTGTAATGGTTTTCAGGGGAAAAGAATGTGAGAATGTAAGTCAGGGGTTGGCTTTGAGAAGGGCCCACTAGGACCCATAAGTGGCTCATCTGAGCATGGGGCTCCCGGTGCAGACAAACACCTTCTGGGACAACACTCTCTGAGGACCGCAAGGGCAGGGCAGGCATGCAACAGGTTGAGGCTTCATTACTTATATCTGATTCTATACCTTCCTATTCAGGAAACTCAAAGTTGTCCTGCCAGTGACGTGGATAACCCAGAAAAACTGACACGTGGCTTTGGGATACATTGTGTTCTGGCCATGTGTTTTCCTTTCAAACTCTATTCCAGGCTCTGAACACATCCTGCTTAATATGGTAAAAGTGAACTGGGGACCAAGAGGAAGCCTGGTGTTACAGACCACCCACGGAGTGTAAAGTTCACACTTGGATAATAAAGAGTTGACTGTACTGGAAACATAAAAGTGGCTTTCCTGGACTCTGGGCAAAGAAGGTGGAAACCCAGTGAATTTCATTGATTCATGCCTTTGTTTTCTAGGGCTGGAAAATCATGGAGGAAAATCAGAGAATTGCGGGGAAGGGTGGATGCAGACAATAATGAAAAGACTGATTAGAAAACTGCAATTTTCTAAGTGCAATTAGAAGGCCAGGAGGACTTCTCCAGCTGAAGAGGAGGCTGATGGTAGCTTTGTCATCCATCACAGGGAACTGCACAACATGAAGGCCCATTCAGATGGCTGGCCTATTACTCTATCTCCTCCTTCCCAGCCAACAAGCAGGAATTGACTCAGGAAGCCAACAGATGATGAATTTCTATAAGACCCATCAAGGGGTAGCAAACTAAGGGGGCAGAAATTCCTTCCTTATAGAACTTTAAGAACAGGAGATTCAGATTCTGTCTTGGGGCAGTCCTGGCTGGAAGCAGGGGTTTCAATAGGATCGTTTCCCTGACTTCCTGATCCCCAGAAATAATAGCTACGAGGACCAGGCCTACTAATTGGTAAACAGATGAGAGTACAAATATGATCACAATTCTTTGTTCTCTCAAAAAAGGCATCTTGGGAAGTTCTCTAAAAGCCACACAGAAGCCAAATGATACTAGGCTCAGGGGAGCAGTTTATGGTCAATGAACTCCTGTTCTCTAAATAAAAGAGAGAAAACAAAAATCGTACTAAAAATGAGAGGCTAACCATCAACCATCACTTTACTGGCATTTCAGATACTAGAGAATTTCCCCATCAATATCTCTGGCCAAAGATACAGGTGTTTAGACAAACATGGAGACTCACATCTCTACCCACTGAGAAATTCTTCACTGGGTTGCTTTCCTTTCACCAAGCGGCCTCCATGTATCTCCTCAGCCCCATTCTCTGCTACACATACCTTATACTTTAGGTTTCAGAAGAGCTAACTTCTTTCTAGTTCTCCACACTCACCATGTCATTTCATATTGCTATGTTTTTGCCTATGACATTCCCTGAGCCTGGAACACCCCGCCCTACCCTGACCACTTGGCAAAATTCCCAACTCTTGAAGGCATCCACCCTCCAAACGCCGGGCTACTCCTGTACCTACTACATACATTTGTTATCATACTCACCATATTCGATGAAAATTATTTATTTACACATCTTCTCACCTCCTGGATGGGAGCTCCTTGAAGCCAGGACTAATTCTTTCTATACCTTTGCATCCCTACATCTCCTAACACAGCGGCTATCGTGTAGCCTATGCTCGCTCACAAGATTTTGTTGAATTACACTGATTTGTGGGTCTCACACTAACCATTGCTTGTCTTGCCATATAAGATGGGAGACCAACAAACGTGAACAAAAGCACATTTTTTGAAAAATAAAAAAGAGGCTGTTATGTTAGACAACCAACATACTAATTATTAATCAAAGGCAATATACCACAGCACGGAATGTGGTAGCCTATGGGCCTCTGCTGGACCCCCCTTCTCCCGGAATCACAGAGGATGTAGCAGCGGGTGGGAGGCCCTTGCAGTAACACAGATTTTGAACAGAGTGTTACAGAGAGGACTCCTTGTGTATTCGAGAGAAATTGAGAAATTCTTTTTGCTCCATCTTTCACACGGTAAATGTTCTAAGTTTCAGAAAAAACTAACGACGGCAAGGATGAAAAAAAGAAAAAAATACGTATCCACTCTTCTTTGCCTTGCTTATTCAATCTTCTCTACTACCTACCCGAAAAGGCAGTGTGCATGTCTTTTTCTTATTCACCTGCTCTGGGCCCCTCTGCAGCTGCTCCAGTCTAACATCAATCTCTCATCTCTGAGCTGCAACGGTACCTGGTAGTTTGTATCACATGATTTAGTCAATTACTGCCTTTCATTGTTAGGATATCTAACACAGGGCTGGGCACACAGCAGGTATTCATAAAAACAAGCTGATTGGTGGACAGATAAAAAGCCATATTACATGCCCCCCAGCCACACAGCAGTTTTAAGAAAAACTGTCAAGAAAATATTTTTCTTTCTTTACCACAACCCAAAGTTCAAAAAAGATAAATACTCCTGGGCTTCCCTGGTGGCGCAGTGGTTGAGAGTCCGCCTGCCGATGCAGAGGACACGGGCTCGTGCCCCGGTCCGGGAGGATCCCACATGCCACGGAGCTGCTGGACCCGTGAGCCATGGCCGCTGAGCCTGTGTGTCCGGAGCCTGTGCTCCGCAACAGGAGAGGCCACAACAGTGAGAGGCCCGCATAGTGCAAAAAAAAAAACAAAACAAAACTCCTACAACTAGAAACAGCATTTCTCCAATGTATTCCTAACCCCTGATAACTCCATGCTCATGTGGGGCTTTAACATACCTCTTGGCCAGCCAGATTTTGGCTTTAGTACAAACAGCGACGTCAGCCAGCTCCTGCTGAAAGTAGGTATTCATTCTGTGTTTGGAGTCTGAGGAGGCTTGTAACAAATGAAAAACCTAAACCAAAAAAAGAGAAAAAGCAATATCCTGCTGTGAAAATATATTTTTCCTAAATGTCCAGTTCCTCCCTTTTAGGTTTCCTTAAAACATTCCCCTCAAAGAAAACAGACACCTGCAAAATGTGGCTCTGGTCTCTTTGCAGAAAAATCATGTTGGTCTTGGAGGACGCAGCAGGTGGCGAAAAACCAACGTCTTTCATCTGTACCTGTGCTCTAGGTTCCTCGCCCAAGTCCAAAAAATGAAGATTACTCTGTGACCAGTCATTAGATGCCAAGAGCTTATTAGTTACAAACAACCTATAAATTGATTTTAGCAAAGAAATGCAAACATCTTCATCTTAGCAGTCTCATATGGAAAAAAAAAAGTACTTTTTAAAGTCAAAATCTTACTACATAGGAAAAATCAAATGTCTGTGAGTCTAATCTGGTTTGGGGTTTATCACAACATGCTTGGCTAAAGAAGCAGGCCGCAATGATGCTTGCCTTTGCAAACAGTGGACAGTGATGTCTGTAAACTATTTAGGTTTTTTAGATCTTCCCTGAGATGTCAGGAGCCGAGGGAGCACTGCAGACACACCTCACTTTCTTATTCTTGCATGACATTATATATCAGAATTAAGCAGAGAAAGACAAATCCTGTTGTATCTCTCCAGCTGCCTATATTTAGAACGAAGGCCACAATTCCAGCAAGCACGTGCCATAGGCCGTGTGTGTGTGTGTGTGTGTGTGTGTGTGTGCGTGCACTGGCACGTGCACGGAAGTGTATCTTGGGTTCACTCAGTGATGACATCAACAAGGCCTTTGTGAGAAGTACAAACCTGCAGCAGAGAACAAAAGTGGACAAGGGCGTAAATGGGATCCACTGACTTTAGCCAGTGTCAAGGGAAAAGACATGTCAGAGAAATCCTTCAGTGCCCTTATCAAGGGGAGGAGGAGGGTGGAGCAAAGCAAGCACAGATAAACACATCAAGAACTTGGAAAGTCTATTTTAATAATCAGTTTTTTTTCTTTCCCTATTGTATCTTTTACCAGAGCGGCACATGATCCTACCTAAGTAACAAGATTCAACTTTTTCTTCTCTCTTTCCTGTCAGTGAGGGACGTGAGAGTTAAATACAGAAGGAAGCAATGAGGAAAACCAAGAGGCCAAGATAAGAGATCCAGAGTCATCAGACTCTAAATGGGTATGAGCTGGTAGGTTTTCCCGGGTCAGAGATCTGCTATATGCTGAGCACCTGCGGTTTAGAGAGTCAAAGGAAATTTTGATTACTTATTTTATGTAACTGCTATTAAAATTTTTTTTTCTTCCTAAATAGAAGTAATTGTACAGGAGAAGGCACACAAGTCCCCATGTGGAGACTGCAAATGCTTTCTCTAATAATTGATCTGTTATTTCAGAAGCAACCGATCAACCATCACTACTTCACCGCACTCCCCACAGGGACTCACACCGCCCGTCGTGAAGTCTGGAGCAATGAGTCTGGCCGGGGCTTCTGTTCTTATGTGATGACTGCCAGAGTGAAAGGACTACCTCTCTCTGCCCGAATCCCCAGCATCCTGAAAGAGCTGGCAAAGCCACTGGGCCTAGCTTTACTTCTCTCCACAGCTGCACAAAACCAACCACCAGGGCTTTTCATGGTGTCACAGGACTGTAATTAATCAGCAGACACCAGCAAAATACATGACTTTGGAATCTACTTGTAAAGAAAGCCGTGAGATTTTCAAACGCCTCTCATTTAGAAGCAATCACTTCAAAAATAACTCCTGATGGATGTTTAAACTTAGTCCTATATTTGCTCACCTTACTTGGCAAAAACAAGGCTGTTTTTGAAACGCTTGGTAGCTCTGGTTTATGAAAATCGGCCTACAAGTCCATCAATTCTGTCACCTTGGGCACAAACCAGACAACAATTGTGATCCTGGTTATTCACCAGGAACGGAGAGCGATCTATTTACATGGAACAAATGGAGGGGGAGGTACGCTTAGAAGAACCTCGGTGGAAATAAGCACGTAGGAGAGACAGAGCAATACAAGTGAAAGACAGGGTCAGAGAAGACAAGCAAAACAGGGGGCAGGGGAGGAGAAGGAGCAGAGAAGCCAGAGGGAGGGGAGAGGAGAAAAAAGGCTTATGAGCAAATGTATGAAACAGGTTACTATGTTTTTTTAATAAATTTATTTTATTTATTTTATTTTTGGCTGCATTGGGTCTTCGTTGCTGCGAGTGGGCTTTCTCTAGTTGTGGCGAGCGGGGGCCACCCTTCGCCGCAGTGCACAGGCTTCTTACTGCGGTGGCTTCTCTTGTTGTAGAGCATGGGCTCTAGGCACGCGGGCTCAGTAGTTGTGGCTCGTGGGCTCTAGAGCGCAGGCTCAGTAGTTGTGGCACACGGGCCCAGTTGCTCCGCAGCATGTGGGATCCTCCCGAACCAGGGCTCAAACCTGTGTCCCCTGCATTGGCAGGCGGATTCTTAACCACTGCGCCACCAAGGAAGCCCCAGGTTACTATGTTTGAGATAACTTTTTCCTTCAAGATAATTAATGAAAATATTTGAAAATATGATTACCCTCTAATGGCATTAAGAGTGCTGGGTTTGGGACTTCCCTGGCAGTCCAGTGGATGAGACTCTGTGCTTCCACTGCAGGGGGCACAGGTTCAATCCCTGGTCAGGGAACTAAGATCCCACAAGCCCTGCAGGGTGGCCAAAAAAAAAAAAAAGAGTGCTGGGTTTAATTCTCTCAAGAAAAATGAGGCCATCCTTTGCATTCAGTCCAGAAGTGAGGCCAGGCCCCTGGAACTCTGGTCCAAGGTCAGATCCGGGAGCTCCAGGCAGCTCCCAGGAAGGATCATTTGTCCATCAGCTCTGAAAGGACAGCAGGGGTGAGGCAGCTCATCCTCCTCCCGTCCTTTCCTAAAGTTCTGGTCCAGAAGAACTTCTGGGCAAAGAGTGTGGTCAAGCCCAGGCCTGGGATAACTTGGAAACAGCCTATAATACAGGACTGTATCAAACCAAACACAGAGAAACTGAAGCTGCCAGACCTGAGGATGTAACTGAGAACAGGAGAACTCTGAGAAGTTTAGTGTCACTTTAGGTGTCTCAAATTTGCAACAGGATTCCAACATTCAGTCCAAAAATATTTATTAAACAACTATTATTACCAGGCACTGTCCTAGGGGCTGCAGCAGAGAACACATAGAATCCCTGCTTTCCTGCAGCTTACATTCTAGTTGCGGATAAACAGAAAAGCAATCATTTCCCAGATGCTGCCTGGTTGGGATTTATAACCTGCACGATAGCATCGCCATCACTTTGCTCTTATGCGTGGCCTCACCCTTCACCACATCCAGTGCAGAGCAGGAATTCAACAAGCATTTGCTGAACTGATGTCGATATTGGATGCCCCTTCCTGTATTAACTCTGCCTTTAAGACACGTGCCCATGGGTTTGGTGAGTTGCTGTTGGTGCCAACCCCATGTTAGGAGCGGAAACATAGAGCTGAATAATACGCACTCCTCACTTCAGTGGATTCCTAACCCTAGTAGATTCCTAATCCAGTGGGGAAGGCAGGGAGGCTGGATCAGTAGTAAGAATGTAGCCCTGTGGGCGGGGCAAGGAGCACAGCCTTCGGAGCCAGGAGGACTTGGGTGGAAACCCAGTTCCTAGCTGTGGGGCTTTGGGCCACTTGTTCACCTCCGTTTCCTCGCAGTAAAGAGTATAATAATGTCTACCTATCTGGCAGGACTGTAGAGAGATTTTAAAGAATATATATGTAGAGTACTTGGCACACGCTCGGCACCTGATCAAAATGCTAGTTCTCTTTCTGTCTCCTCCCTCCCTTCCAGCCCCCATTCCAAAAATAAACAGAGATGGCTTTGCAGGAATATCATATTTGCAAATATGAGATTCATATTTGGCCTTGAAAAGAACCTTGCCAGAACTGGGGAAAGAATACGCAAGCAGAGGAAAGTGAACTATTAAAAAGTGTTAAAGAGTATTAAAACATTGGTATTGCCAACAACGAAAAAATGAACCTTAAGGTAAACTATGGACTTTAGTTAATAATAATGTGTCAATATGGGTTCATTAATTGTAACAAACATACCACTCTAATGCATGCTATTAGTAACAGCCAATTGGGGAGAGGGGTTGGGGAAGAGAGGAATAACATGGAAACTCTGTACTCACTCTTTCTATAAATCCAAAATTGTTCTAAAACAACCCGTTAAGTAAAAGAAAAATATTGGGACTGCTCAGGGGACAGCAAATAGTTGCGTGTAACAAGATCACAGCCAGGGTGTGCGTAGGGTAGCAGGAGACACAGCTGGAGATGGGTCAAGTCAGACAAAGAAGGATCTCAAAGGCAGCATCGAGGGATGTGCATTCTGTTCTGGAGACAGCAAAGACCTCCTCATACAGAGCTCTTATGTGATCAGATCTGTAATGCGGAAAGAAAAGGCCAGGGGCAGTGAGGCGGCTGGACCAGAAGGGGCAGGGTGAGTGAGACTACTGCCAGTCTAGACAAAAGGTGACGTTTGAAACTGGAGCCTGGAAACCAAGAAGAGCTCGTGGACCAAAAGTGGCTGCAGATGTTTCATCCGGCCTACACAGTATTTTGAAATCATCATTTATGAATTGGGAGGTTTCACGTCAGAATCACCCTGATGTCTAAACTCTTTTGAAAAATGAGAAGATCTGACGATTTGATTTTGTGACACCCCCCCTTACTCCTCCCCAATCTAAACGATGGCAGCAGTGGAATGCAGAGGAAAGGGTACATTTGAGAGATGTTTTGGAGGCTGAAGAAGCAGGACTTGGCAGCTGCTCTAGACCTGGAGTTGAGGGTCAGGAAAGAGACCTTCCCTCAGGCAGCTGGGGATCGAGGGCCATGCTTCAAGACAGGGATCACGAGAATATGCGGCAGGATTGGGAATGAGGGGGGGGGGATTTAATGAGTTTGGTCAGGAATATCCATGTGAGGCTTGTTAGGGTAATTTATCTTCCAAATCAGGAATTCTTTTGAGAGTGAAAAAGAGCTCTATTAATAATCACACTGGGACAGACCAAGACTGTTGGTGACCTCCAGCTATAGCAGGCCCCTTGGAGAAAGGTTAGAGTGGACTTAGGGGTGTCTCCAGCAAAAAAAAAAAAGACAACAGGAGAAAGCTTTATTGACTTAAAACAGCTGTGACCCGGTCAGAAAGAGACAAAAAGCACACAGAAAACAACCAAGTGCAAAGCAACATCATCACCCATGACGATCACAGGCCTGGGACTGCCCAGAGATGAGCTGGTCACACCTGCCCCGAGGAGGGGGTGGTCAGGAAGCAGCTAGAGCGGACTAAGACTTCTTGCCCCTGAGATGCAAAAGCCTTAATGAAACTCCGGGAGGATCTAAGAAAAGTCTGGAGAACAGTTAGCCTCTGCCCACCCCCATCCCCACTCTAAACACAGAGAGACTGAGGGGAGCCCCAAGCATCTGTGTAAAGCATGGGGTCCATGCTGGCAGCTTTGAATTTTAAAAGTGACTCCACAGAGCAAATGTAATGCTCTTTGAATAAATGCCACAGGCCCAAAAAGAGTCATGAGGCAGATCCCTGAAAAAACTTGTGCTGCACCAGTAAAATATGTCTGGTTTATGCTGCTGGACTAAAACAGTGACTTGCGTTAGACAAGATCAAGATGATATATGGCTGTTTGGGAATGCAACGCTGAGATGGGTTTTCCTCTTCACTAAGCACGGCTTCCAGGCAATTTTCCCCTTTATAAAATCAACAGCAGCTGAGCTCCAAAAACCAGCAGGATCCAGCAATAACAGGACCAGGTTAGACAGGCCATGCGAAAGGACAGCCCCAATAAGAAAAGGGATGCTCATTTCAGAGGTCAGATATAAATGAGGTGAGGTATCATAATCAGGAATAATCCCGAACTCCAAAGATCAACAAATTTATCCCCTTTTGCAGCTGTACTTCCTTAAAAACAAAGTCTGGTCTTCTAGTGCAGCATGCAGACTGGGGGCGAACACTTCTGCCCCTATCACATTCAGCCGAGTATAAAATTTCTGTATCTGCTCTTCTGCCTCCTGGCCTTCTCCCCAGGCTGCTCCAACCCCCAAAGCTAAGTCAGAGCCACATTTTTCCAAGCCCAGTGTTTACACAGGATTTTATTTCGGCTGGTAAAACATCTGTATTTTTTCAGGGACTTAAATAAATGATCTATGCCGGGAATGTACAGTATAGGGTGATGTCAGGCCCCCTTTTCTTCTCAACTCACTGGGCAGAACAGGCAAACATTGTTTCAGCCTGTAGCTGGGAATGCGAATATTTATCCTGTCGACTTAATTCATACAAACAGAACTAAAGGCAGGGAGGCAGGCAGAAGTATTTTACGGCTTTAAGTCAGACTGAAAGGAGGTGGGGTGAGAAGGGAGATGGCTGAAGGAGGAATCTAAACTTTCTAATTCACAGAAACATGCCTAATCGTTATGACTGCCAGGAAACGGATATATCAAAAATTATTTAAAAGGCAGATTGTGTTTCTATGTATGTGTGTTGGGGTGAGGGTGAAGCTGGGAAAGTAAGAGAGAGAAGAGTTCTCTAACTTATATGCCACTTCTAATCATTACAACGTGGCTGAGGATTTGACTTCCGGCTTTAGGCGCCCTCATCTTATCCTCAACTAGACCACGGGCTTCTGGGTCCTGTGGCGCAGAGCACAGTGCTTGCCGGGCGCATGTGCCTGCCTGTGTCAGCTGTACAGAGAGCTCCACACACTCCTCTTTGTTGCCAGCCTTGGAGGGTCACAGGGTGGACTGGAGGCGTGACCCTTGGATACCGGTCATCCCTACAAGAATGGGCTTAGTGGGCATGTGCCACCCACGGCTACTTACCCATCTAACCTTAGGCCGCAGGGCAGGCCAGGAAGCATTTCAAGTGGTTACTCTCCCCAAACCTCAACCCGTTTATCAGATGAGGACAGATCCTTAGAAAGGTCTGGGAGAATTCCCAAAAGGTGACACTTAGCTGCCTTGGGTTGCTGCTGCCAGGAAAAAGATGCTAATTACAAAGCGTCATTACTTCCTGGCTGACTCTGGCTTGGGAAACAGGCCATGAATATCTTTAAAGACTAAAATGTACAAAAACACAAAGTCTGCAGGGGTCTGGAAATTCGCTTTGTGTCTCAAACACACCCCCTCCTTTCTAGTAACACTCCCACTGTTCTACTTCAGGAACCAAAAGACCTTACACTTAGATGATGAAAGGACAACTGAAAGGACAGGTCTCTGCCCCCGAAACTTATTTTACACATGGCTGCAGGCAACTCTTCTTAAAGCCAAGCCCTGATCGTATCACTCCCAAATTCAAAATCCTTCAATGATCTCCAGTGTCCTAAAATAATCTGCTGGCCACAGAAGGCTCAACCTACCTTTCTAGTGTTACCTCCTACTTCTTCCACTTCATGGACTTATTATGTGGCCATGAGGGATGATTTCCCATTCCTGACAATGGTTTTCTGTCCAGGATGTTCCTTCCATTTCTCCCCACACCCCTTCCAGCTCTGCCTATTGAAATTCCATTCATACTGTAAGGCCCAGCTTAAATACCACCTCCTCCATAAAGCCTTCCTCAGCTTTCATCAACCACCTCCTATCCCCACCCTAAGACTTTCCTACTCAGGGCCCAACAGCTCATTTCATTTCTTTTTTTTAACTTTTTAAATCCTGTCGTCATGGTTATCGATCCACAATTTCCCTTTCCTGGAGCATAGCTCATTGAAGGAAAGGGCTATGTCTGTTCTTCATAGCTCCTGGACTCCAGGGATATACAGCTTTGTCTGGCAGAAAGAGAGACTCAATAAACAGAGCACGTATTGATGTGGAATTCCACCCTGCCCCCTTGCCAGGGTGGCAGGAGCAGAACCTGTATTTGCAGCAGCAGCAGGGGTGCTAAGAGTCACCTCTCTAAACTCTCCCCACACAATGGGATTGGGGGGGAAATACACAGTATTAATAAGAGAGTGAGTATACATTTGTCTTGGATCATTTCTGGCCTTGTGCTCCAAATCTGACAGTGCAGTGAGCAGTTCCATCACCCAGAAGAAGTGTCAAGGGTCCCGAGTTGTTGGGTAAGGGTGAGGTTTACAGGTAGTCAGTCTTAACCCAACGTACAAACAAAGGCTTGCTTATAAAGAACTAACAATTTCCAAAACAGTGATATAATATCCGTTCTAGGGCTTCCCTGGTGGCGCAGTGGTTGAGAATCTGCCTGCCAATGCAGGGGACACGGGTTTGAGCCCTGGTCTGGGAGGATCCCACATGCCGCGGAGCGGCTGGACCCATGAGCCACAACTGCTGAGCCTGCGCATCTGGAGCCCGTGCTCCGCAACAGGAGAGGTCGCGACAGTGGGAGGCCCGCGCACCGCGATGAAGAGTGGCCCCCGCTCGCCGCAACTAGAGAAAGCCCTCGCACAGAAACGAAGACCCAACATAGCCATAAATAAATAAATAAATAAATTTATAAATGTATTAAAGTTTAAAAAAAAATCTGTTCTAACTAAAGAGTTTCTAGCTTTAGAATACAGACACATTTCTGAAGAGCTATGTATAACATTTTTCAAATTATAAATTATTCATTTGTAAGATTAATCCCGGTTTAAATTTTTTAGGAAAAGCCTGATTATGCTTGATAATTTATCTTTTCTAATATCTGGATCCTCAAACTACTGAGTTTCCTTAAAGACAATACTGAGATCAATAAGGAACTCTCTGATGTAGCAAAACTCATTAATGAAAAATAAAACTGGTAATTTGTTCAGTCAAGACAGTTAATGCAATACTGAAGGAGGAGAGTTAGCAGTGGTATAAATGAAACAAAATTAGTCATGAATCAATAATTGTCGAAGCTGAGTGATGGGTATATGGGATTTATTATATTATTCTGTCTACATTTGTGTATATTTAAAATTTTATAACAGAAGTTTAATAAAAAGATTTAGAGAGGGAGAGAAGTCAAAGAGAAAAGAAAACAGCTATAGGACATTGAGATGAAATCAATATAAAAAGAGCTTATGATCTAGCGCATGAAATAAGATATATACATAAGTAACTAAAATTAAAGGTAGAAAACAGTAAGCGCTGTAGGAGGGATAGAGAATAGAAGGTCCAGAAATAACTCCCTGTAAGTTCAGAAGATGATAAAAGTGACATTTAAACAGTAGTGAAAAGATTGATTTATTCAATAAATGGTATTAAGACAACCAACTAGTTCTTTGGATCTGTACCCAAATCCTTGCACTGAAATAAATTCAAGATGGAGAAAATAATCAAATGCTAAGAAAAAAGAAACTATAAAAATGGTAGAAGAGAACAGGAAAATGTTTTACAGTCTTTAGGTAAAAACAGGCTAAGAATGAACATTAAGCCATGAATGTAAAAAAATAAAAAGTAAAGAAAGATGTATTTATAACATAAACTGAACATAAAAACTGAAATCTTTGGTACAGCAAAAACTACTAGGAATATTCAAAAGTACAGGTAAACCAGGGGTAAAATATTTGCCAATGCCCCTAAGGAACAAAGCTCTTGCAAATTACTAACAAAAATGAAAGTAATTGAATGAAGTACGCCAGGGAGTTACAAACTTCCTCATTCATAGCACCCTTAGCACCTCAATAATCTTTTCATGGTGCCCCTAGGCCAAAAGAAATACCTAACAGTTCCATTTATTAAGTAGTTAGGTCCAAACAACCTAATAAGTATGTATGCCCTAACAACTTTTTGAAAAAATAATACACATAAGTTGAAAGAAAAAATATCTTTATTTCATTCTTTAATAACCACAATTACTTACTAATGGGATGTGTATGCCTGTTGGATACTTTATAACTTCCCAAGCCTTGGAATTGCTGGACTCCACCACCCTCATTCCTATTCCACATGGCTTTTCTCATGGTACTGGCTCTTTTTTTTTTAAGCTTCTGTGCTTTTCATTCATTCATTCATTTTAATTTTTTTAAACATCTTTACTGGAGCGTAATTGCTTTACAATGGTGTGTTACTTTCTGCTATGTAACAACGTGAATCAGCTATACATATACATATATCCCCATATCTCCTCCCTCTTGCATCTCCCTCCCACCTTCCCTATCCCACTCCTCTACGTGGTCACAAAGCACCAAGCTGATCTCCCTGTGCTATGAGACTGCTTCCCACTAGCTATCGATTTTACATTTGGTAGTGTATACATTTATTTATTTATGGCTGCGTTGGTCTTTGCTGCACGCGGGCTTTCTCTAGTTGCGGAGAGCAGGGGCTACTCTTCGTTGCAGTGCGCGGGCTTCTCATTGCGGTGGCCTCACTTGTTGCGGAGCATGGGCTCTAGGTTCACAGGCTTCAGTAGTTGTGGCTCACGGGTTCTAGAGCACAGGCTCAGCAACTGTGACACACGGGCTTAGCTGCTACGTGGCATGTGGGATCTTCCCAGACCAGGGATCGAATCTGTGTCCCCTGCACTGGCAGGTGGACTCTTAACCACTGCGCTACCAGGGAAGTCCCTCTCATGGTACTAGCTCTTTATTCCAGCAACTATCAAATACTCAACTTTGCAAAGACATACAGAATCATCAAAACGAATGCAGTGTGAGCTAATGTTGATAACTGTAAATGACTTTAAGCTAGTAGTTCACATAATATCTCACAGATGGCAAGTGTCATTGTCCTTCTCCCCCAAATTTAAAATATCCCACAGCGCTTTGGCTCACACTTTGGGAACTGCAAATGTTTAGCAAAGAATATAAACAAGCAATTCACAGATAAAATACAAATAGCCAATAAACATATGAAGACATGTTTAATTTCATTAATGTTTAAGGAAGGGCAATTCAAACAATGAATTTTTAAAGGAAAAATATTAATTCACAGAGAATTTTTTTTAAGGGCAGGACGCCTTAATATGTGGGCAAAGAAACAGACATTCTCATTCATCACTGGTGGGAGGAGAAATTGTTACAACCTTTCTGGGGGGTAACCAGCAGGGCCATGCTGTCGCACATACAATGTATTCTATACAAATGGTCTCCCTTGTTGTTAGACAAAGCAGCAATTTGGAAGCGTAGCAGTTGCTATCAAAATGGAAAACATGTACTTTCTTCAATCTTGCAATACCCACTTCTAGGAATTGATCTCACAGAAGCATTTACAGGTATGGGCAAAGAAGCAGATGCCCAAGGATAATCTCAAGCAACACTTATGATAACAGGAAAATTTAGAAACAATCAATACAGGACCAGTTGAAAAAATTATAGGACATTCTTACTAAGTATCCCATCACATCTAGCCAAGCTGTACACTCATTAACATAACGTTGTAAGGACTTCCCTGGTGACGCAGTGGTTGAGAATCCGCCTGCCAATACAGGGGACACGGGTTCGATCCCTGGTCTGGGAAGACCCCACATGCCGTGGAGCAACTAAGCCCGTGTGCCACAACTACTGAGCCTGCGCTCTAGAGCCCGTGAGCCACAACTACTGAAGCCTGTTTCAGCAGTAAATACTACAGTACTACACAGTCTGTGGGTTGGTTGAATCCAAGGATGCAGAGGAATCTTGGCTACAGAGGGCTGACTACAATTATACATTGATTAACCCCCGAGTTGTTAAGTGTCAACTGTATAGACTCATAACAAGTTGCAAAAATAGAGTTGTTATACCTTTCACTCAGCTCCCCCTAACTGTGACATCTTATATAACTGTAGTACTATATCCAGAGCAGAAAACTGACAGTCACGTTACTGATAATTAGATTATATACCTTATTCAGTTGTCGCCATATTTTATGTGTATTCATTGGTGTGTGTGTTGGGGTAGAGGGGGCCGTTTTAGCCCATGCGTGGATTTGTGTAACCACCGCAATCGAGATATAAACTTTCTTATTACCGTAAAGGAAGACAGCATTATTTTTGGAATCAGAAACAGTAAAAACAAAATAATATCCTTTTTATCATGTATTCCCTAACTTTAAACTATGAAAATTCACATACTAATTATTAGGACAGGTGGCTATGTGGCATTTTTCACCTAGAGACAGAAATCAAGGAAAAGGAACTTTTCAACACATCACAGAGAAGATGTTGACTTTTCCAAGGTTCCTTTGGTCTCCTCCTTTGACTGTTCAGATCTGTGCCCAACGTGGGTGGAAGAGCTGATTGGAGGAGAGACCCACTGAGGGTGGAGAAGGCTGGCCGCCAGGGAGGTGGGGAAGGGCGAGCTGGAGAGAGAGCTGCAGGAATTATTTCCAGGGTTGTCTTCAGCAAACAAAGCCGAAGGAAATGCAGAGTTATTGTAATAACTTGCATTTCCCAGACGTTAGAGCAGCTGTAAAATGTGCCTTACAAAGAGTCTGACCCACAGAAAAGTGTCTGGCTTTCAGCATCTAGCCTTCAGGCTGGTAATGCACGTGACTCCCTGCTGCCCAGTGAGGGGGTTGGGGCAAAAGGCCCCGCAAACCTAGAACCGGGCTGGAGCCGGCCTCGGGAGTCTGCTGGCTTCCAGCACACTATGCTAACAGAGACTCCTCTTTCTGAAAAATGGATATGGAAAAAAAGTTTTTTTGACTCTTCGGGTTGCAGCTAATTTCAAAGGTCATCAAAGTAAACAAAAGGAAAAAACAGTGAATCTTTATAAGTCAAAGAGTGACAACTGTTTATAAAGCAACTGTTTACGTTTTCACATGGAGGAAGGAAAAAAATGATTCCTCTAAGTCCCCAGGAATGGAGATTTGGGTGCTTCCCCCTTCCCCCAGTTTGTTTGTTCATTTACCATTCAACACCTCCAGCAGTGAAGTCCAGGAACATCTGTTATATCCATTTTATGTGGAATTATAAAAGTCTACTGGATGGCTGGGATTTGTGAAATAAACCAGGCAGTGTCTTAAGCAAAAGCCTCCGTAGCACTTCTTGCTAACTGTGCCTTCCACCACCCTGCTGAGAAGGTGCAATGCCCAGAGTCACATAGACCGGCTGCAGTAAGGTCTCTCCCATTCTCGAGGCTGGTTTCCTCTGAGCACCTCTGTTCAGAGAAGGGTGATTCCAGGAGGTCTAACTGAAGCCAAGGGACAGTGAAACCAATCTTTATGAACCTCCTCTGCTGATCCCCGAGAGAGATCAAAAAACCCTTTTTGCTTATGAGTTTTCTTGGCTGAGCTGACAATGATTTCTGCACAATCATCGTGGATGAGCATCTAACTGGATTTTATATGTTATTAGACATATTCCAAAATAATGAGACTAGATGGTACTACAATCTAAAAGGTGTACATTGTTTTACATGGGATGCTGTTCGCATTAATCAAGGTGTGATCCCTTGTTATAAAGATTTCATATTATTTCTACTTAATCCATTAAGGCTCAGCTCATCAACTCCCTCTGTGAAGTTCTTCCTGACAATTTTAGGTTGCGGCCATCTTTCCATCCTCTCATCCTATAGTATTTATTATTTGAACCACTCATCTGGCACCTAAGATATGTTGCCTTGATTGCTATTTATCTTTTTATGTAAACCATGTCTTTTTATCTCCTACAGAGCCTTACTGGAATGCAAAAGTTTGTTGATTTGATTTTAAATTTAAGGCAGTTACCAAGTGGGCTGAGATAAACAGTACTTCCAAGGCAATAGTTAACTCAGTAGTGAAAGTAAACACCAAGACTGCTTGCGAATGGGTTGGCTTACAAAGTAAGATGACCAATGAATGCAAGTCCTTGAGACTGGTACATGTTTACGGCCTGGGCCATCAGCCTGCTATTCCGAGCCCACTAACATGTCATGTTATCTACATGAATTCATCATCCCCCAAGCTCATCTTGAGGAAACTCATAATCTACCCTCTAAACCTACTTCAGCTCAAACACTGGCACCTCTATGAAACCACTCTCCCTGGAACTGTTACGTTTCTTTGTTGAATAAGTGGCTGAATGAAACAGTGACTCTCTGGGTAACCATCCATAATCCATTTTGGCCTGTCCCCTTTCACTATACTGCTGGAAGGCTATGAGGATCAGGTTTAGGAAAGTTCTAAGAAAAGTTGTTACAAAATTTTCCCCATAAACAAGCCCTCCCAGTCAAATATTGGGACTGACTGCAACAGGACGACAGGATACTCCTCTCACTACCCAATAAATTTATACTGGAAACTTCAGTCTTTGGACAAGTGGTTCTAAAACCAGGGTGATTTTACCTCCAGGAGACATTTGGCAATGTCTAAAAACATTTTTGGTTGTCACAAGTGAAAGGAAGAGCTACACAGCATCCAGTAGGTAGAGGCCAGAGATGCTGCTAAACATCCTACAATGCACAGGACAACCCCTCTCGACAAAGAATTATCCAGCCTAGAATGTCAAGAGTGCTGAGTTGGAGAAACCCTGGCCTACTGTAACAGCATGGGCTCTGCAGTCAAGACCTAGCTGGGGACCTTGGGAAAATTATTTAACCTCTCTGAGCCTTAATTAATTTCCTCATCGATCAAATGGAGCTAATAATATAACTCATCTCATGAGGGTATTGTGAACTCTAAAAGATAATTGATGTGAAAATAACTTCGTAATTACTCTTAAAAAAATTAGTCATCCTTATTAATGGATGCATGCCTATGTGTGACTTTAATTTTGCTATGCATTTGAAGCATATCTCAGTATTGGTGTAGAAAGGAGACTAAATATATAACACTAGGAAAGTGAATCCCTGTGATTAAAGACTACTCTCCCATCCTCAGGGATTCTGTTTTATTTCCGTAACATAGATACCCCTCTTCATCCATCTGGGGTATCCATGTTCTCCTGATTCTGCACTATTCGGTTGCTTTCTTTACCCCTCTGTGGTACCTGCTTATGCTTTTTTTGGCAGTTGTTTTTGCTTGGCCACTGGACTTCTGCCTTCTGCAGTACTGTTCCTTAGCAATGCTTTTCTTAGTGGTCCCTCATAATTTTCCCAGAAACTGTGCTTTCTGACTAATCATCTTATTACAGCTCGTAACAATGACCAAGTGTATGGCAAGGAAAAATGAATGATTATCCCTCAGGTGCTTTGAGGAGTATAAGCACAGTACCTGTTATCAAGTTTGCCCTTCTTTGTCAGCATCTGTGATTTACATCTAAGGGTAAGTTGTGCCATTCAGTGTTGTCAAAAGAATAATTTGGTGACCTTTGACGATATTAGCTCTATTAGTTATGACCATCAAGAGTTTCATCCTTGATACTCTTTCTAACAGACCATGCTCCATAAACTTGCATATCCAGAGGTACAACTTTCCAGCTCCATTTTCCTGCCTCAGAGAGGCAAATGCTTTAAAAATAAGCTAAGTAAGCACATTCTTATTTTCCTAAGTATTTCCTAAATGACCCAAACCAGGTAACAGTTTAACAAACACTTTAGCTTCCACTCAGGTCATTTCCTGGGTGAATCTGACCATTTTGCTTTCGTTTTATATTTAAAGGAAGCAAAGCATCTTTTCATGCGTATATTAGTCTCACAAAATGGATAATATCTGCATATTTTATACAGCGAAGGCTTACAGTCTTATGTTGTAGTCTTGTATGAAATGTGTGTTAATGTGTGCATGTATTTAAAATTCCATAGATTCTTGATTTTTAAAAACAGGTAATATTGTAGTTAGTTCCAATCTTCTTGAAATCAGTGGTGAACTTCACCATTGATTGAATAGAATGAATCATGTCGCCATAACTGGTAGAATCTTAGCTATAATGAAAAAGGAGTTTACTCAGAAACCTTTGAAGGGGTGGATGAGGAAGAGGGTCTCACCTAGTCCAGAGAGATGCCTTCGACTTTGGAGATCAGTGATCATTTTACCATTGGAAAAACAAATGGAAAGGCAGGGCTCATCTTAGCATTGTGAGGAAGTGAGTAAGATACTCACCAACAGGGGAATCTTGGTTCGTAAGCTTGTGGACTAGGGGCATTTACTCTTACGGAAACAACGGAAATAACACACAATCCCTGAGGACAGGAGAGTAGTCTTTTTTTTTTTTTTTTTTTTAATTTAATTTATTTTTACTTTTGGCTGTGTTGGGTCTTCGTTGCTGCACGTGGGCTTTCTCTAGTTGCAGTGAGCGGGGGCTACTCTTCGTTGCGGTGCGCGGGCTCCTCATTCTGGTGGCTTCTCTTGTTGTGGAGCACGGGCTCTAGGCATGCGGGCTTCAGTAGTTGCAGCACTGGGGCTCAGTAATTGTGACTCACGAGCTCTAGAGTGCAGGCTCAGTAGTTGTGGCGCACAGGCTTAGTTGCTCTGTGGCATGTGGGATCTTCCCGGACCAGGGCTTGAACCCGTGTTCCCTGCATTGGCAGGCGGATTCTTAACCACTGTGGCACCAGGGAAGCCCAGGAGAGTAGTCTTTAATCAAGGGGATTCACTTTCCTAGTATTATTTAAATAGGCTTTTTATGTAATGTGATAGATTCAAAGGCTCAGTAGAGCTACTAAAACTTACTTCTCCTAACACAAATGTATTAGTTTAAAGCAAGGTTTTTCAACCTCAGCACTACTGACATTTGGGGCCAGATAGTTCTTTGTTGTGGATCCTGTCCTGTGCATTATAGGATGTTTATCAGCTTTCCTGGCCTCTACCCACTGGATGCTGATGGCACACCACCAGTTACAACAACCAAAAATATCTTCAGACACTGCCAAATGACCCCTCTGGGGAAAACTGTCCTCCAGTTGAGAGCCACTGCACTAGGCATCCAAACCTATACACTGATACCATGTATTATACCTACTTTGAGGAAGTTGATACGTAGTATAGTCTATGTCCTAAAGAAGATCCTGACTCATTCATTCATTCAGCAAATATTATATTGTTGATATGTCTCTTCTAGGCAGAGTGAATAGCACATATCAAGGCCCTGGTGCAGGACAAGGCCTGGGTATTAGAGGGAGGTTCCAGGGGTAAGAGTCGAATGAAAGGAGGAAAGCAGTATGAGATGAGGTTGGAGAGGCAGGCTGGTCAGGTCATTCTGGTGCTTATAAACTACTATAAGAAGTTTGGATTTATTTTAAGACTGAGAATGACTAAACAGCTTTAAGCAGGAAATTAAGTCAATCTCATCTGTGTCTCAAAAAGGTCCTTCTGCCTGATACAGAGAACAGAATGAAGGCGGCAAGAATACAAGTGGAGAGGTGACTGTAGTTGTCCAAGCAAAAGATGAGGGTGGCTTGGACAAGGATAGTGGTGTAGAGATTGAGAGTAGAGAAGTAGATGATACTGATGGATTAGACACCAAGCTAAAGAAAATTTGATCCCCAGGTTTCTTGAGAAACTGGGTGAATGATAGCGCCATTTACTGAGAATGTGAAGCTCAGTGGAGGGCCATGTTTGTGGCTCAGCCAGGTTGTGGAATAAAGAGTTTATATTTGCTCAGATAGGAAGGCATCATCTCCTGATCCAATGCAGGGTGAGAAGGAAAGATAATCTCTACTTCCTAGGAGCTTATGATTTATTTCAAGAGACAGCATACAAGTACAATACGGTCACATCCTCTGTGGGACTAGGGTCTAAAGCCAAGACTGGGGTGAACGCTGTATACAGAGAAAATGACCTTGAATCACATTCAACACAGCGACAGACACTAAAGAGACAGTACATTTCCATCTCACAGCTCACTGTTCACTCCGGCGCACATGTTCACTGACAGAAAAGGCAATACTATTCAACAGGCAATTTGTAAACAGTTTTTCTCTATCTTTTATTCCTTAACTTCGCACAGATTTAGCAAGTTAATGTAATTACACAGCAAGTCTATGTAATTCTACTAGTATAAAATAAAATCAATTTTCACTTAAAAAGTGAAATACCAAAAAATGAGATTTATTATCTAGCAAACTATATACAAATACATAGAGATTCAGTTAATGAAAGATCTAACTAAAGTGGGATAAAGGAAAGGCTCACTTTCTGAAGAATGTGGAGTTTTAATTAGGAAAAAGTCACAAGTAAAAAGACCAGGGTGGATTTGGAATTGCATACATACAATTGGTAGTTACTCCCCATGACCACCTGGGTCTTCTTATTTCTCAGATCTCCATAAACAATGAAAAACTAGGAGGTTTAACTGTTTCAATAGGAGTGGGGTGTGATGGTATGTAGAGAGTGGAGGTATCCACAACATAGTGGAGGACTACAAATGAGAAAACGTAAGTTTATGCACAATACTTCTTCATACTGGAGGAGAATGAGGCCAAGAAACAAACCATTAAGGTTCCCAATGAAGTTACTGTGTAGCTAAAACAAGAAATTAAGATTCCCTACATTTCTATGAAAAAAAATAGTACTGCATTTCCTCAAAAAATTAAAAATAGAATTAACATAAGATGCAGCAATTCCACTTCTGAGTATATATTTAAAAGAATTGAAAGGAGGGTCAAAAAGAGATATTTAGTACACCCATTTCATAGCAACATTATTCACAATAGCCAAAAGGTAGAAGCAATCCAGTGTCCAATGACAGATGAATGGATAAACAAATGTGGCAGACACATACAATGGAATATTACTTAGCCATTAAAAATGGACATTCTGGGCTTCCCTGGTGGCACAGTGGTTGAGAGTCCGCCTGCCGATGCAGGCGACACGGGTTCGTGACCCGGTCTGGGAGGATCCCACACGCCACGGAGCGGCTGGGCCTGTGAATCATGGCCGCTGAGCCTGCGCGTCCGCAACGGGAGGGGCCACAACAGTGAGAGGCCCGCATACCGCAGAACAAAACAAACAAAAAAACCAGGACATTCTAACACACAGGTGAACCTTGGGGAGATTATGCAAAGAGAAATAAGCCAGTCACAAAAAGACAAATATTGTATGACTTCACTTACATGAGGTATCAAGAGTAGTCAAAAAGAGAAAGCAGAATGGTAGTCTCCAGGGGTTGGGAGGGAAGGGAAAAATAGGAAGTTGTTTAATGGGTATAAAGTTTCATTCTTGCAAAATGAAAGAGTTCTGAAGATTGGTCAACAACATGTGAATATACTTAACACTACTGAACTGCACACTTAAAAATGGTTAAGATGGGGCTTCCCTGGTGGCTGCAGTGGTTGAGAATCCACCTGCCAATGCAGGGGACACGGGTGCATGCCCCAGTCCGGGAAGATCCCACATGCTGAGGAGCGGCTGGGCCCGTGGGCCATGGCCACTGAGCCTGTACATCCGGAGCCTGTGCTCCACGACGGGAGAGGCCACAACAGTGAGAGGCCTGCGTACCGGTTAAGATGGAACTTTTACATGCACTTTATAATAATTAAAAGTTTAGGGGCTTCCCTGGTGGCGCAGTGGTTGAGAGTCCGCCTGCCGATGCAGGGGACACGGGTTCGTGCCCTGGTCCGGGAAGACCCCACATGCCGCGGAGCGGCTGGGCCTGTGAGCCATGGCCACTGAGCCTGTGCGTCCAGAGCCTGTGCTCCGCAACGGGAGAGGCCACAACAGTGAAAGAGGCCCGTGTACCGCAAAAAAAAAAAAACCAAAACTTTAAAAATTTTTTAAAGATTCCCTATATTCAAGTCACCAATATTCAATACTGTAATATTGTATTCAGTATCATTTCTGGGACATGTTTTAAAATCTTGCATTACAGAGTTCCTCGTCTATTAAGAAGCCTTGTGGGTGAACTACACATTTACTTTAGTGCACCAACTGGTATTGTGAGCCTGCATTAATTAGATGCTCTTAGAACCTCATTTTGATTTCTTTTAATCCTTAAAAAAATTAGCATCAGGTGCTAATTAAAAATAGCCAAGTCTATCATTAGAGGCAAGCCATAAGATGGTACCAACTGTAGGGAAAGGAAAAATTCTCAAGTGACACTGAGACACTGGAACATATGAGCAGACAGTATAGACCTTTTTGGGGTTTTTTTTGGTTTGTTTTATTGAAGTATAGTTGATTTACAATGTTTCAGGTGTACAGCAAAGTGATTCAGTTATACACACACACACACACACACACACACACACACACACACACATATTCTTTTATTTTAATTTTGGCTGCTTTGGGTCTTTGTTGCTGCATGTGGGCTTTCTCTAGTTGCCACGATCAGACTTCTCATTGTGGTAGCTTCTCTTGTTGCAGAGCCCGTGCTCTAGGCATGTGGGCTTCAGTAGTTGCAGCACGTGGGCTCAGTAGTTGCGGCATGCAGGCTCTAGAGCACACGGGCTTCAGTAGCTGCAGTGCGTGATCTCAGTAGTTGTGGCTCATAGGCTCCAGAGCGCAGGCTCAGTAGTTGTGGTGCAAGGGCTTAGTTGCTCTGCAGCATGTGGGATCTTCCCTGACGAGGTATCGAAACCGTGTCCCCTGCATTGGCAGGCTGATTCTTAACCAATGGCCACCAGGGAAGTCCAATACATATACATACATATATATTCTTATCCACTATAAGTTATTACAAGACACTGAATATAGTTCACTGTGAAGACCTGTTTTATTGCTTTCCTAGTGTCCACTGCTTTTCCAGTCTCTCTACTATGATGGATAGTAGATATAAATCCACCATAGGATGAATTCTTAGACCAAGTTTAATTTAAAATTTTTTTTATTTATTTATTTTTTTCTGCATTGGGTCTTTGTTGCTGCACGCAGGCTTTCTCTAGTTGTGGCGAGTGGGGGCTACTCTTCGTTGCGGTGCGCGGGCTTCTCATTGTGGCGGCTTCTCTTGTTGTGGAGCATGGGCTCTAGGAACGTGGGCTCAGTAGTTGCGGCATGTGGGCTCAGTAGTTGCGGCATGTGGGCTCAGTAGTTGTGGCTCACGGGCTCTAGTACACAGGCTCAGCAGTTGTGGCACACGGGCTTAGTTGCTCCGCGGCGTGTGGGATCTTCCCGATTCAGGGATCAAACCTGTGTCCCCTGCATTGGCAGGTGATTCTTAACCACTGTGCCACCAGGGAAGTCCTGACAAAGTTTAATTTTTGAAAATTTTCTCCTCTGTAGACTACTTTAAAAAGTATGATGCTCACCAGAGAAGACGTGGCTGAGACTATTATTATGATCTATATGTCATCTAAAAGCCATCTTAAGGAGGTACAAAAGTTTGCTTTGTATCATAAACTTGTGCCAAATCATCAACTCTACTTCCCATACAGTATCTACCTTCTCTTTGCTCACAGCTAAAACCTCTCAACATTTTCACACTTTCATTATCCCCATTCCACACCACCTTTTTAACCTGTTGATAACTCTTTTTTTCTTTACCTATGCTGAAATCTGTTCAAAATTTCACCAGCTCACCATCTCAACATCAAGATAGTCCTTTTCTTTTCCATCATCCCAACACTTATCCAACCCAACACCACAGGTCAGAAAACTTATTGGTGTTCTTACTTCCTTCTCAAGTTCACTATCTATAGCAAAACACCTCTCCCATTACCTCCTGGTCTCCAGCTATAAAACAGAAATGATATAACCAACCTCTCCTCTATCGCTCTGGATGAGGACCAAGGGTTTATGTGCACTGCTGACCTCCTTGATCCTTATAAGATGTGTCATGTGCAATTATTATTGTTATCTCTGCCCTGGTTTCCCACAACTCTTACTTCATGCCCCTTGATCTTGACCACAAAACATTGTGTTACTAAACAGCTCACTCAGTCTCCCGCTTCCTCCACTCCTGGCTTTGGGCAGTCTTGCCAGCTGCCCTTTAAACTTGGAAGAGTCTCCTCTTGCATCTGCCAAGCTGCTATTTCAAATGTTTCCTCCTTTCTCATGTCTGCCTGACTGCTCTCCACATGAACAACCAGGAGCACCTTTCCTAGAGTGGAACAAGTTTGGGGAGAAAATAAGTGATGAAATGAAATCCAGAACACCTTTTGCCCATTAAATAGTTGCGCTTAGAAATGTCAAGATTTTATTATTGCTTTCATGGTCCTTTAACCTCAATGGCAAATTACCTAGTGATATACGATATCCATCACTTGGGGGATAAATCTCCTCTGTTATCTCCTGGACACGACACAAGAATCACTTGTCTCGTACGTTAACTCGATTTTGTATATTGAATCCCTCTCTTCTACTCTTAACCCACTGTTTTCCAAAGTTGTCTGATTATAAGAATCACCTGTGTTGCACATGAAAGAGGTAGATTCTGGAGTCCTACTCCAGATCTACACAATCAAAATCTTCAGGACAGGAATTTGGGAAACTGTATTTTAAACAGTGCCCACAGGTAACTCTTGTGTCAAGTAAGTTTGGGAAACATATGACAGCCTATTAAATCTTCCTGTTTTTGTCAGTGTCCTAACAACCAGAGATCTGAAGACATATAGCCAGATGTCCTGAATTACTTAGGCTTTAGTCATGAAGATTCTACCTACTCCAACCATGCTGACAATTTAATTTAAAATTTATACTGTGTGATTCTGCACTCTAGTTTTTCTGTTGCAGTCATACTGCAAGATTCTGGTGATGAATTTATACTGCTTTATATCCACCCAGTGCTTAATTAGCACAATACTGAGCATTCAATTGAAACTCAATTTAAACCTTACTGAACGATCAGCACCACCCAACTCAAAAAAAAAAAAAAAAAATCAAAACAACAAACACACTAAAATTCCATGTCTCAAAGCCTACCTGAGTAGCACTATATCCTTCCCTCACCAACCATCAGGTTAATGAGAATGAGAAAATGAAAATTTAGGGTTTGTCTCTTGGCCTGAAATCAATTATTCAGTGATTTGGCCAGATTTCTACAAACTATTGTTAGGCCTTGTCTGACTGCCTAGATTTCTCATAATAGAGTCAACTTCCTTTCATCCCTCAAGGATTACTGCTTTGACCCTGTGTTCTTTCCACCGTCATGCTGGGGAGAGCTCAGAGTTAATGATCTGCATCTGATAGCGCATGATAAAAATTCAAGTAGCAGGCCTGCTTTCAGGCAAGCACACACAGGAACACTTAGATACAGAGAAGTTTCATGTTGAATACTGTAAATGTTCAAGGTGCTTACTTTAAAACATATTTTCAAAGCACAAAGACTATTCTAGATTAAAATATAAATGAATTATATTAAATAGAAAAGAATGTAAGACCCTTTCTAAAAATGAAAGATTATCACTTACATAACATCCAGAAAAATAAAGCTGAGCAAAAAATAGGAAGCCAGAGACTTCCCTCGTGGCACAGTGGTTAAGAATCCACCTGCCAATGGAGGCGACATGAGTTCAATCCCTGGTCCATGAATATCCCACATGCTGCGGAGCAACTAAGCCCATGCACCACAACTACTGAAGCCCGCGCACCTAGAGCCCGTGCTCCACAACAAGAGAAGCCACTGCACCACAACGAAGAGTAGCCCCTGCTCGCCTCAACTAGAGAAAAACCCATGTGCAGCAATGAAGACCCAACCTAGCCAAAAAAAAAAAAAGGAAGCCAATTTATTCAAGACATTAATATTGAAAACAGACGTTTCAGTGGGGGTATACCACAGCTATGCTCAATATTACATGTTTCAAAAGGATGAATCCACTCTCTGTTAAAAAAAAAAAAAGCTTCAAATGTAAACAATGAATGGTTCATATGATGAGATTCATCTCTGAGCAGATTTCTAAATCAATGCAGAGACCAGGCTATTTATAAACCCTAATTCCCATCAACCTTAGCACAATGTCAACTAGCAATAACAAGTTAATGTTTCCCAGTAATCTTCACTGTGTCATTTAATTACCAGCACTGGGGCCAAGGTAAACTCAACAGTAACAAAAGAGCTAACATCACAATCAAAGAACAAGATTAATGAATATTACATTTCTGCTTTGAAGTGAATGCTGAAAATCATGTCCATAACATACTCTTTTTCAGCCATTGGACTTCAATTGTACCAAATACTCGATTTGAAGGTAGAGTTTAAAAATATTCTCCCTGTTTTTAGTTAACCACAAGCTTCATTCCTTGGAGAACTTTTTAAGATAAAGAACATCCTCTCCATAGCGTTATAAAGTGTATAACCCCCCAAATCATCAAACATATTTCCTAAACTCTGACCGCCAATCCCAATTAAAGTTTTTTTAAAAATTGAAATACAACTTAAAGTGCCAAATCTGAAGTGTACAGCTTGATGAGGTTTTATATATGCCTAATTACATAGTTTTTATAATAACTTATAATACTGTAACTCAACAAATGATTCCATTATATAAGATTATTTATAAGATTCTTTATAAAATATTTATATTTATAAATTCCTATAAATATTTTCTTATTATTTATAGCATTCTTTTGCACTGGTGGTTAAATGATAGAATTCTCACCTCCAACACTGACTTAAATGTTAACAGCAGATACCGAGTGTTCATAATATAACAAATAGCAGCCCTCACTTTTTGTGGGGGGAGGGATGAAACTTCAGGAGTAAATAATTTGCCTCATCATATTAAAAAATATTCAGTACGAAAATGCTTTTATAAAAATGAAGACAAAAGAAGAAAGCCAAAATGTGCATCTTTTGTTACAAGGGAAAAGATCATTGACTCTGATTTTCAAACTCCATGGTTCTTTTGTTAGCTCACCCCTGAACACATCAACTCCTCAGTAAACAAAATGAATTAAACCTTTACGGTTTCTCCAACTAAAACTGTTTTACTGTCTATGGACCAAATCGCTTCAATCTGTTTCCCAAACCTCTATAATTAATTTGGCAACTTATTTGCTAAGAAGGTCCACTATCGTTTCCCTTTTCTGGTTCGTTAAGAAATCACTTGTCATTTTAGCAGCTATGTTTATGTGCTAACTTTTCCCATTGTTTAAATATCTACCACCCAAGCCAGTGATGGATTATAAGACCCAGGCCGAGGATATACAATTCATCCTGGACTTCTGATGGTTGAGATAACTTATTGGTAGGTGTTGGGTTTTTGTCACCACTCATCCAAACACATTCTCCCATCTTTTAACTGCCTGTTGTCACGTCCTTATAATATAAACTTCTTCCTTGGTCGGCTACGATGATGATGTGCTCAGCTAAACATATCAGTGGCAAATATCTAAGAAACAGCAACAGTTCCTAGATACAAAATAATTGGGAAAGGACCAATCTGAACGTACAAGGAATTTTTTTAAACAGAAATAATTTTTAAAGAGCTGCTGGTCTATTTTTAAAATATGATCAGTAACATGAACTACATTAAAACAAATGACCATCAAGTAGCATTTCTGTTAAGGTGATCCTGAAAAAATTCAGAAGCTTCATTTGCAATGAACATTCATGGAGGAAGGTAAATTTGTGTGCAGTCTTAGAGTTACAAAAACAAAACAAAATTCTAAAATAGTAAAATTCAAAGTAATGAGATTTCCTCTTAACCTAGAAAAACCTCACTCTTTTTAATGAACAAAATTAAAGTTGAAGTGGCCATTAAACCTGGTGTTCTAAGGTCAGAAGTTTCTAACCACACTGAGAACTTTGTATTGCAGGGTGTGAAGGTCCTCAAATCGCCACCAAATCAATGAAGGGGAGTTTTCTACAACATGAGTTTTCTTGTTCTGCTATGCAGCATTCCTGTTTCATGTCACTAAAAGGAAATGGGCCATGGCCATCCAAACTATATAACAAAGTGGCAGAAAGGTCACCCTCCAATGTGCAACAAGTAAAACAAGATCTCACATGCCATGGAGCAACTAAGCCCGTGTGCCACAACCACTGAGCCTGTGCCCCACAACCAATGAGCCCGCGTGCCAAGAGCCCGTGCTCCACGAGAAGCCAACGCAATGAGAAGCCCACGCACTGCAACGAAGAGTAGCCCCCGCCTGCCGCAACTAGAGAAAGCCTGCGTACAGCAACGAAGACCCAATGCAGCCAAAAATAAATAAATTAAATAAATAAATTAAAAAAAAAAGATTTTGTCTATTATCTTACTATTTATTCTTTCACATGAATTTAATTGTATTGTCATGTGAAAGCCTTTTTAAAAAAGTAAAATTTTTATTGTAAATCTATTAAACTCATGTTCAAATCTGGAGAAAACTGACAGTCCTATCAAAAATATGCAATATCCTTGGGGAAAACCCAAGAGAATCAATGGAAAACACATTGCAAAGGATCTTTACAGATGATATCATTACAAACGAGAGTTAGGTGACTGAGCATGGTACAGTATATAACTTAGGAGTATAGGTCCTGAAACCCTGGATCTGCCACTTTCTAGCAGTGTGACCTTGGGCAAGTTACTTAATCTCTCCGAGTTTTAGTTTCCTTAGTATAAAACAGTACTCACTTTCTAGGACTGTAATGAGGATTTAATGAATGAATATATTTAAGTGCATAAAATGGTGTTTGACACAGAGTTAGTGTAACATGTGATGACTAATAGTATAGTTACAAAGTGAATATATATAGAAATCAATCAATTTTAAGAGGAAAAAACAGCACAAGTCAAATGATAAAACATAAGAAAAGTATTCATGATAATAGTAATAAGAAATATAAAAAGAAACATATAATCTACATGAATTAAGGAATATAAAAGACAAGTGAATGGAAAGGCATACCATGTTCTTGAGTAGGACAACAGCATAATAAAGATATTATGTATGGTTAATAATTTAATGTGATCCCAATAAAAATATCAATAGAATGGAGGATGGGGGAACTAAACAAGTTGATTTAAAGTTCACAGGTACTGAAAAAGAAAAGTAATGAAGGGGAATTAGTCTCCACCCAATTGTAGAACATATTATAAAGCTATTGTGAGCAACTGGTGCATAAACAGACAAACTGCTCAATGGAACAGACTAAAAACCTAGAAAATAGCATCTGAATACTGAAATTTAGTGTATGACAAACATGGTGGTTCTGTTGGGAGTGATAAGCTGTACTTTTCAGTAAATGAATTTGGAACCAAAAAAATCATGCAATAGCTCTCCATTAATTTATTTTTTAATCCCTCTTGATAATGTTAAATAATTTTCATAATAGTATTTTTAAACTAAATTAAACTAGTATTTTAAACTAAAATAGTATTTTTAATAATAAAAAATATAAATCATAGATACCATGTATTAAGAAACTATACCGGGCTTCCCTGGTGGCGCAGTGGTTGAGAGTCTGCCTGCCAATGCAGGGGACACGGGTTCGAGCCCTGGCCTGGGAAGATCCCACATGCCACGGAGCAACTAGGCCTGTGAGCCACAACTACTGAGCCTGCGTGTCTGGAGCCTGTGCTCCGCAACAAGAAAGTCCACGATAGTGAGAGGCCCGCGCACCGTGATGAAGAGTGGCCCCCGCTTGCCACAACTAGAGAAAGCCCTCACACAGAAACGAAGACCCAACACAGCCAAATAAATAAGTAAACAAACAAATAAAAATTTAAAAAAAATTAGCACCATTAGCTAAATCCCTTGCTCATTCAAAATAATGCATTGTCACATAGCACCAAAATCTATTAAAAAAAAAAAAAAGAAACTATATACCGTGACAGCTACTATACCGGGAATTTGTACATATAACATCTCTACTCCTTATATCCACTTTTCAAATTATGCGTTATCATTATTTTACAGATGGTTAAGCTTCATTTTAGAATTTAAGTGATGTGCCCCAGGTCAAATACCTACAAAGTGGGGAAAGAGTACATCAAGCCTAGATTTCAAACCTCTTTCCATACAGCATCCTCCATTCACAAAATAATGCAGGTTGTCAAAAAAACTAAGAATGAAGCAATTAAAACAGTGTGAGATTATTCAACATCTTGTAATAAACTATAATGGAAAAGAATAGGAAAAAAAGTATATATATATAAATATGTATCTGTATAACTGAATCACTCTGCTGTACACTTGAAACTAACACAATATTGTAAATCAACTATGCTTCAATTAAAAAAGGAAAAAAAATGCAAGATTATAAACTGCATAGCAAGTAGGAATGAAGTAACTACAATAAAACTGATATCTTCTCTTTATGCTTTTTTAGCTTTAAAATGGTAAATGCACTGTGGTCTTATTTCCACTCTATCATGGGAGCCTGGCATTTCAGTCAATGAATGATATCCAAGGTGAATCTACCTTACACCAAATTATTTCCAATAAAGAAGAGAGTTAAAGTGAAGCTAGAGTGAGCTTCAACGTAACTTGACACAGAGGAATATTTTGTAACTGTTTTCATTTTCTACGTACAAGGTCCCAATGTGGGAAACTGAAAATCTGTATGCCAGAATAAAATAAAACGCTGGTTATTTTGACTTCCCTCTGCTGGGCAGTAAACCTCTTGAACCTCTATTTTTGGAAATTGAGGTATCCCTTTAATTCTGTTACAGAACTGGTGACAGTGGTAAGACAGCAAAGGAAAATCAGCACAGGGCCTGTACCAGCACAGTCTCCAAGAACAGGAATAAAACAAAGCACAAGCAAGCAAAAGCATTTTGCAAGAGAATTTTGTGAAACTGGTGTCAGTGTTCACAACCCAACACAAAAAACACCATCCAACTGCAAGCCATCAGACTAAAGGGGGCTCCCGAAGCCAGATCAACATTGAGAAACTCCCAGAGCCAATATTTACAGCATGGTTAACATTGTACTTGTAGAAAACAGAATAGCCCTTCTCTATGTCTGCCCTTCCAAGGATTCTACGCATAACCAGCAGTACTCTCTTCCACTTTATTTGGTGTATATAAAGATACGGTTCAGAAAGTGCAGGCCTTCTTCTGTTTAGATTGTCGGGTACAAAGACACTGTTGCTATACTCCTGAAGAAAGACCCTTCTTTTTTTAAAGACCCTTCTGATGATTTTTTTTCTACCAGCAGCTGAGACAGTTGAGCCAACATTTACTTTTAATGAAAATCACCTCTTCTTCAACAATGGCCTCCATTTGGCTCAATTCATTTTCAAAGTTCTCTTTGATTCTAAGGCTGAAAACAGACAGAATGAATGTCCCTCTCCCCACATGAATTTGGTGTTAGGGATTTACTAGGATGCCCCCAGACAAAGATAAAGAGCCATATTCTAAACTGGCAGTCTCAGTTACTGAAGGACACTTGTTAAATGGATGAAGCCTAGTTCTATCCCACTTAGAAGCAAAACAACCAACACCTGCTTGGAGTCAACAGTGAGGACCCTGTTGCTACTTTCCTGTTCGAGGCCCAAATACCGCACTCGGATGAAGTCAGGTGTCAGTAATTATTGACATTCAGAAGAGCCTTTCAGAGGCTCTGGCAATCTGAATACACACATCATGCTTACCTCTACCTATCACTACTCCATGAGAAAGAAAATCTGTTCTAAGTGAGAGGACGAGAAGCAGGATGTACTAGAGTAAGTTTTAGATGTACCCAAAAGTTGCAAAAATGGTACACAAAGTTTCTGTATATCCCTCACTCAGTTCCCTCCTTGCTACCACCTTCTATGACTATGGTCCATGTGTCACAGCTAAGAAAGTATTGGTACATTACGTCAACTAAACTCTACATACTTTATTCAGATTTCACTAGTTTTTACTAGTGAAAGAAGTACAGATACAGAAGAAGACGTCTTCTTTCTGTTTCAGGATCCCATCCCATCTTCTTTCTGTTTCAGGATCCCATCCAGGTACCATATTATATTAGTTGGCATGTCTCCTTTCTCCTTAGGCTCCTCTGGCCTGTGACTGTTTCTCACACTTCTTCCTTGTTTTTGATGACCTTAACAGTTTTGAGGAGTACTGGTCAGATATTTTGTAAAAAGTCCCTCGATTTGGGTTTGTCTGAATTTTTTGTTTGTTAGACTAGGATTATGAGTTTTGGGGAGGACAGGTGACATGCCATTTTCATCATATCACAACAAGGGTACATGCTATCACACGCTATCAACATGTCTTATCATTGTCGATATTAGGCTGGACCACATAACTGAGATGTAGTGTTTGCCAGATTTCTCCACCATAGAGTTACTCTCCTCTCCTGTCTCTTTCCATACCCTGTAGAAGCAAGTCACTGAATGCAGCCCACACTCCAGGAAAGAGGGGAGGGAAGGTGAGCTTCACTTTCTGAAGGAGGCACTGGGGGAGAGGGGCGGGTAACTACATAGATTTGGAATTCTTCTGTGTCTCTTCTCCCCCATTTATTTAATCGTTCAATCATTTGTTTATTTACATCAGTATGGATACGTAGTGGGTTACAAGCCCACTGCAACATTCTGGAAAAGGCTTATTTGGACGAGTACTTCTTAACTTTAATGAGCATATGAGTTTAACTGGGATCTTGTGAAAATGCAGATTCTGATTCAGCAGGTCTAGGGCGGCCCAGGAGTGTGCATTTCAGACCAGGCCGAGGCAACGCTCATGCTGCTGGCCTGGCTCTACACTCTGAGTAACAAGGCTCTCGAGACTGTGCCTGGCCTCTTTTGGGAATGAGTGTTCACTCCGCTCCAAAGCAACCCATCCCAGCTCTGAAAAGCCAAGCAGGTAAGAAAAAATGAAATGTTTTCAATCCTCAGATCTACTCACTTGAATACAAACTCCGAGGCAGACTTTCTCGTGTGGCTTTTGTTTTTGATTTGTTTTAAACTACATGGTAGACGCTTTTAGGCCACCACCACCACGCCCAGCCCAACCTGCAACACAGACACAGCCTACCTCTACCTTCTCCGTATGAATTTAGAAATGACTAAACTCATGATTGAGGTGGTGATATCGAAGATTTAACTTCTGGAATGGAGAGACAGATGGCAATTGGGTACCTCTACTTACTCTGTGCTTTCCTTCTGGAGGGAGAGAAAGTAAAAATTAGAGAAACAACAAAGGAGGAAAAGCTAGGACAAAGGAAGATTAACAAAGTAAATCATACATTTATCCAGAATAGGTGAAATCATGATCTTGAAGACACACTTGCAAAACAATATGGTTCTCCTTCTTTAATGAGGCTGTGAAGGTCCTGGGGAAGAGTAGGCTGCATGAGCAGAAGCCTCACCACTGCTTAGAGATTACAGGCTGGAGGGCACTGGTAACTGATCTTCTTCAGAAATCTACCACCTCGTTTTGATTTGGTGGCCATGGATTGTACTGCATCTCTAACCCACTATGAGAATATGGACTCAAATTTCCAACACCTTAATTCTAAATGCATATATACACACACGTAAGTGTATGTGCAATCATACATTTTAATGTAAACTACTGCCCTATAACTCTGTGCTTAAACACTTGAAAAATCAAACCTAATGACTAAATTTTCTCTCAGACTGATCAATGAATACTGCTTCCAGTATAAAAAGAACACTTTAACTGGACTAGTAAATGTCTCACATACTTGAAAAAATCAATTATAAAACAGGAAACTGAAACTAAAATTGCATTTTAGAAACATGTTAGATATAAAAATTACTATATATCCTGTAATTCAAGAAGGAAAGGCATAATGTCTACGTGCTATAAACTGACTTAAACTTACAAGTAAAACCTGTCTTACCATCTACATGAAATACAGATAATTTTTAAAGGCTTAAATAATGAATAAGGGGGAAAAATGTCAAACAGCACATTTAAGATGTTAATTATACTGATCTCTTTGAAGTTTAACAAAGGTGATGGAATTTTCTGGCACTTATAAACTCTTCAAAGTCACAATTAAAAAAACATATTAAGGGCTTCCCTGGTGGTGCAGTGGTTGAGAGTCCGCCTGCCGATGCAGGGGACGCAGGTTCGTGCCCCGGTTCGGGAAGATCCCACATGCCGCGGAGCGGCTGGGCCCGTGAGCCATGGCCGCTGAGCCTGCGCATCCGGAGCCTGTGCTCCGCAATGGGAGAGGCCACAACAGTGAGAGCCCCGTGTACCGCAAAAAAAAAAAAAAAACCAAACAAAAAAAACCATATTAAATCCATTTGATATAAAAAAATAACTCCAAACAATTTCAGTCCCCTTTTCGGAAATACGATTCTTAGGAAGTTAATGAAAAACGTCCCCCTCACCAGAAAGTTCACTTTGCTGAGTTTAGAAAGGCATCCCCAAGCAGGAGAATGACCAAGATCCTAGTGAAAAGAGAGGTCTACCTATGCAATACAAATAAAACAT
Source organism: Phocoena sinus (assembly GCF_008692025.1). Taxonomy (NCBI): domain Eukaryota; kingdom Metazoa; phylum Chordata; class Mammalia; order Artiodactyla; family Phocoenidae; genus Phocoena; species Phocoena sinus. The sequence continues at coordinate 35,459,624 of NC_045775.1, forward strand.
CCGACACCTTTACATACCTAACAAATGCTCCAGAGTGCCATTAATTCAAGTATATAACACACATTCCCTTTATTAATAAGAAAAGAAAGTGGAGGATGAAGCAGGAAGGCAACAGTCTACCTTCATTTGGCAAAAAAAGTGAACATCTGGAATCTGGAGATTTAGCCTTGCTAGGAATCCCTGACAGCATGCCACACTCAAGAGTGATCATGAAACTCATCTGCACACAGAGGAGGTCACAACCAGTGAGGCTTTAGAATAGTTTCAAAAGAGCCCCTTCCTGCTCTAAAGAACATCCACCCCACCCCCCTGCCCTCTTATGGAGACAGAAGATCAGTAACCATTAGAGGGCTCTGTTTTTCCTAATTTTCACAGCTACCCCCAGAAAATTATTTGTTTCTCTTTTGACAGAGGAAGGAATGAAGGCTAAGAAATCTAAGTGGGCAGTGGAGCTGGCATTTGAACCCAGACAGTCTTACTCCAGAGTCTTCGTTCCGCTCTCAACTACTATTACATTAAGACAGAACTATTAATTGGGAGAAGCATCACAGATGATGCACAAGGGCAAAGATGAAATCTAATGATCTAAGAGGTTAAAGTAAAGGTTAAAGTATGAGATATGGGGTGGGAGGGGGGTTCCCCGGGTAGCCAGAAAGGCAGAATGGTCAGCACTGCTCTAGGAGCTAGATGCATACATAATTTTGTTGAATAAATGCATTATTATCTAAGGGTCTAATGGAACACAGTAATAAACAAGGCAAAGAAGAAAGGCATTTGTATGAACAACTGTACACCACCAAATTGGCCAACTCAGAAGAAATGGATAAATTCCTAGAAATATGCATAAGAACCTACCAAGGCTGAATGAGAAAGAAACAAAAAATCTGAACAGACCACTAATTAATAAGGAGACTGAGTAAGTAATAAAAAAACCTCCCATCAAAGAAAACCATAGGACAGATGGATTCACTGGTGAATTCTACTTAAATCAATCCTTCTCAAACTCTTCCCAAAAACTGAAGAGGAGGGAACACTCCCAAACTCATTTTACAAGACCAGCTTACCCTGATACCAAAGCCAGATAAGAATACTACAAGAAAAACTAAAACAAAAAACTACAGGCCAATATCCCTGATCAATACAGATGCAAAAATACTCAACAAAATACTATTAAACCAAATTCTACAGCACATTAAAAAATCATACACCATAGGGACTTCCCTGGTGGTCTAGTGGCTAAGACTCCACGCTCCCAATGCAAGGGGCCTGGGTTTGATCCCTGGTCAGGGAACTAGATCCCACATGCTGCAACTAAGAGTTTGCATGCCACAACTAAAAGATCCTGCACGCCACATCTAAAGATCCCACGTGTTGCAACTAAAAGATCCCACGTGCCGCAACTAAGGCCCAGCACAGCCAGATAAATAAATAAATATTAAAAAAAATCATACACCATAATCAAGTGGCATTCATCTCTGAGATGCAAGGATGGCTCAACTTATATAATATAATAAGTGTGATATATCATATTAACAAAATAGAAGATAAAATCATATGATCATCTTAATAAATATAGAAAATGCTTTGACAAAATTCAACATCCATTCACAATAAAAACTCTCAACAAAGTGGGTATAGAAGGAATGTACCTCAATATAATAAAGGCCATCTACAACAAGCCCACAGGTAACATCATTCTCAATAATGAAAGGTTGAAAGCTTTTCCTCTAAGATCAGGGCCAAGACAAGGGTGCCTACTCTCACCACTCCTATTCAACATAGGATGCACTAGAGCAAAGATGAAACCTAATGATCTATATCTTGTACTAGTAGCCCTAGCCAGAGCAATCAGGCAAGAAAAGGAAATAAAAGGCATCTGAATTGGAAAAGAAGTAAAATTATCTGTTTGCAGATGACATGATCTTATATATAGAAAAAGAAAACCTGTTAGAACCAATTAAACTCAGTAAAGTTGCAAGATACAAAATCAACACACGAAAATTGGTTGTGCTTATCTGCTAACAATGAATTATCTGAAAAAGAAATAAAGAAACAATCCCATTTACAATAGCATTGAAAACAAAATACACAGGAATAAATTTAACCAAGTAAATGAAAGATCTATACACTGAAAACTCGAAGACATTGGTGAAAAAAAAATTAAAGAAGACACAAATAAATGGACAGATATCCCATGTTCATGGATTGGAAGAATTAATATTGTTAAAATGTCCATACTACCCAAAGCCATCTACAGATTCAATGCAATTCCTATCAAGATTTCAATGGCGTATTTTGTTGTTGTTGCAGAAATAGAAAAAAAACAAAAAAAACAAAAAAATAAAATTCACATGGAACCATAAAAGACCCTGAATAGTCAAAGTAATCCTGGGTGGGTGGGGAATCTGAAGGCCTCACAATTCTCAATTTCAAACTATATTACAGAGCCAAAGTAATCAAAACAGTATGGTACTGGCATAAAAACAGACACATCGACCAATGAAACAAAATCCAGAGCCCAGATATAAACCTTTGCATATATGGTCAGCTAGTATTTGACAAGGGAACCAAGAACACTCAATGGAGAAAAGGTAGTCTATTCAACAAATGGTGGTAGGAAAACTAGATATTCACATGCAAAAGAATGAAACTGAACCCCTAATCTTACACCACTCACAAAAATTAGCTCAAAATGTATTAAAGACTTAAACCTAAGACCATAAAACTTCTAGAAGAAAACATAGGGAAAAAGTTCCTTGACAGTGGTCATAGCAATGATCTTAGGGATATGACACCAAAAGCACAAGCAATGGCAGCAAAAATAAACAAGTGGAACTTCATCAAATTAAAAAGCTTCGGGACTTCGCTGGTTGTCCAGTGGTAAAGAATCCTCCTTCCAACGCAAGGGATGCGGGTTTGATCCCTGGTCAGGGAACTAAGATCCCACATGCCGCGGGGTAACTAAGCCCTTACGCCACAACTATTGAGCTTGCATGCCTCAATGAGAGAGGTTGCGTGCTGCAAACAACAGAGCCCATGCGCTCTGGAGCCCACGTACCACAACTAGAGAGAGAAAACCCACACGCCTCAACTAGAGAGAAGGCTGAGCGTTGCAATGAAGAGACCGTACACCATAATGAAAAGACCCTGCATGCCTCAGTGAAGATCCCGTGTGCCGCAACTAAGACCTGATGCAGCCAGAAAAATAACAATAATAATGATAAAAAAGCTTCTGCACAGCAGAAGAAACAATCAACAAAATGAAAAGGCAGTCTAAGGAATGGGAGAAAATATTTGCAAACTGCATATCTGATAAGGGGTTAATTCCAAAATATGTAAGAAATTCACAATTCAGTAGCAAAAAAACAAATAATCCGATTTAAAAATGGGCAAAGGATCTGAATAGACATTTTTTCCAAAGAAGATATTCAAATGGCCAACAGGTACTCGAAAAAGAGTTCAACATCAGGGAATGGTTATTATCAAAAAGATGAGATAACAAATGCTGGCGAGGATTTAGAGAAAAAGGAACCCTTGTGCACTGTTGATGGGAATGTAAATTGGTGTAGCCACCATGGAAAACAGTATGGAGGTTCCTCAAGAAATTAAAAGCACAACTACAGCAATTTTACTTTTGGGTATATATGTGAAGGAAATGAAATCACTATCTCAAGGAGATATCTGCATCCCCACGTTCACTGTAGCTTTATGATACAATAGCCATGACATGGAAACAACCGGAGTGTCTATCAATGGACAAATGGATAAAGAAAATTTGAGATTCACACACACACACACACACACAATGTAATGCTTTTCAACCATAAAAAAAGGAGGGAAATGCTACCATTGGCAAGGTCCACATGTATGGACCTTGAGGGCATTGTTCTAAATCAGACAAGTTAGAGAAAGACAATATTGTATGATCTCATTTATACCTGGAATCTAAAAAAAAACGAACTTGTAGAAACAGCAGATTGGTGTTGTAGTGGCAGGGGTAGGCATGAGTGAAGGTGATCAAAGGATACAAACTTCCGGGACTTCCCTGGTGGCGCAGTGGTTAAGAATCCACCTGCCACAACTACTGAAGCCCTCGTGCCTAGAGCCCAAGCTCCGCAACAAGAGAAGCCACTACGATGAGAAGCCCACACACCTCAATGAAGAGTAGCCCCTGCTCGCCGCAACTAGAGAAAGCCTGCGTGCAGCAACGAACATGCAATGCAGCCAAAAATAAATAAATAAATTTATTTTAAAAAAAGGATAGAAACTTCCAGTTATAACATAAATGAGGTCTGGAAATGTACTGTAGAACATGGTGACTATAGTTAACAATACAGTATTATATGTTTGAAAGCTGCCAAGAGAGTAGACCTAAAAAGTTCTCATCAAACATACACAAAACTGTAACTATGTCAGGTTATGGATATGTTAACTAACCGTAATGTGGTAATCATTTTGCAATATATGCATATATCAAATCATCACACTGTATATCTTAAACTTACACAATGTTATATGTCAATTATATCTTAATAAAGCTGAAAAAAATAAAGAAAGGCAAATGGACTATCTTTTCCTTCTTACCAATTCAGACAGGGAAAACGCAGCAGATGACCTTGGTGGAATTCATTATCCAAAGTAGTTTTGCAAAATCATAAGACACTTGGGGAAATGGATGTCAATGAATGTGCATTTCGATAGCAACAGGAATTAAACAGTGGTCTATCTGAATGGGTTTCTTAATGAAAACAGAGAAGAGACTACCACTGCCCATATGTTTGTTCTAAGGACAACATGAGCTTGGTTATGTATTCTTACTAATTCTTTATATTTTAATGTCAAAATCTATAACTAATTTAATTACTGATAATTAGGGTGACTGATAAATTAACTATGCAAAAGTCAGAAGATGAAAAAATTTATCAAAATATTCACAAGTGCAAATTTTTACCTTAATTATCAACCCTCCAAATCTCCTAGTGTGAAGAGAAGATATAGGAAATGCTTGTTATTGACAGTTACAACAGAAAATCAATTAAGATTTAATTTGCTTATTTTTTGAAATATATGCCTTTAACAAAACCAGAAAGACTCCATTTTTTTTTTTTTTTATAATTTTTTTAATTTTTTTTTTTTTTTTTAGATGTTGGGGATAGGAGTTTATTAATTTATTTATCTTGGCTGTGTTGGGTCTTCGTTTCTGTGCGAGGGCTTTCTTTAGTTGCGGCAAGCGGGGGCCACTCTTCATCGCGGTGCGCGGGCCTCTCACTGTCCCGGCCTCTCTTGTTGCGGAGCACAGGCTCCAGACGCGCAGGCTCAGCAGTTGTGGCTCACGGGCCTAGTTGATCCGCGGCATGTGGGATCCTCCCAGACCAGGGCTCGAACCCGTGTGCCCTGCATCGGCAGGCAGATTCTCAACCACTGCGCCACCAGGGAAGCCCAAGACTCCATTTTAATATCTGTAGTTATCCTTCTAATCAGACTAAGAAAAGCACACATAAGAATTATATGACACTGTCTAAAAGAGGTGTTAAGGGTGTGCTTTAAAAACTCTAATTTTTTTATATACTGAAACATTTTTGAGAGTCAAGTCACAAATTTACTACTGGCTTTCTAGACATTTACGTATCTGAGGCATACACAGCATCTGAAAGCCTTTTAACAAAAAAAATTAATATAATTACTATCTTTACCATATATTTTTAGCACGCTCATCTAGATTTTTAAAATTAATTAATTTTTATTTTATTTTACTTTTTATTTTTTAAATTTTTGGCTGCATTGGGTCTTCTTTGCTGCACGTGGGGTTTCTCTAGTTGTGGTGAGCGGGGGCTACTCTACCTTGCGATGCGCGGGCTTCTCACTGTGGTGGCTTCTCTTGTTGGGGAGCATGGGCTCTAGGCATGTGGGCTTCAGTAGTTGTGGCACGTGGGCTCAGTAGTTGTGGCGCAGGGGCTTAGTTGCTTCACGGCATGTGGGCTTCAGTAGTTGTGGCACGTGGGCTCAGCAGTTGTGGCGCAGGGGCTTAGTTGCTTCATGGCATGTGGGATCTTCCCGAACCAAGGCTTGAACCTGTGTCCCCTCTATTGGCAGGCGGGTTCTTAACCACTGCACCACCAGGGAAGTCCCACCCTCATCTAGATTTATCTTCCAGTTTCCTTTTTTGAGGTCTGAATTTGAGGATCTGGATAAAGCTTTATGTTTAACTCAAAATTAAAATTTTGATGTCCTGGGTTAAGTTTTTAGAGAACCTCTGTTTCCTAGGGAAGGCTTTTCCACACAGCCTCTTGCCCCCTGCCCAAGAGAGACTCAATGAAATAGACAGCAAAGCACTTAAAGTAAAAGTGAGAAAATTCTAATTTTGTGTTATTTTCCAAAGCACCCCTAGAATTTTATTGTGCTCCCTGAGTCTGGGGAGGGCAGGAATGAGTTTCAACCACACACTGTGCAAGTGGATCAGAGGCACGTCGAGACAGGGACATGAAGCAAACTATAAAGAGCTGGGATTTTGAAAGCAAGCTGGCTTAAATGTTCATAGCATTTTCCCAGCAGAGAGAAAGAGAGAAGGGAGAGAAGGAGAGAAAGGGAAGAAAAGTGCTTCCTTTGAGATTTCTGGCCTGAGTTTTATATCCCCCTCCTAATCCTTTATTCCCATGCACAGCTCACTGTAGTTTGTTGAGCCACAATTTGTTCATGAGTCAGGAAAGGTTTCTGTCATGGCCGTCGGTATTTTAAAAGAGCTGCATCACCCCCTGCCCACACAGGATCATGGAGAGAATCCACAGGTACCATGGAACAAACATTCTCAACCACGGACGACTGCGCCCCTTGAGGGACATGTGGAAATGTCTGGAGACATTTTTTGTTGTCACAAAAGGGAGGGTGGGTATTACAGGCATCTGTTGGGGAGATGTTACCAAATATATTACAATGCAAAGTACAGACCCCACAACAAAGAATGACCAGGCCCCAGCGGTCAACAGTGTTGAGGCTGAGAAACACTGCCATGGAAGGACAGGGCGGAGGGGATGCAGATACACAGTACAGCGGACCCTTGAACAACACGGGTTGGAGCTGTGTGGGCCCACTTGTATGCGGACTTTTTTCAATAAATATACAACAACATACATGTAGAACATGGTGTGTAAGACTTGTACTTAAGTGGATAGCCTATCCTTACATAGGCATAAGGTGAGTGATATTTAATATTAAATTAATAGTGTGTTAGTTTTCTTACCGTTTTGTAACTTTGCTTTCAAAGAATTACATTATCATACTATGGTATACCTTTCTCTCTAGTAATTGGAGAACCTGAGTATCAGCCTATTATCACAGGTAAGTAGTTTTTAAAAATGTAACAATGTTTCTGATACTGTATTATGAATATGTCTTTAATACTGTAGGTCATAAAGTTTTTATAACAATTCATTCATAGTGTATAGGCTAGGCTACCATAAAGCAATCATATTGCTGCTTCTTTGTTATCAATGCATGAATCATTATACCTGTAAATAAATATTTCTTTTTCACACTGTCTTTTCATTTTTAATGTCTAGTGTTAGTAATATATATAACATCTACAGTGTTTTGTATCACAGAAGACAATATTGATGTAGGTACTGACAGAAGATTCATTTGTAAACAGATTAAACTTAATGGTGTTGATAAATACGGTACAGTAATTGTAAATGCATTTTCTCTTCCTTATGATTTCTCAATAATTTTTTATATTTTCTAGATTACTCAAGAATAAAGTATATAATACATCTATAAAATATGTGCTACTTGACTGTCCATGTTATCATTGAGGCTTCCGGTCAACAGCAGGCTATTAAGTAGTTAAGTGGTGGCAAGTCAAAAGTTATGTGTGGATTTCCCACTGCACAGCTGTCGGCACCCCAACCCTGCAGTTGTTCAAGAGTCAACTGTACAGAGAAATATAAGAATGTCATGAACAATAACATGGTTTAAAATAGAAAGGCTTTTATTTATTTCCTTTAGGCCCGGGACTGATTTTCCTTCAGGCCTCTAAGGTGGCTGTCATATTGTCTGGCTATTCGCAACCACAGTGCTTTTGAACAGCCCACTGAGTCCTTAGTAACTGAAATACACATGGTGCTCTAAATGAAACCCAGGGCTATGCAACAAGTACATGTGCTCTGCGAGCTCAAAAATGCTTCCCTCAAGGAAACAATGAGGTGTTCCTTTTGCCTATTAGATTGGCAGAGCCAAAAACAAACGACAAATAATACTGTTTTCATGGGATGGAGGCCCATCAAACGAATCGCATCACGTGATGGGACCACACACCATCAGATATTTTATAGGAATTCTGGGAAACGACAGAAGCTTGCTAGTGTGCCCACAGCACAATGTTTTGTTTTGTTGTATTTTTAAGAACATTCAGAATTATCTTCTGTCATAAAAAGTCTCAAACAATAAGGCTGGGAGGGGATGGAAAGTGTTTTCCAAGATGAAAAGTGAACTCGGAAAAGTGCTAGATTAATCTGTGTAGGAGGATCCTGTATTTCCCTTTCACTTTATGAACTTCAAATTTTCCCCTTCGAATGGTAAAGGACTCCTTTGTTTGGGACAGTGTGACAGTGTTTCTTTCCTGATTCATCGGGTTTCCGATGGGGTATGGGGGAGGGGGTGTAATTCAAAACAAAACAGGTGCAAGGAATAACAACCCGATAGGCAGGAACTCAACCCTTAAAAATCAGAACTAATCTCAGTTCTTATAATCTTCAGTATGACCGACTGGAAGGTAGAGAACACTGACCGATCAGAGGAACGTCTTTGTGCAGCACGCTAACACGTAAAGTAAAAATTGCCGAAAATCAACTTATTTCTCCCTTACACACACACTGACGTATCAGGAGAGATTCTTCCATTACTATTTCAACACGCAACATTAATTTTTCTAAAGCACAGCTTTCTGTAGCTCAAAATCCTTCACTCACCATCTGCATCAGTGGTCCTCACGTTTTTGGATCATAAACCCCTATGAGGGTGGTGGTGATGGCGGCAGCAGCAGCAACACCAAGCAGTAACAACAGCAACTAACGTGCACTGAACACTTACTATATGCCAGAGTCATAATTTATTTATTTTATTTATTTTATTTTCAGCTGTGTTGGGTCTTTGTTGCTGCTCACGGGCTTTCTCTAGTTGCGGTGAGCAGGGGCTACTCTTTGCTGCGGTGCGCGGGCTTCTCATTGTGGTGGCTTCTCTTGTGGTGGAGCTCAGGCTCTAGGGTGCGCGGGCTTCAGTAGTCGTGGCTTGCAGGCTCTAGAGCGCAGGCTCAGTAGTTGTGGTGCATGGGCTTAGGTGCTCAGCGCCATGTGGGATCTTCCCGGGCCAGGGATCGAACCCGTGTCCCCTGCATTGGCAGGTGGGCTCCCAGCCACTATGCCACCAGGGAAATCCCTATACATATATTCTTTTATACCATTACTTCCCCTACTCTAAGTCCAAATAGTAACAAAAGCCTGGGGATACATCCACTGACAAATCTCTGAACTCTACACACCCCTGGCTGATACTATGAGTTCAGAGCCTCACAAAACAGCAGTAGGACATTGGTGGGTGATGGTGAAAGTGCACTACAGTCAATGCTCTGAACCTGGCAGCTAAAAGCTGTCTCCCACACCCAGCGCAAGCTCCCTAAGTAACACACACCAAATAAAAGCCTTTCGATATTTATAAGGAAGGGATTAATTCATCTTCAAGAGAAGCACTTTAATTAAAAATGATTTTTCTGGGCTTATATCCAGATAGAAATATATTGCCAGATAGAAATATATTGCCAAAAGGTAAGATTTAACAAGGTCTACTTTCCTCTTTATTTTTTTATTTAAGGGCCCAGTGCTTCCCAATCCTTTTCATGTCAAGGAACACACAGAATATAATCCTCCTTTGGCACTCTGGGATAAAGAGATGCTGCAGGTGATTGCCTGGAGCCTCCAGCCCCTTAAGGCCCCACTCAGACTCCCTGAGAGCTGAAGGATTCAATAAATACTTGACACATCTACAGCCATGCCATTGGAGAAACTCTGCCTTAGCCCTTCTTGGACTGGGGACCTTCCTAACAATTTAGATTTTTCTCCTTTAACAGGAACACAGTCCTCAGAAAGAACCAGTAAATCTGGCCACTAGTGACAAGAGTGAGCCTTTCTTTATGACTCATTCCAGAAAAAAAGCACACTGACCAGCCATCCATTTACAATTTACAACAGCAGCATAATTTCATGCTTTTGTTTTTTATTTTCCATTCTGAAATTGTATTTTCTGTATAGAAAATAAACAACAGAGATAGGCCAAGCTTAGGTCGCCAAATGGAATCTGTCAAGGAATGTTCCATTTCTGGACAGCTTGAGCAAATTTTTACTTTGTTTCACAATTCTATACTTTTAAGAAATATGAAAAAGATACTAAAATTCTTCAAGCATAAGGTGCTGTTTTATATGGTCACAGTTTAAAAAGATGGAATTGATCATTCTTTTAAATTATACTTACAGGTTTTGGTGCAACAATATTAGTAAAAAATATTTTTTCTGAAAACATTCTTTTCCTTATTTAGAAAACTCCAATAGAATTTATACTTAAGGCTCCCTCCTTCACTCATTTTCTATTTGTTTCCACTGCTTCTCTCTACAGCAGACAGTAAAGGGTGGTTGGTCTTAGTCCTGTTTCCTGAACAGTGATTCCTTCAGACAACTAGCTGGCCAAACTGGCCTATCTTTATTTCTTTCCTGGTGTTCTGCTTTTCTTTTCCACAAAGTTAATACCAAGATCTACCTCTATGTTTATCCTCATGCTGTCCCTCCCAGCCCAGCACCCCTATACCCATCCTCATAAAGACCCTAACTCAAGCCCTAACACAGAGCACATCAGGATGTTACAGACTAAAGCAGAAAGGGCCTTAGCTTCAGTCTCCGTTTATGACTGATGCGTTCATCTTTTGCCTTGTCTTCCTTTCTGTTATTCATACGCTCCCTGGTCCCCAAGGGTTTAAGTGGCTCACTCGGCTTCTAACCCACAGCTCCCCCATACTGGGAGGTAAAAGCCTTAAAGGCAAACTCATGTTTTCACTGAGCCTAGGACAGGGTAGGTATCCCACAGTGTGAACTGAATTCAATCTTGACCACTTTTTCATGGTCCCAGCAGCTCCCAGGCCTAGGACCTAAGATTCCTATGGTTGCCCATGTTTGATAGGTTTTGTCACACCCTTAAGGATGACAGAAGGTGTGGCAACTGTGAACTTGGTTATGACCTAGGTCCCCAGAGAGGATTCCATATTTCCAGGTTAGGAGTATTAAATGGGAGACCAAAGGAAAAGATGAGAAAGAGACAAGCAGAGGGAGGGAAGGTACAATTAGTACTTTTTTTTTTGTGGTACGCGGGCCTCTCACTGCTTTGGCCTCTCCCGTTGCGGAGCACAGGCTCCGGATGCACAGGCTCAGCGGCCATGGCTCATGGGCCCAGCCGCTCCGCGGCATGTGGGATCCTCCCGGACCGGGGTACGAACCCGTGTCCCCTGCATCGGCAGGCGGACTCTCAACCACTAGCGCCACCAGGGAAGCCCTACAATAAGTACTTTTAAAGGTCTTTTACCAGTTGTAGCTTTGCAGGGTTTCACCGGCTTCCTCTGTCCCTCTTTCTAATATGGATGAACTTCTTTGTTTCCAATGTTGTAGTATCATATCAAATTAGATTTAAGGAGACTGAGTGACAAGGGATTAAAAACAAAGATGGGCCTTCCCTGGTGGCGCAGTGGTTGAGAGTCTGCCTGCCTATGCAGGGGACGCGTGTTCGTGCCCCGGGCCGAGAAGATCCCACATGCCACAGAGCGGCTGGGCCCTTGAGCCATGGCCACTGGGCCTGTGCGTCCGGAGCCTGTGCTCTGCAACGGGAGAGGCCACAACAGTAAGAGGCCCGCGTACTGCAAAAAAAAATAAATAAATAAAAAATAAAAATAAAAACAAAGATGGATTCTTGATTTGGTTTCCCTAGGCATAAAAAGTTGTTATTCACATAAACTATTAGGGAGGCAGCACGTTCTAAAGAGAAAAGGAGTGCAGGCTTTAATGTCTTCTCTCTACCCCTGACTACCTCTGTGACTTTACTCAAGTCACTCTGTCAGGCTCACCTCAATTTCCTCATCAGAAACACAGAGAGAATGTGGTGTGTGTGTGTGTGTGTGTGTGTGTGTGTGTGTGTGTGTGAAAGAGAGAGAGAGAGAGAGAGAGAGAGAGAGAATAATGCCTATCTTGCTGGGTTGCTGGGAGGATTAATGAAATCGCATGTGCAATTCGTGTGGAATACAAAAGGCGCTCAAAATGTTCATTTTACTTATCTCACGGCAAACTTTCTAAGTGCGTGGGCCTAGGCTATCTGAAGCCCATTCCTGGCTAATATTTCACGTCAACCCAAGGATGGATGCAGCAATGCTACTCCACTCCACAGCCAGAAAAGTGGAATCTTTTTAACCCAGAATTCTCAAAGTGCAGAAATCAAGGCTCCAAGTTTGGGGGGCCAGAATAAAAGAATTAAACAAAGTGTTCAACAGATTCTGTGGGTAAAAAATGGAGAAAATTTAATACCAGGAAAGGGATGTGTAGAACTGTGGTGATTATTCGGATTAACTGAAGAAAAAAAGAATACTTTTGTCTAGAATGTACAGATAGATGAAAAAGTGCTTTTGCTGCTTTAATAGCCGCTTACTTTCCTCAACTGCCCACTTCATCTTACCCAAATAAAAGGGCTTAATTAAAGAAAGAGCAGGGATCAGCTTTTATACGTCTGTACAATAGGAAAAATAACCAAATTGGGCAGGAAATGAAAAAACTCAGAATTCAAACTTTCACTTCAAATGGTATATATTTTCTTAGGAAACACCAAAAGATGAGTTAAGTACCCAAGAATCAAATCTTTCCTCATGATTGTTGGCCAAACTCTTCCTCAATACAAGATTTTTGAACTCTAACTCGATTTCTTGGGAGTGATAAGTAACCTTGTAATAACATCAAGTCCCCAACATGAAGAATTTTGGCAACAAAAACAGACGTTTAATTCTACTTAAAAGACAGGGAAGCCCTGCCAGTACTGTTCCCAAATGAGGTACCGTCCATGTCTCTTATCTAGCCTTTACTGAGATTTAATGTCATTTACCGCTGGCTCTCGTGAACCTGCAGGATAATCTCACCTTTTCTGATGTGCATTACTTCCATCCATTTCAACATGGCAATTATGAGCCTCTGGTTTTTAAAATGATTAAGAAACAAATCCCACATGTTCTTTCCTTTTTTGCATGTCCTATAATTTGAGTCTTTTCTTCCATAGTCCCCGAAAATTCAGAGATCAGCACATTTCTCGTTTTCAAGCTATAGTACGTATAGTACTACAGAAATACTCCAAGGTTTGATGTATTTATGTAAACATTTTTCAAAGAAGTCAAAATGTACAATTCAAGAAAATGTTCTGTGAAAGAATTTGTTTTCTGATTACAAAATGATTTCCTGCTTCTGAAAAAAATAACAACTTTCTATTTACTTAGCTGGCTCTGAAAGTCCCATGGAGATTACTATTCCTTTCAACCCCTAACATCTCTTTTCCAGGTGCAGGTCTTTTACTGATTTCAAAGGTAGCTTTATGCGGAAAAGGAATCTATAAGCTACAGAAGGAAAAGAGAAAAAGAGCCCTCCCTGTCTTAACCCCTTAAGCTTTCCCCACAAAGAACAACAGGGTGAAACAGAACTATTACAACACAGATGAGACACCCGAATAGACATGACAAAAAGATTTCCACAGGCCTTTGACTTCCTTTTTTCAACCAGAGTATAAGCCAATCTTGGTAAAGACAGGAATCTGTTCGACAAACACAAACACAATACCCAGCACCCAACACCCATATGGTTGTTGTTTTTTCCAACAAGCCCTTCATCTCCCCAACACTCAGGAACAAGAGGAATAGTCACAACCACCCCAGAGTTAGAGGGTTTTTACCTTCCCACAGTGTTTCACATATTATGTAGCAGAAGAAGTAACTCTGAGAATATCAAAGGCGGCAGCCCTGGGAGCAAAAGACCGTATTTTGTTGCTGGGCAGACTGGTGAAACACAAGCCAGACCTTTTAGTGGTGCGTACGGGGAATGAGTCTGGGAGGCCCATTTGTACAATTGGTGAAAGAGCCAAAGAAACAATTCCAACCTCACTACTTCTAAGTTTGGCCAAGAGTGGATCTTCAATAAAGAAAATCTGATGGCTGATGCTGCCCGACAATCCAAGCCTTCCTTCTAACTCAGCTGCATCCCCTGTGAATCTCTGAAAAGCCTGTTCTGCATGACTCATTAGTGCAAGGCCCTTTCCCTTCAAAGAAACAGTGGAGTCTGACACAATTGGATGGGCCTCAGGGTCCCATCTTTATAACTAAGATAACAACCCCAGCCCCTCTCTTCATCACAGGGATATAGTGAGAACCAAGGGAGATGAGTGCTTAAGAGTTTGTATTAAAGAAACCACCAATGATCCATAATGCATATAACGGAGACCAGAGCATCTGGTCTGGAACCCTTGGGAGTTGCACAATCTTTTCAGGAGATCTGCAAGATTAAACTATTTTCAAAATGACACTAGACATTACTTTCCTCTTTTATTCTCGGTCTCTCACAAGTATACAGTGGAGTTTGCCAGAGGCTACAAGGTGTGTGATGATGTCACCTCTCTAATGACTAAGGGAATGTGTGCTTGTGAGTTCTTGTGTTTTATTTTCTGTTTTAGTTTCTAATTAAATATTGATAGACAAAAGCCACTTGGGAGCCTCAAAAACCTTTAAGAGGGTAAAGAGGTCCTGAGACCAGTTTGAGACCTGCCACCCTAGAACTTTAGTCCCACCCAACCCTGCAGTTTCCAGATGGGCTGACTCACACCCAGTCTGAGCCTTTCTATATGCTGTTCCCTCTGCAGGTGGAACTCTTTCTCTCCCTTCCCTTGGCTAACTTCTGCTCTCTTCTTAGATGTCACTTTCTCTGGGAAGCTTTCCCTGACTGCTCCAGGACCAGTCAGGTGACCCTGCTATGCTCCCCTAGCACTTGGCATACTATATTGTAATTGCCCATTTTCTGGCCTTTTTTTTTGTCCTCGACTCCTTCAACGCAAGAACTGACTTGGTCACTATTTTGATTGTGACACAGTAGTATATAGGAACCATTCAACAAATACTTGTTAAATATATAAAACAACCAAGGAAGGAAGGCAAAAAATAGGTCTATCTTACATTCTCACCGAGATGGAATTAATTACAAAAATATCAGTTTTCATTATAGCACAGACTTATGAAAACTAATAATAACAATAGTAACTATCTATGTATCTTGCTATGTACCCAGTACTATTCTAAGCACTTTATATGCATTAATTCATTTAGTCTTCACAAAATCCCTAAGAGGTATACACTACTATTATCCTTGGTTCAAAAATGAAGACACAGATGCACAGGTAGTGAGTGATGAATCTGAAATTGACACCTAGACTAGTCTGGATCCAGAATCACAGGCCTTTGATGTCAGCAGTGTGGACTTCAAGCTTAGAACATATACTTGGACCTCAAGGCCATCTCTCTAATCTGCTCATAAATCAGAAACATGACCTGATATTTAAATCCCACCCCAGCCCTGCCCCACTGTGTGACTAGAGCAGCCACGTGAACAACAGCAGACCTTCGCACCAGCACCAAGTTTATAGCTGGGGCCAAAAAGGACAGTTTCAATAAGAAGTGTATTTCTTAATCATTTGTTATACTTGAGTCTTTTCTAGAAGAAAAGTTAAAAGCAACAAATCAATTTGTATATTGATTCAAAAGAAAAGTCTCTTCCATATTGATAGCACAGAGAAAATAGGAAAGTAGGGCTTGATATTTCATGTACTGCGGTGTTAAGCTCCCTGATGTGTATCAAGGAATGCTCACAACTTCACCCTGAACATGGAGTGGCCTAGAATGTTCTGCAGGCATACTTGATGGAAAAGACACAACTCCACCTGGTTCAGAGAGGAAGGCTAAATGGAAAAGCATGCTACAGAAAACCTAGGTTTTAATGCAAAAGATGACCTGACTGAATCACAGTGTGACACCACACTCATGTTTATGATGCAAAAAGCACACCTAGGAAATACTTGTTCTTTCAGCAGTAGAAAAAAGTTCTACGGATAAAGTGAAAAGCTTGTATAACAAATCTTCACCTGCTAACAATGTTTGTGTTTGACAGAAGTCAGAAAGAGTGACTATACTTACCTGGAGAAGTGTCCCATGAATATGATTTTGCCGGAAACACTGGTCAGTGTAGTCGGGGAGTTTGGCCAACAGAGTTCGGATGGTATCAGGGATTTCGTCCATCATAACAAATGGGACCAAGGCACGAGCTGCCATTTCACGGGAGCGGTAGACAGGTGAGCAACCACATCTGGGAAAAGATAAAAACACAAGACCATTCAATACTCATTTCCACACCCATGTCTTTGTATATGCTGATGTCCTATCTAGCTCTGGCTGGGACATCCAAGGGCTGGGGTGGCGGGAGGAGTTGCTTCCTATTCCAAATGATTGGTTTTTTGTCATTAATTATACAGGCAACTTTGCTTTTCTCATAAACATCATTAACATCCATGATTCCATCACAGGAATAAATGCAGATAGGAATTGGGAGTAAGACAATAAACAGGTAGTTGCTCCTCAACAAACAACTATTTATTGGGCACTCAGAATGAACAAAAGCACCATGATGAGTGCCATAAGAAATAAGACAGTCACTGTTGTCTCTGAGGAGCCTATATGCTGGTTGGCAAGATAAGGAGTACATCTGAAAAGATAACTGAAAGTGGTACTGGAAAAATGATAGGCAAATGTTCTTGACATGATGGCTATAGGAGGATGAAACTGTGGGTTGTGGGCTGTGGGTTGTAGTATTGAGAAGGACGGAAGTCAGGAAAGCAAGCGTGATTCAAGTATGCCGAAAGAAACCAGGCAGTTGTCTCAATCAGGGACAGCTGTATAAAGCAAGGGTAGAAATGCTCGAGGTATAATTAATTGCGTCTGGTTGAAACAGAGGCTCATGAATAGCCGTGGAACTGAAGGCTGAGAAATGAGTCAGGCCAGACTGGGGAGTGCCATAAATGGCCGAGTACACCCTCTGAACTTAACTGTCATGAGAACAAGAGATGGACCCTCGAGTCACTAAATCCTTGCCTCTTGGGCTGACTCACACCCACAGAGCTTGGATAGAAGCCAGTTCTTAAGTGAAAGTCATGGACAATTGGTATTTTGTGATTCTACAAAGGTCATTGGAAAGGCAGGTCATCTAAGGGGCTCTTGACTTTTTTGTAAACACTTAGAACCTGAGAGTCCACAACCATTTTGTTGAAACTGTACGCTTGAGAGCCTTCACAGATATAGTCTTATTTGAAAGGAGAGCCCAATATGTCAAGTCCTAGCTTAACTAAGTTCTTGACTAGAACTCTCAAGACTTGATGATCTTGCATCCTATTAAAAAAATAACTCAACTGGGCTTCCCTGGTGGCGCGGTGGTTGAGAGTCTGCCTGCCGATGCAGGGGACATGGGTTCGTGCCCTGGCCCGGGAGGATCCCACATGCCGCGGAGCGGCTGGGCCCGTGAGCCATGGCCACTGAGCCTGCACATCCGGAGCCTGTGCTCCGCAGCGGGAGAGGCCACAGCAGTGAGAGGCCCACGTACCACAAAAAACAAAACAAAACAAAACTTATATAAATGTCTTAGATGACAAGACAAGAATGGGGAAGATGAGAAGATAGCAGACTCTGCAGGGGAAAGAGATGGCCTCTTGTTTTTTTCCAAAATTAATCAATAGTCCAAGAAAAAATTACGGTAAGATCTGGGCCGTTAGGCCCATGTGGCCATTTAGGCTTAGCATGTAAAGACAAAGCCCTATGACTGAAATGTTTCTAACACCTCAGAGTTATCACTGACATTTATATTAATATAACAATAAAGTACAGATATAATTTCTGTACAAATGTAACGATGCAAGCAGAATTTCACCATGGGGAGAAGGGCAGGTAGGAGGAAATAGGGAGATAGAAGAAAGAGGTACAGGGTAAGTCAAAACATTGTGTCGTTTTTTACCCTAAGACAGTAGGTCCGAGGTGGGGCAATCAGCACACACTTTCAGGATGGAGAAGAACTCTCCTTACAACATGTTATGAGAAGACACTGAAGGCTACGGCTACAGTAGGTAGCTAGAGATTTCCCAGTGGTTTTTGACTGGGTTTTGCCAACTCACCCATTTTCTCACTTATCTTTCCTTTAAAATGATTAAATGTTTGATCTGTAGCTGGCAAATGCAGTCAAACGTTTGCTTTGGCCCATGGGGGCTGGGGGGCTGGGGAGTGAGAAACATTCACTTGATGGAGAAAAGAAAATACTCTGAAAAAGCTTTGAGATTTAATTAGCAAATGACCTCACTCAGCACAGTCATTTGTCGGAAGCTTCCTGAGCTGTCTGTCCCCCACCCCTTCGACATACATACTTTGTGTTATAGTGTGTTTTATGTTACCGAAAAGGCTTTTGTGTATAAATGTTTCTTTTCAAATACAAATAATTCTGACATGGTTACAGATGTTTAGTTTCTAATTAGCAGCAACTGTATACTAAAGAATACCCCTCCTTTTGCTCCTGACCTTTTGCAAATGATGATTTCCCAAAGGAATCTGGCATCTATACCGGAGAAAGAATGGAAAGTGGGAAAAGTGCCAGAATTTTCTGCTTTCAGATACCCTGTACTAGGGTACTTTCCAAATGCACACAATCAGTTTAAAAAGCAAAACAAAACCTCCCCTCAAAAAAGTAATGCAATTACAGAAAAAAAGAAGCCTATTTTTAAAGTAATATTTAATTAAGTACCATTCATTCTAAAGCAATGACTAAATGTAATTTCAAACTCCTCTCTATTGCAAATTGTTTAAATGGAAGGATAGAGTCTAGTCAACACACACACACACACACACAACTATCAAGCAAAAAAAAAAAAAAACCATTTCCAGGTTACTGTTTTGTCAGTCTTTGGGGACAGGGAGAGGGTCTCATGAGATTTAGCTTTTCTCCAGGTGTATGTGGCGTGTAGTGTGAGGGGATATAAACAGTCTTTTCAGCCCTAAGTGTAATATATTTGAAGCTAAAATCTCTCTTTCCCAAAGATAGAGTCTTCTAGTTTAATTCTGCAAAGTTACCAAAATCAAGCAGAGATGTTCTTCAGGGACACAGATCTGGTGATTAAAAGGACAGATAATCAGAGCGCCTAGATTTTCATCCTGCTTTGGACACCAAGGTTTGTGACTTGGACAAGTTGCAGTAACCTCTGTGGATCTGTCAAGGTCACAGTGGTGGCAATAATCTATCCCCAGTGAGGTGGTGTCTATAAGAACATTCCAAGAAGGAAGGTACTTTGGAAATACAAAGTTTTCATAATGCATTATGCCTGTGTTAGTACAGGATCAGCATAGTCTAGGAATGGCAGGCCTCTCTGTGGCCCCAATGAGAGAATTAAGACTATGGTTTGAATGCTGTACCATTTAAAAAAGAAAAGACAATAAATTGATAATATGATGGCAAGGAGGATTGGGGTTTTTTTGGCCTCCATTATAAAGTGATGAGGAGGACGCTGGAGCCCTCCTGAAAGAAGTGGGGGCAGCTTCTACTCTTTTAAGTGTCAATTTCCTCTGGAAAATAAAGCAAACGGATTTGGAATCTCAAAGGTCATTTCTTCTTTTACCATAGTTTGAAAAGCATTTCCTCTGTATCCCTAGCTGTGCTCTAGGCCTGAATACTAGATCGTTCACAGGATCTGCAAGACATACAGACACTGGTGTCCTTAAACCTGTAGCCCTCTCACTCCAATAAACCCTTTCCACGTAGTTTTAATCATATATTTATCAACTGCCTACTGTGTTCTTGGCACTGTGTAACATGAAAAATGACACATGTGTAACAGTAATACTTGCATCCTACATTGTACAGCCCTTGGCAGTTTATAAAATGCCTGCACATCTGTTATCTCTTGACTATACAGCATTCCTGTAGGACGTGAGGGCATTATAAACGTCAGTGAACAGATGAAAAGTAAAATGCAGCTCAGAAAGGCTAAGTGGACCCTCCACGATGTGTAAGCAGCAGTTTCCAGGCCAGAACTACCATCCATGGCTCCGCGCGGAGCTCACGAGCTATTCCAAGCTGTAGCTCACACCTGGATATCAGGGGAGCATAAAAATATCTGCCAGCTAATGAAAACATAAGCTTGAATTTACAAGTATGTGGAAAAATCTCTAAATTAGTGGGGTTTTTTTTTAACATTTGTAGGATCGTGAAAATATTTCAGAATCTAACATAAACCACGGACTCTCTCACAAGAGCAGCAGATTTATGAACATACACATATAATTTCCCATGCAATTTTAGGAGGTCCGTGATGCACATTCAAACCCCCTGGGGCTGTGTTTCCAGACCCAGGTCAAGAATCCCCAGTTGCTCCTTTGCACACAGTGTGGTGGGCAGGTAAGCACTCTGCTTTAGAGATGTGGCAATGCAGAGCAGGGTGCTGTCACAGGGAAGCATCGGTTTAGAGTGGCAGCCAGCCAGACAGCCTCATGATCACAAGGCCATAGTACCCATGGAGACATACAAGGGTGTGCAGGGCACAGAAAAGGGAACAGGAGGGAGAGTTGGAATCACTTTCTGGAGGAGATAAAGGAACTTCAAATGACGGCGATATACACCTTTGGACTTCAGGAACCCTGACAGACCCTGGAAATTTTAGAATATAGTATTCTGAGCAGGGAAAGACCCCTCTTCTGAGATCATCTTTCACAGCGTGGTGGCTAAGCTTTTTTTCCAGGTGGTTCTCTCTTATATTTACCCTCAGAATCTGTTCCAGTGAAAGATTTCACAGGTAAGTGGCTGGACATCACTCATACCTGTAGGTTAGGCATGGAGACACCCACTGAGTGCCTAGCAAAAGCATACACTGAGTTAGGAACCTGAGAGAAATGTCACTGCCCAGGCCACAGGGAATCTAGAGTCTAGTGGGAAATACAGGCCAATCAGCCAATGCTTTTCAGGAACATGAGAAGTAAATGTAGGCTGTTGTAGAAAGACTGAGGTGGGACACCCAGAGAGGAGGGTGGGTGGTCTGGGAGATCATGGTCCAGTTGTGACTAAGTGGGGTCAGGCAGAAGGAACATTTGAGTTTGGCAAGAAAGAGGTGCCCTCCCCTGTGTCTTTCCGTCCACGAACCCACACTGCCCCCCCAGGGCATGCAGTCAAAAGCAAGGGAATTGAGGTTTATTAAATGACTACTGTGTCCCAGGGCTGGCTATGTACTTCAGACACACTATTCTATTTACTTCACTAAATCCTCATTATAAGGTCTCCAGCATCCCTACTTTAAGATGAGGAAAGTGAGGTTTCCCAATATACTTTAGGTCATAAAATTAGCAAGTGGCAGATCCTGTATTCTGATTAGGGTTTGTCCACCTGCAAAATTTAGTCTAAGACTTTACAATGCAGTTGCCTCAAAATCCTCAGCCTTGAAAACACCAAATATTTCCAAAGTAACCTGTTCAACCTAATCATCACATTGAGGTATGAATGATTTATGGAACCAACCAGTCCCTAATTGGTAAAACATGAAGCAGAACAATAAAGATGATGCTGATAGTAACTACCATTTACTAAGCATCTACAGAGGGCCAGACCTGGTGTTAAAAGCTTTGCACGTATTACATCATTTAATTCTCACAACAAGGCAGAATGGCTGAGAGAACATTATTAGGCAATGCGGGAGAGGTACTTTTGAACCGAGGGGAATCTGTAGAGCCCGGTGGCCTGGAGTGAGGCCCCCATTCTATGAGAACCAGAGTGAGAGTCTTCAGCAAAGTCTCAGAATGATTTCAGGACCCAGCCAATGTCCCCTTCTACTCTCCTTCATTGACATGATCAATGTTCCCCAAGGCATCTTAGGAGCTGAGCTGAGTTTGAAGAAGCTATGTCTCACCTACCTCCAAGTCCCTCACTCAATTTACTCAAGAATGCCT
This sequence comes from Phocoena sinus, assembly GCF_008692025.1. Taxonomy (NCBI): domain Eukaryota; kingdom Metazoa; phylum Chordata; class Mammalia; order Artiodactyla; family Phocoenidae; genus Phocoena; species Phocoena sinus. The sequence continues at coordinate 35,481,741 of NC_045775.1, forward strand.
GCCATTATGGTCTGTTTCTCATGCAGCACTGGCCAGCTGCTCTTGGGGAATAGTCATCTACTGACAATCTTAAAAGCTGAGACAACCCCACCTTGCAGGACATCTCTGAAGGCTAGGTAGGGAGGAGTAGGCTGAGGCTACAGGTTATACTATATATACATATATAAAAAACTTTCTATATATGTTTTGTCAAGCCAACTATTGCTTCATCCTTAGTGCCTTTGCACACTGCAGTTCACACCTGTTGGAATGAATGGCCTTTTCACCCTTGTACACTTGGGGAACTCTTCTTCATCCTCTGAATTCTGCTCAGGTATCACTTCTTTTAAAAAATCTTACTGCATTTCCTCTGGTCAGAGTCAATCCTTTTCTCTGCCGTGCCCTGTCACCGCAATGGCATGCTTACAGCTGTCAGGGTTGGGGGTCACATCCCATTTGCATTCCCCACAGGAGCCCTCAGGTATCATGTTGGCCAGGTCAAAACAATCTTTAAAAAAAATATTTTTTTTTACTGAAGTATAGTTGATTTACAATGTTGTGTTAGTTTCTACTGTACAGCAAAATGAATCAGCTACACATATACATATATCCCCTCTTTTTCATATTCTTTTCCATTATGTTTATTACAGGATATTGAATATAGTTCCCTGTGCTATACAGTAGGACCTTGTTGTTTATCTATTTTATGTATAGTAGTTTGTATCTGCTAATTCCAAACTCCTAATTTATCCCTCTGCGACCCCCTTTCCCCTTTGGTAACCATAAGTTTGTTTTCTATTAGACCAAAATGATCTTGAGAACAGAAACAGGGTCTTTATAGTTCTGAATAATATAGCACAGAAGACAGGAGTTAAGAACCTGTTCCAGAATCCAGCAAACCTAAGTTTAAGTCCAAGTCCTAAAGCTTACTAGTGGGTGACCTTGGACAGGTCAGTGAACCTTCTAAGTTTTTATCATCTGTAAAACAGGGAAAAGCAACTACCTCATAGGCTGTTGTGAAGCTTAAATGAGATAATGCATATAAAACACAACGCCTATAAGTTAATGACCAATAAATGGTAGCTATTATTGAACCTAGTAGATGGAATAACTTTCAAACTGAAAAGCGTGATCTACACGTACAAACTCTCTAGGGTTCTCTATCTCAACAACTGGTTGAGGACACAGAGCCTTGCTGTATCCAACAGGCTTCAGTGCTCACAAAGGCCTGCCCCTCCCCCTCCCCACCAAAGGAGCTGGAAAGGAGAGAAGGAAGATTGAGTTTGGGGCCAACTGACTTGTTTATGTGAGGCCCGCTGACTTTATTCCTCAGGTCCAGGGCCCAGATTTTACTTTCTGTCAATTCTAATGCTGTTTCTAATGCCGTTTCACCAAAGGTTTCTTTTTCCTTTTTATCGTATGTGGTTCCTGGTTTCAATCTTGCCTTCAGAAACATGTACACGTGTGGTACATGTTTATGCATAAAAGAAAGAAACCACTAAAAAAATAAGGCTGTACCAGTGAATTTGAAAAAACAGTTCAGCATGTCCTGTCACTATGAAGTATGTTTTTGTTATGAGTGTTATTCCTTAAGCCGTTCTTACACATTCTCAGGTGAGTTCAGTGAGGCCACGGTTGCCAGATTCTCTACTTGTCCTTCCTCTACCGATTTTCAGTTCATCAAAGGACCTACCACCACCGGAACTACTTGTTCCTTTTCCTGCAACTCAAACCGCTAGCACTTAGAAGTTGCATTTACTGTAATCTTGCCCTCTGCACAGCTCATGGATTTCTTTATTCAAATATATTTCTTGGAAGGGTAATGGGTTCAGGACTTCTGAAGTTTGATTTAAAAAAGAATCCTTGGTTTGGATAGTGAAGGAGAAATAAGAGCAGTAGACAGTAGCTAAGCTAAAAATCGCACATTTCCAGCCTTCACGGCAAAAATATACATATGTATCTGCAGGTAGCGTGTTTAGTTTAAATATCTACTGGCAGCTCAAAGCTGTAATTGCTCTTTACAAGTTAACTCTAATCAATATGTTAAGACCTTTAAAAAGTATTTTTATGAAGAAATGCTGAAAATAATTAATAAGCCAAAACAGAATATCTGAGAACGGCAATGTGTAACCCCCTGGGACATCCCAACCAAAGTCTAAGCTGTAGAAGGTGCATCCTTTTAAGGTCACCTCCATTCTGCCTCCAAGTTACCAAGGTTTTCCTCAGGTCGACTAGCCACAGGCTGTTAATCCCAAAAGGGTGAAAATGGCAGCTGCCAGGAGTTGGGAATTGGCCTCCATCACTTTGACATCCCTCCACTTGTCCCTGTAAGAACTGGGCACAGCACTCAGCCACATATGTGGCAAGGACACAGGGTCTTGGATGCAATGGCAACGGCTAGTTGCATTCATACCATTCCTTTAGGTGTTAGGAAATAAAGCTAGGGAATTTTCCTACAGGGACAAGCGGGAAGGTATCCAGTGTGGTGCTTACTTTGAAGAGATCTTTGAATAATGCTCTTTAATTATTTAGAATTACAAACGTGTTTTAAATAAATGAAAGGATGCTTTCTGAATGCTAATCCCTGGTTACTTGCTGATATCAAATCATAGAGTTTTGAAAAAACATAAGAGTATGAAAATTATATTTCATCTGAAATTTCATTTCATGCTTTCATTATTTTGTGACTAGACAATAACAGATACAATTTGAAACTGAATTTTTCAGATTCCAACCAAATTGTCCAGACAGCTGGAAAGAAGGTTTTTTTCCTCTGGAGCACTGAAATGTAGTTATACCTTAACAATGATTCTTCCCTGACTCGGAAAAACATGGAAAAGACTTTACAGCAACATAAATACAAAGACGTTGGAGGCCCTAGAGATTAAAAGGGAATCATTACTTTCAGTCTTTTTACCCAAAATAAAATGGAGTAATATAAAGTGGGAAAAAAAATCTAACATAAACGGTATAAAACTCTCCCACATAATGAAAATAACCACTAGACTTAGTTTGAAATTTTGGCATGATCTTCCCTCCCCGTCCATCTGTGGGTTTTCCTCTCTGACCTTGGATCAACAAGCCACATACTACTGGCCTCCTCACAGACAGCTGGAAAAGCGTTCTGGATCTGCCCTCAGGGCTCTCAAGCTGGGATAAGCTGTGTGCAGGGCAGGAGCTGAGGGCTGCAACTTGTGCAGACGGAGGGAAAGAGCTGCACATTCCTCTCAATAGCAAAACCCTCCCGTTGTTTCTGCCCCTGCTCCACTAAAGACGAAGAGACGAACACACACAGACAGCCACTGAGTCTTTAAGGGAGTTGATCGTAACACCTTGGCCTCCGCATGTCTTCTCCTTTCCTTGCAGGTAGTGGGTGGGTTGGAGAAAACGGTCCTGAGCGTGCTGAGTCTCCTTGTGGTGAAGGTCACTGTTCAAAGGCCAAGTTCTCTAAGTGACTTCACACAGTTGAAACGCACCCCATTAACCTTTAGGGCATGCGGTTCCATATTCACAGTGAGTGGGTTTCAGTTCATAAACCCAGGACTGGGTGGTCAATTTAAGAAACTACACAAAGGTATGGAGAAATTTTACTCTCTTCTTTTTAAGCTATGTATATTTAGGGGGAAGGTTTGAAAAGGAATAATTTTGGTCCCGTTTTTAAGAGTTTTTTTTTTTTTTTTCTTCCGTTTGTTCTTTAGCTTTCAAATGTTCCAGAACCTGCGACAACTCTTTATCACCACATTAAATGCAAATTTCTCATTCTGGCATTGAAAGCACCCTAAACCTAGTCCAATACTGGGTGGACAAATCATAGGTGCTAAGTACATCTTTCCTGGAGTAACAGAACTTGACTTTTCAGGTGACTCTTTCTGAAAAGATATTAAAATCTTGCAAAATCTAAGCATCCTGTGAGTCAAGTGAGTGCTTAACATTTTTAAATAAACACTTTTAAATGTGAACAATTTTAGGAACTTCCCTTTTGACAAGAATCTGTTACATTTCTGAGAGATTCCAATACTCATGCTAAAACTCAAAGAGGGGAAAGGGAAAGGAAGGTGGGAACATTTACTGAGTGTCTGCCAGATGTCGGGCAATGTGCTAGGTACTTTCAGATATTTTATCTCACTTTCAGTACTCACGTAAACCCTCTGAAATAAGTATATAAAACTATATACACATATGTCAGTTTTTGCTCTAGACGGTCTAGTGGGAACATGTATAGAACGATGAGTTACCAAATAAAATGTACCCACAATCAAATAATGTGCATTGTGCCTATTTCTTTCTGTTGTGGTAATGGATGTACAATTTATCCCATTAATCCCAATGGTTAGAATTCATTTTTGCAGATCCCATACACAATGAACTGGTGGCCTAAATGTATTTCCTACTGCTCCAACTAGTGCTTAATAAAATAAAACCAAAAGCTTTATAATGCACTATCTTTAAGGAAGGCAAATTAGTCACCAGGAAATAGTCGTCCACGAAATTGTAGTCTTTGTAGCTCAGCCGGCAGCCAAAGGTTTCTGAGGAACCCTGTATTAGACTGGGACAGGCTCGCCAAAGGCTGTGGCAGTGTCCTCTGCTGTCCTCTAACAATATTGACCACCTCGGGTCAAATCATCTACAGTCTTTTGAAGTATAGTATTTATCTAGAGACAAGTTCAAAATGTCCAAGAATAAGAATCTTTAACATTTTTAAAGACAACAGACACAGGTCAGCACACTGGCAGGATCTTCATGGGCTTAGGAAAAAATAATACACATCGTTATCAGCTTTAAGTGAGTATTTTGGTGGAGGGAAACCTACTGCTAAGCAGAAACTCTTACACGGTCCCTTTGATGCCTCTTTAGCCAGACTACTTTAAAAACATCCTCAAATTAAAATATTAGTATCTAAATGTGGCCATAGGCAAATTACATAATATCCTTTCACATCCTCATCTGTAAAAGGAGATTACAATAAATGATCTTGAAAGTCTTCTTCAAAAACAAAATCCTATAATTCAATGGACATTTAAACATTTCAGGCAGATAGCTATATTTTTATTTTAAAATATCTTTATGACCTCTCTTGACTTGCTCCATTGCTTAATCTCATAACAATACTGATGCTGATAATAGAACTTTTACGTTTAATTCAAACCACACTCAATCTTTCTATAGTCGGGAGCCAATTTTCTCTAGTTTGAGCCTTTCCAGAGTTGGAGAACAAATGACCAGTGTTTTCTATACACAGGAAAACCCTTCACTGACTATAATGGAATCCTGTCATTAAATCACCCCTTACTCTTCCCTTCCGTGGGCTAAAACAGCCCCAACTCCTTTAATCAGGTAGAACCTCTTCTCTAGAATCCAGTTAATTATTTTGCCTCTACAGAGAGTTGAATGAATCTTCCCAGTACCATCAGCTAAAACAGTGATTTGTGCTACTGCTAGATGAGAGAAATTTGAGCATTTCTTTTAATTTGATTACTCTCCAAACACTGCAATTTATTTTTGCTAAAGTTAATTAATACTCCTGAATAACCCTCCTCAGGTTTCACAGCAACACTTCAAGCTAAAATCAGAAAGAATAAATTTTTTAAACCCATGAAGTACATGGAAAGTTTTGAAAAATTCCAAGAAATTGCACTTTTATGGCCTGAACAAATAGCACAAAAGAGCAAAGAATACTGAGATATTAGTAACAGACCCACCCCAGGGAAGATTCCTATCTCAAATGAAGACTGCAATTAGGTAGATTAAGCCATACATCAGCATCCCTACAGCATCCAAACAGACCACTGCCTTCAGGGAAAGTTTTACATCCTTCTTTGGTTGCCCCAGTGCCCACATTCGTGTCACAGTCAAAAAGTACTTCCTTAAGTATAATTACGCTTTTCTTACTGCAACTTAATTTTGTTTTTGTGGTTCTACATGACAGGGAAATAAATGAACTTATGCCTAAAGGAACAGTCTTTTGACTTGCGTCCAGAATATATTCTGATAAGAAGAAAACAAATAACCCAACAAAAAATTGGGTCAAACTTTGAACCAAGACTTCAGCAAAGAAGATATATGGATGGCAAAGAAACACATGTAAAGATGCTCAATCTCCTTAGTCATTAGGGACGTTCAAATTGAAACCACGGCGATATACTGCTACACACCCACTAGGAAGACTGCAATTAAAAAGACCAAGCACACCAAGTGTTGACTAGCATACGGAACCACTGGGACTCTCATCCTCTGCTGGTGGAAAGGTAAAACGGTACAATCACTTTGGAAAATAATTTGTCAGTTTCTTAAATAGTTAAATGTACACCCTTTTCTACAACCCACCCATTCCACTCCTAGACGTTTATCCTAGAGAAATGAAAGCATATGTCCATACAAAAACTTGTACATGAATATTTCTGGCACCTTTATTTGTAATAGTCAAAACTGGACACAGCACAAATGTCCATCAACAGGTGAGAGTGTAAGTAAATAGTGGTATATCTGTACAATGGGCTACTATTCTGCAATAGAAAGGAACTACCAATGTGTGTAATCACATGGATTAATCTCAAGATTATTATGCTGAGTGAAAAAGTCAGGCAAAATAAAATACATAATGTATGATTCCATTTATATGAATTCTAGAAAGTGCAAATTAATCTATAGTGCTAGAACAGCTGTTGCCAGGTGACGGGGGCGGGGCTGTTGGAGAAGGTTACAAACGGGCACAAGGAAACTTTTGTGGGTGATAGATATGTTTACTATCTTGACACTGGGGGTGGTTTTATGGGTGTATAAACTTAGCAAATGGTACACCTTAAACATGTGCAGTTTACATCAATTACACCGCAATAATGCTGTTTTTTAAGAATAACATTTCACATACATTAGAAAAGTTAAGTTATACATCCTGTCTTGTTCTGCCTTCTCAACCTCCAATCGCATCTCCAAAACATCCTAAATCTTCTTTCCTCATATTAAACAAGCCCCGCAATTTCCTTTGAACTTTTATGACCAGAATGAACCACTCCTTGTGCTTTCTTAAAGAATCAAATCAATAAACACTGAAATCCTAACAATCGCATAAGAATTGAAAAACAGAAACTTTTTCAGGACAATGTTCCAAATCTTCCACATGCTCTTCTAGGACAGGCTCAGAGACAGTAAGTGACGTGACCAAGCTCACAAAAGAAGTGAATGGATAAGCCGGGATTCAAAGTCAGGTCTGTCTGACTCCAGAGCCCGTGGTAGCTGCAAAACCTAGCATGCCCCAACTATAAGACATTTTTACCACCACAGGGTGGAACGACAATAACAAATACTAAAAGAAATTCAATTTTATAACTCTTACCTATACTTGACAACTCACACCATTCAACCAAGCAATGCCAAGTCTGTTGGGCCCGCTTTAATGAACTCTGCATTTAGTGGTAGAATTTTTCAAGTGGTTATTAAGGTAAAACAGATTTATCCATCATCTCGAGTAGATTGAACCTGCTTCCTAATATCTTTTATTTTTGCTTATTTTCATAATTTGCTTATTCCATAGTGAACAGGTAATTTTCAACTCATCCCAGTTTGAATCATGCTGAATTCTGAACAAACAGAAACCAATTAGTGCACTATTATTTAACATAGTCCCAGTGAATGCACAATGGAGACTGCTGTGCAAAGTTTGAAGATGAAACAAAACTGATTACACTCACACATACCCACACACCCTACCACTAATTAAAAAAATTCTAGTGTTACAAGTATACAATTTCAGCTGTGGTATTATCTTTGTTCAGAAGCAAGGTACATTACTGTATGGTTGAAGCCTTCCAGCATTTAATTAGGTTACTAATTATAAGGAGAATCACATTACCTTTAAGTCTTTCCTTGGGTTGTGACTAAGGCTTAATACATTAATTTCATGGTAACTGTATTTTAAGATGGGGAGCATGTCAATAAAGAATTCTGGTCACATCCTCCAATATGTCCATGTGACTGAAGGTTTTGGCTGTGATACAATTTGATATATTTACTAGGAGGAAAATCACTGCTAATTCCCACTGCTACAGGTAGTGGCCAAGAGATATTTTATATTGCATTTTAAGCATAAGTAACATTCAAGAGAATCTTCACAGAGGGCATATACATGAATATAAAAATAAATAAAATCATTAAGTGACATTCTTTATTCCCATTTAAATTCAATTAATAAATTTAGCATCAATTCAGTATCACATTACTCCCCAACTTCCTTCCTTGCCCATCAATAAAAAAAGTCAGTGCAAATTGTATGAGTCATTCTTCAGTCATGCCAAGGATATAACCTTTAACCTAAGATTAAAAAGAAAGTGCTATGGGACTTCCCTGGTGGTCCAGTGGTTAAGACTCCATGCTCCCAATGCAGGGGGCCCAGGTTCGATCCCTGGTCAGGGAACTAGATCCCACATGCCACAATTAAGACCCCGTACAGCCAAATAAATAATTTTTTTTTTTTCTGAAGTGCTATGTGTGAAATTCAATACTGTTTAACTTCTGGGTGCTAACATCTAATACAAACAACATTTCAAAGGAAAATGAAACAATCTGGATCACTTCCATTCATTTTTATGATTTCATTGGTAGATTTCTACGGCTTTGGCTTGGATCCTTGATAAATTGGAATGTGGAATCATTTAGTTTATAATCTGTATCACCAGTTCGTACAAGGCACAGAAAAGTTCTCCACTCCCTCACATACTTCAAAGTATTTCATTTATTATTCAAATGATTGTTCTGACAAAACCATTAGTCAAGAAGAAAGCAAAGAAATCTTATTTTTTAAAGTGGAAATTTTAAAGATGCAGTTTTCACAACAGACTGCTTTATCTACTCATGCTATTCTGGCAAAATCTTTATTTCCTAAAAGAAAACTTTTATCTTTTTTAATTAAAATTTTTCTTATGTATTAGAAGGTCAGGGCATGTTTTTACTGATTTCACTCAAAGTGAGTATTTATATTTTAAATTTACCTTAGCTGCTTCTTCCTAAATTCCTATAGCCTCTCGCCTTTTCTAAGGAAAATACTAAATTTAAAATTGAGAAAGGTATTGCTGAAACCATGGTGAATGTTTCACAACTACCTTGAAATGATGGTAGGAATATGCACGCTCACGCTCTGTCTCTCTCTCACACACACACTCTCACACACACACACACACACACACACACACACACACACACACATGAAAAAATAAGTACCTTTTAATCAGAGTTCTGAGTTTAGGGCTTTTGGGGTTAACAAGAAAAAAAGTTTCCTGATTTGCAGTAGACCTATTTTCATACTTTCTTTTTCTACACTGACATCACATAGCAGCTGTATCACCGGGTAGCATGTTTGCAAGGTATGAGAAGTTTCTTGGCTTAGCAGAAAAAAAAAAAAAGCAACAGTCTAGTCCTCAAAAAGAACCCCCATGACCAGTGAGGCTGAAAAAGCTGGCTGAATCACTGGTCAAGAGTCAGTCTTATAGCAAAAATCGGTTGGGCTGAGAACAGAACCTAACAGGAAAACGTAAGGTCAGACTTGAGTCTGATTTGGTGAAGAAACATGTGCTTGGCCACTCAAGGGCTGCATATATACAGATGAAGTTAACTTCCATGACTACTACTAGTCATGGAGCATTTCAATGCCACTACTTGAGAATCAGAGCAATAGATGTTACTACTATTCCAGCCACCAAGAGACCCCATTCCCCTCTTCTGTTACATTTGTGGAAGGAGAGTGGCTATAGTGGTTTAGAATCAATCATTTTCAAGACACGGCTCTTTTCCAATCCCAGACTTGCCAATATGTCCCTATGAAGGCGGCAAAATTTGTCTCTTTGTCTTGTGTTCATTAAGGTTCTCTGTGCTTTCAGTCTCACAGTTCTTAAAAGGAAGCATGATACCTCACACGCAACAGTCATCAAGTTCAATATAAGGCAGATGATGTAGCCCAAACCTATGGTATTTCCAACTGTGTCCAAAGTACTTGGAGCTGCCAGAAAGCAAGTATCATTCATTCATTCAGTCATTTATATTGTGGTAAAATATACATAACATAAAACTTACACTCTTTTTCTTTTTTTTAAGGTAAGAAGTGGATTTATTTAGAGATACACATTCTTTGGACAGAATGTGGTCCGTCTCAAAAGGTAAGAACGGCCTTGGGAGAAACACACTCCAGAGCGTGGGCCAGCTCAGAAGGTGAGAGGCCCCAAAATAGGGGGTGGTTCAAAACTTACACATTCTGAAGTGGCATTTAGCTCATTCACCAAGCAGTGTTAGAGCATTTTAGACTCTGGCCTCAGTGTCTTGATATCCAGGTATTCACTGGTTAATACTCACGGCTTCACAGAGATAAATGTCATTCTATTTTCAGGTAACCTTTCGGATAAGTATACAAAATCAGAGTTCATTCAACACACTAGGGTTTGTATGCTGGAGGTGAGGCAAGAACCACCCAAACCAAGCATTTGGCCATTTCCTTCCAGGTGGAAGGCAGAAACTCTGATATTCTCTTCCTTGCCATTAAGCCTTTCAGAAAATAAGCAACCCACTATTCCCTGACCTTTGGGATTTTTACAAACATCAGCCTGCCGTCCAGAACGCAGACAAGAAACTGTCCAGGGAAAACATGCCCCCAAATGAACAGGATATAAACAAAGCTGTAACTAGGTAATTAATTGTAGGGACTGGACTCCCCTCACTCTGCTTCTCTGATAACAATCTGGTATTTTATCAGCAGGTCTTCTATCTGGAAGGATTCACTGTTTTCTGCTGCCTGGAACTATTCTGGGAGGGGACAAAGACAAGCTTTCATCTTGGAACGGAAATGGAACCACATCTAGAAGGAGGAAGAGTCAAAGCTGTAAAAAGGCCTCCAAGTCTTTCCGTGCCAGCAGGGAGAGGTAAGTGGAAAATAGGATGCCCCGTTTCACTAAATGCACGGGAGGAAATTCTGGTGGGGAAGAAGCCACTGCGGTCCCCATCCAGGCAATGTGCAATCTGTCTCTGTCCCAAATTCTATACCCTATCCCCACCGCTGTCAGCCTCATTCCGTCTCTAATACCACACCCAACCAATGTCTCTTCCTGTCAAAATCAAAGAAACTTAAACTGTGGTTTAAATGACCAATAATACCTTAAAATACTATATCTCACCATGGGATTTCCATTTTAGGAAGGATCAAAACCGTATACTTAAAGAATGAAAGTCCAACTGTGAAACTTCAAGATTCAGCTCAAAAGGGAAGAGGCATCTGAGAAAACTGGGTGGGTAAAAGGCACTGCTTAAGACATCTCAAATCATTCCATACAGATTTCAACTACCCTGGGGGTGAAGCTGGGTTAGAATCTGGCCCTCTGAGTTATTACCGGTGTACACATTAATTAGGAGTAGAACATGTTCCCTAACCCCCTCCAAACACGGCCACACCACTCAGACCTCATAACATGCCATGGACTGGTTATGGAAGGACTTGGGAAAAACAGGGCTTTGAATTCCCCCTCCTACTTAGAACCCAGGAATATTTATCCAAGGTTGAGCCAGGGTGGCTGGCCAGTTCCAAAACCCACAGCCTGGGGCTTATGAACAAGAGAACAGATTGCCCAGTGAGACCAGTGCCCTTCTGTCAGGCTGTGGAGCAATCCTGTGAAGCTCCCTAGGTTCAGATCCCAGGCCCTCATGACACTTCACAGTGGTGCAGACTAGGGGGAGGGCGCTAGGAAACCGCTCTACTGGCCAGTTTTCCATGGGGAATTCCATCAGGACATGGCATTCTAAAGCTGCTACTTTAGGGACGTGTTCAACCATGCAGCAGAATGCAAATCCCTCTCTAGTCTTTTCAAGTTTTTCCTAAGTCCTGTTTTCATTCTGGCTATGAATTAAATTCTGATATCTTAAATCATGCAGAAAAAAAAGGGGTAAGAAGAGATTGAATTATATTAATTATATGGCATTGAAGCTCAGCTAGAAAACAAGAATTACATTTCTTAAGTTTCTCTTCACTAGACTTCTGCAGGTTATAATTAGTATTAAAAGAATTTTACTTTTCATTTTATCCAAGCTGAAAAGAAGCTGAGCCTTAAATTCTGGCTTTACAGGAAAGAGAGATTCTTCTGGAAAAAAAGAAAAAATGAATAAACAGTCAAGCAAAAAACAAACCAGCACTACTCACCCATCATCCAAAAAGATAGCTTAAGTGACTCACTTTTCAGCGTTTGAAAATATTTTCTACCCACTGCTTTGTAAATTATTTTCTTGTTGGTGTGACACATCCTTTAGTAACAATCCAGCTTTTCCTTGGCTACCTAGATATATTTCCATAGTTACTACCAAAACAGATGGCCTTTTCCTGTACGATTGCAATAATCAAAAAGGAGCAGGCTTATTTACACAGAGGCACCCTCAATACAAATAGACATTTTGTTAATGCTCTGGACACTGCAGAGACAAAACAGAAAATCTCATTCACGTGGGCCTGCCTAATTTTGATTTTGCAATTACTCAGACTGAGGCCGAGCTAATGTTTACCTCTGGGACTGAGAGTTTCATTTAAAATTGGGAGAAATGTGGCCATCTCTTGGGAACTGGTGGCCAGGACACAAATATCCCAGACCAGGAATTTTCCCTGATGGAAAATGAAACAAAACAGAAAAAGACAACCCAGGGGGCACATCTCACACATCTCACTCTCAGTGTGCTCTCCAGCAGGTTTGGCTAGTAACCTTTGGTTGGTGAAGGAGGGAGGTGGAACTCTGCACATGAAAAATATAAAACTGAGGAAAAAAGGGGGATTTCAACCCATCTCAGAGGCCTCGAGGTGTGGCTTAACAACTAATACATTAACCAGATGCTACTGTTACCCACCCATTAAAAAGCAGTTCCCTAGATATATTACATATAATTTGGAGTAATGAAACTTTCCTTTCATAATATCCAGTAATTTGAACATTTCACTGATTCAGACTTGCCTTTTTAAGGTATCCTTTTAAAGTGTAGGATTACCACATAAGAAAATGTTGGCAATTTTTCAAAATTTCAACATATAGTGATATCCTTATGATTCTGTTTTCTAAGACAGTAAAAAGAGGATGATCAAGTAAGCTACTGTTTATGAAAGTACATTGTAAACTTCAACTTGTTTATATAAATGCTTGTTACTTTTTTTCTTTTTCTTTCAACAACCCTGAAGCTTTTCAAAATTATGTTAAGTTTCAACAGTAAAAACCTAAGATGGTAAAGTCAGATGGAAAATATATGTTCTAATAGTTTAAAAATTATGCCTAAGTAGCAGCCCACAAATAATCTCATTAAGATTTTATGCTTCTTAAGCCTCAAGACACATTTTTTCTTTGCTGAGACACTTATAACTGTGCAATGACCCACGATTTCCTATTACAAGGAAAATTTCTTTTGTAAGAAATCCTCAGTGTTTCTCAGGAATCTCAGAAATTCAGTTGAACCAGTCTTATTTAGCAACCCGTCACAACCACTTGGCCTTAACTGCAAGTTCTTCTTTCTTTTCTACTGATTTCAGATTAGAAGAAGAGACCACTGCTAGAGCAATGCCCAAGGGGGGCAGGGGAGAGATATCTCAAGAAAGCAAAGTAAGTCCAAGTGTTTGTTATCTAAAACTTCAGGTTAATTTTGGCATATTGAGAACTAGCTTGTCATACCCCACAGATGGAGGATCGTAAACATGAGCAAAAGGGCGAATTGTAGTATTAAGCGCTAGCTAGCGTAGCTAAGGGAGTGGCGAGGAGCACGGGCTCTGGGACCAGATCGCCTGGTTCAAATCCTGGCCTCATCACTTCCTAGCAGTATGACCTAGGGCACATTTCTAAACTTCCCACTGCCCAGCTTTCCCTCTCTGGAGGATGGAGGATGGGAATGATGTTAGGGACCTCAGAGTGTTGTCATGATGATTAAATGTATCAGTGTGCATTAAGTCCTAAAACAGTGTCTGGCCCATAGTAAATACCTGCTAATTATTATCACTCATCATTAATTATATGGAAAAAAATCAGAGCAAAGATGATAGGCACCAAGAAGCAACACAGCACAACGGATATCCCACTGTGCCAAAAATCTTATCTGTCTGGTGCTCCACTGTATTTCTATCGTGCCGGACACACAATCACGCTTACAGTAATTATCTATTGAGTAAATGAGTAAACGAATCAACCCCTGACTCCTTAACGAATCACTTTTTGACTGCGGACACATTCTGCTTACTCCTTCTGGACCCTGACTTTTCCATCTCCAAAGAAAGTTACCAACACCTGCCACTTGCTACTTCAAAGTGATGATCATCAGTATAAAGGAAAAAGCAAATCATTTCAAACTTACTGAAGGGATATCAAAAGTCAATGACTTTTAAAACCAATGTTCCTGGGCTTCCCTGATGGCACAGTGGTTAAGAATCTGCCTGCCAATGCAGGGGACACAGGTTCGAGCCCTGGTCCGGGAAGATCCCACATGCCGCGGAGCAACGAAGTCCATGCACCACAACTACTGAGCCTGTGCTCTAGAGCCCGCGAGCCACAACTACTGAAGCCCGCGTGCCGAGAGCTCCAGAGCCCATGCTCCGCAACAGGAGAAGCCACTGCAATGAGAAGCCCACGCACTGCAACGAAGAGTAGCCCCCACTCGCCACAACTAGAGAAAGCCCGTGCACAGCAATGAAGACCCAACGCAGCCAAAAATAAATAAATTTATTAAAAAAACCCCCAAAACAAAAACCCCAATGTTCTTTTGTTATTGAGTACCTATGAACACAGTCAATAATACTGAAAGGATCCTCTAATACCCTGAGTCCTGAAGTCCTCTGACTCCAGTTGGCCAGGGGGAATGTGCAGACGTCGTGCTAGGCCCTAAGAGATGGCTGTTCAGACCTCAGTGTGCAGAGGCACTACCTGGGGGAAACTGCTGACTTTTAGATGTGTATGGGACACGCAGAAGGAGTTGTCCAACAGAAAGTTGAATCTATGATTCTGTACAAGTTCTAGATCTAGGACTGACTCATCAATGTATGTGAGTTGCCAGCCAGGTGAGGACTGTACATGTAAGGTGAAAAAAGAAAAGAGTGGAGGGCAGGACAAAGAGGTGCACCAACATTTAGGAGGCAGCATGAGGAATGGGCCCTGAAAGAGGAGGAAGAAGCAATGGCCAAACAAGGCCACAGAGGAAGAGCATCCTGGAGAAGCCAGTGTGCAAGAGTGTCAAATAGCAGAGGAAGATTCAGAAAGATAAAGACTGAAAAGCATCCAGTGGCTTTTGTAATGAAGAGGTCACTACTATTTCACGTTTGTCAGTGAAGCTTCAGTGAAGTGGTGGAAGAAGCATCCAGGCTGCAGTGGTTTAAGGAAGGAATAAGAGGGGAGGAAATGGAGACTGTAAACACAGAAAACCTTTTCCAAGAGTCTGGCTATAAAACAAAGGAGAGAGCTATGGTAGTAGGGAGAGTGGGTGTCTCCACGGAGACAGTCCATGCCTGATGGCTTCTATTTTCTCTTGCAATTAAGAGGTGATGAGAGTAGGGCCTTGGGTTATGGCAATGACACAAAGTAGGCCCTCAGCAAATACATTTAATGGATGGATGACCTAGTGACGAAGAGCGCTCACAAAATAAAGTGAAAGACAAGAATAAATGGTGAAGGAGAGAGTAGCTGTCGCTGTGTGGAGGGGAGGCAAGACAGGCAGTCAAGAGTCTCAATGTTCAAGGTGAGTGAGGAAAATAAGGCCCAAAGGGAAAAAGTCAAAGGGTATGAGGGTGAATGATCTGGTGCAGCTGATGTGACTAATGCAGGTTGTTTTAACAAGAAGATGATAAATAGACTGGTAAGGGTCAAGGCCCAGAGGAGAGGGAGGAAAAAAACTGCGTCGATCAGAGAAAGATAATCAAAACATGGTATGTCGTGAATTTTTCTTGTCTCATTTTAAGCCTACTGTAATTCTTCTTTACCTTCATACCCTCTTCCCTAATTCAGATTTTTCTGCCTAAAGAGAAAAACATACAGTTTTGATTCTAAAATGTTCCCTACCAGGTAGGAGAAGATGACTTCATATTAGCTGGCATTTGGGGCTTGGTACTCTCAAATCTTCAATTCAGCATTAAAAATGCCTGCTGAGCATCTTGGCTACATTTTTGAGAAAATAATTAAGTTTAAGGAAATAAAGGCTCCTTAAGGAAAAATATTATTAAAATATTTTAAAATTTAAATATTATTACATTTATAATAATTTTCCCGTTACTCTTCATTATTTCCATAAGACTTGGAAATGCAACACTTGGAGTAAATACTGTTCTTAATTAAAGTTTACCAAAGATTCACCGTGGACCGTTTCTTCTGCTAAGTAGCAAACCATTTATTTTGTGAATTTCCTGGGTCATCCTTGATTCAAGTGGAAACAAAGTTCTTTAGGATAACTTTCAAGTTATGAATCATAAAACTCTGCCACAGTCTTCTGCTTGTTAGAGCCCACTGTCTGCAGAATGAACAGTATGACTTTCCTCTCTTAAGAGCTGCTAACCAACATGGGAGATTTCTTAAAGTCTTCAGGATGGTAAACTGAATTCCCACGTTCTTTTCCTGCCTTGCTACTAGGAAAACCTCCTGAATTTCTCCAACCCACCAGTGCTCCTCCCCTTGTTTACAGGACCTTGGTCCTTAGTGTATCTGCCATACAATTAAGTGGTTCATATACAGTATGTCAGGTTCACAGCATGGGTTTTATCTTACTAGCTAGATCATAAGTTCTTCAAGGATGAAAAACCTTTTTCCTTTACTTTGCTTCTTATCCAAGACCTCATGCTAGCTAGGTATACAATGGATGTTTAACAACTACTTAGTTAATCTATTAACTGATTGGATTCTAAGTTTGAGAGTGAATGGCAGCAATAGGCCATGGATTATCATCATTGTCAGAAATTTCACCTAAGAACGAGGCTGTCTACAGATCACTTGTTCTAACATGACCTGAACTGGCCTACTGAAGTAACAGATAACACTGCAGAAAAGCTGGTCCTTACAAGTTTTGTTTTTCTAGCTTGCTTTGTCAATGCATTCCATTAAGAGGTGAACTCCTCATTCCTTTTGCTCAAAAACATATTCAGAAAATGGTCTTAAAGAGATCTGGCACCAGAGATTAAGTTGGCCAGGCCCCCCTCTAGGAACTGAGAGATAAAAATCGGTGACAGATGTCAGAGGTATCTTTTTATGCCAGAACTCTTCGCAAAAAAGCCACACGATGCAGAAAACATGATTTCATTCCACACACTGAACCTCAGGTACCCCTGGGTAGAATCTGGAAATTCAGAAGGCCGTAAGCAAAAAAGCCCTCCAAATAAAGCACTAGCTAGGCAGGGCCATGGTAAAAAGGAGACCAAGTAGATAGCTGCCCAAACTGTGATTTCACCAGCATTGGGAAACACCTTCCGATCTCTGCTTTTGGGTCCTCCCTTATGTAAGGCCTAAAATTCCATCACCTAGATTCCTCACTTTATTTCAAAATGTGTATCTGTGTAACACAACAAACAGCCCCAAGGAGGGTAATGACTAGGGTCATTTACATGTCTGTATGAAAGGAAGGAGTAGGCACAGGTTTGGCTTATAGGCAAAGGGGAGAACTGAGCACTCAAAAAAGCCCTGAGTGGAACTGAACATCTGCACCTTGACAATCTTGCTCAAGGCCTGGCCTGGTATCAAAGTCATATCACTAAAACCAGAGGTCAGGGTTTCTACACGTTAATGGAATGGCAGGTCCCTTTTTTTCACCCAACCATTGTTAGCAGATCAGAATGGTATAGGGAGACTCCTAACCTTTAATCCCATTCTCTAAGGGTCATGGAATTTACCAGTAACCACAGGACAGGTGGAGTTCTGAACCTCTAGGATGGCCAGGCAGGAGGAAGTGCTGTAGTAACAGCACCAGGAAAGCCCTATTCTCAAATATTTTTACTTGTAATGGGCTAGGACTGGCAACTCCTTTATTCTTTCTACAGGCATCTCTGTTTGACGTTTGGACAACAAAGAGTTATCTATTTTAATCATTCTTCAGAAAAGCATCTCTGACTTTTCTCAAAGACTCAGATGTTCCTTGTACTTGTCAGAAAACAAATGTGGCTTAAGCCAACATCTGAAATGGAGAAAAATATAGCAACCACCAAAAAATGATAATTAAATTAATAAGGAATGCTTTTCAGACAAAACATCCCATAGGCCAAAAAAATGTTTTCAGAACTACAGAGAACAAAGTTATAGAAGTTACTGAGAAGCTAAATTTAAGTGGATTAACTGCTGAAGGGTACCATGTAGGGGCAGACCACTGTGACCTGTGGGCCATGAGCAGTATGGCACCCCAACTGGTAGGTGGAGGAACCCATGAATGACAGAGTATCTTTTGATTCCAGAACTCTTCTCAAAAAAGCCACACGATGCAGAAAACATGATTTCATTCCACACACTGAACCTCAGGTACCCCTAAGGGGTACCTGAATAAAAATGTACAAATATGTGTTACAGGTTTAGGGGCAGGTTTATCATTTCACTGCACATTTAGAATCTACAGCCAGGTTGTTCAGCTATTCTAAAATAAGACACCTCAAAAAGATGCCTTGATGGTCATCTGGCCCCACCTCAGATGCACTGCAGAAATCTAAAAAATATACACAACATATGATCAGTTTTCCTTGATGACATTCAATGACCAGCAGCTCAGTATTATGGAAATCTGTTCGTTCTCTTGATGCAGAATGTTAGCTCTCACAAAATTCTTCCTTATATTAAAATCTGAAATCTACCTCTTACTTTCCCATTGGGAGCACAAGAGAGAAATGATGTGCCTTCTGTCATACGGCTGCCTCTCAAATATGTAAAGACCATTACCATGTTGCCTCTAACTAGTCTTTTCCAGTCTAACTATTTCCAGATGTTTAGCTTCCTCCTCATCTTGGTCACCTTCTCTGGATAAATATTAGTTTATCAGTGACCCTCCTAAAATGGGAAGCCCACAGCATAATAACATAATAGCAGAATGATGTGGGTTTAGTCTGACCAGCAGAGTTCAGGGGGATTATAGCCTTCACTACCTAGAAGCAGCAACTGTGTCATACTGCTTCCTCAGGGCTCACCAGGAAATCCCATTCCCCAAGATTTTTTCATAAAATCTGCTATGAAGCCGACAGCTCTCATTCTATATGTATGTAATTTTGACTTCTCTTTACAAAATCAGAACATGATATATATCTCTATTAAATGTTATCTTGATAGTCTCAGCCCATCAATCCAGTCTTCCAAGGCTACTTTGAAATCATATTTTTCAATTATGGACTATATTAGACATATCAAATAAAAAAGAGTAGAGAGAATAATATAACAGCCATTTGCCCCAAACCCAGCTTAAGAACACATCACAAATAAAACAAGCTCCTAGTATATGCTTCCTTAATTTTATCCCCTCCTTCCCTGCTTCATAAAGGTAACGGCTACTAGCCTGAATTTGTGTCTGTCTCTCCCATGCTTAAAGACTATTTTGAATGGGAGTCCACCACCAGTTATATCTCTCTTATATGCAAACCTAATAAGCACGCAATCTAGTCTGTCTTCATTTTAAGTAAGTAATTCAAACGCTGAATAAAGCAGCATTGGCCTCATCTATCAGACTCCTAATCCCATCAAAACAATGAGGTGACTCAGGCATGACTAATTCTTAGGGAATCCTTACTAGCTCTCAGCAAATAAAGTATGAAGCACTTGCAAGTAATACATTGAATGATCCAGTCTAAAACAATATCAACACAATTGTTTGGTCACTGATAAAAATATGCCTTTTCCTCTCTCTTTTGAAATCTTTCTGCAAGCTCCGAGGATAACATTCCCATGCCACACATCCCCCAAATTACTGACTTGGCTCTAGGCTAACTTGTACCTGAGGCTGTAAGTTATCTGGGTCCGAGGACTTGCCTTTATCCACAAGAGACAGTGTTCTTTTTCTATCACCTCACCTACATCTGGTTTCAGGGCCTTCCTTCCAGTTTACTGGCAAAGACAATGCTGAAGCAGGAGTTAAAAAAAGTCTGCCCTCTATCACCTTATACCATCAAGCCCTTCCTCTCTCTAGAATTTTTCTTAACCAACAAACTAAGGGGCTTTTATCTGCTATTTTGTAGTCAGGATTATCCCCATTATACAGACTCGACAGCCTGAAGCACTAAGGGGCCCACTTTTTCGTGCCACATTAATCAGGAGGCTTTCCCCCACGTATTTTGGCTTGTTTATAATTCTATGACCTCCCTCCTCCTCTTATCAATTCAGGCTCCTCTCATTTGGCTCTAAAGCCTGCAGCACGGTAGCTGCAAGGTGGACCTCCAGATCCCTTGACTGGATAGCAGTCAGGGGAGAGGAGGTCAGAGTCCAGGAAGGTCTCAGGTCATAGGCTCATAAGGCCAGAGAGGACCCTGGGTAATGTCCAATATCTTAATTTGATAGAAAAGGAAACCGAGGGTGTGACCTTCAGAGAGGTGAAGTCAAAATAAAAGCAAATGTCAGAGCTCACATTAGAGCATAAGATTCCTCAAAGGGCAGGTAAAACAGAAAACCCAGCTGAGCCTCCTTTCTACATAATCAGTAACCAGTGGGATATGAAATATGGCTCCAATACTGTAAGACCAGGAGTCCCTTAAGTACTTCATAGATACACAGATCTGCTAAGACACAGTGTCTCATTTCACAGTTAGTTTCGTTTTTAGGTTAATAATTCAGCCTCTGTGCCCAAACCTGGGCTACGCAGAGAAAGGTACCAAAAATGAAAAACTGAAAAAATCCATAGCTGCTTCTCCATGGAAAGAGATTAAGATTTATTTGGAGGGAATAAGTATTGAGCATATAAATTACAATATGATTCAGTAATGATGACTAGTAAGATAAGAGATTTAAATTAATGCTATAGCTATTCAGAGGGAGAGAGGATTAAGAGCTGGGGTGGAGAGAAAGGGAGGTGGGTATGCCTTCTTTCCCAGCAGTGTCTCAACAGCCCTCTGCCTGATTTCTTTCTCTATAAAGCAAATCCTGCCTTCTACTTATCACAAGGATTCTGGGAAGACAGAACAGATAGAAATGTGCAACCTTGGAGGAAAGTTCCTGGTATTATAATCACAAATGAAGGTAGAAGCCAACTACTGTCTACTGCAAAAACCCCAACTCTACACGATGGCAAGGAAGATCTTTCAACTTCATAACCTGGGTAAGGAGTAAGGTGATAATTCTTGCATTATGCAACTTTCAAGGAAAATAAAACAAGAGTCAATATTATTTTCCAATATCATAGGCTTAAAAGGCCTAAGTCTTAGTTTTTGTACTCCCTACCCCTCCCTTCTTAAGACTGGTACAATCAAAAGGTTCCATGAAATATTTAAAAAATACATAAAATGCGTATTTTCCAATTTTTGTTTTGATTGTTGACTAGATGTTTCAATATCGCAACTAAAACAGTTTCCATTGCATACATAGGTCGCTATGGGTGATTTCCACTGCCACGTGTTTAATTAAGATTGTATGGTTATTTGTACCTCAAAATTTTTCACAAAACAGAAAGGCAGATTTCACTGAAAATTTACCTAAAGTGAACAAGGACTGAAATGATTTGGAGAAAAACATACCAAAAGTCATTTGCAATGAAAATAAGTCAAAAAGGGGGGAGGTTGGGGAGATCCTTTTAAAAGCATCCCAGAGTGAACAAAAGGCAGTAGAGGGATTTAATCCGATGCGGAGACCTCAGTTATCTGCAATAGAAGGCACTTTTTGCCTCACACACACAGGTACCACACTGGTCAAGCATCACAGCTAGTGAATAAGTGGCAGAGCTTAGAAAGAACCAAGTCTCTTGAGTCCAGGGCCTTTGTTCTGTTCAGGATTGCCGAGGTTTGAGGCATTTTTGGTTTCCTACAGCTCGTCAATTCAAACTTGAAGCTTGCTTGTGAAAGGGAATTCCAAGGTGTGTGTCCAGAGATATTCTGGTCTCTAGAAAGCCCCGGACACGTGGGCACTAGTGAACTGTAATCAGGGAGCTAGTCAGGGTCCCTTTTAAAGCATGCGTCACTCTGCTCTGTGGTGTCTGAACTGAAGGGGGTGAACGGCCTTAAACTGAAGGCATCATCTCTGCATGGAAGAGGGCTGTGTATCTGGATCCAGCACAGCATTAGGCACATAAAATACACTCGATTTGAAAAAACCTTGTAAACAAAACACTGGGATTAACATGATCATTTCTGTTCCAAGATGATGCAACAAATCATAGCTGTGCGCACACATAACTGTGGAATATCCACATCAGAAGCTTCTAAGATTTAAGTTAACAAAGAAAGGCAACAGAGATATAAGCTTGGATTCCCAAATGTGGAATAAGGGACAAAGGTACAAATAATACTTCCTAACACCTCACAGAGAGGAAGGAAATGGCAGGTAAGTATATGTAAATCAAAAGGAAATAAAAAGCTGTCATCAGGGCTTTTATTTTTTTTTTAATCTTTTTGCGGTACGCGGGCCGCTCACTGTTGTGGCCTCTCCCATTGCGGAGCACAGGCTCTGGACGCGCAGGCTCAGCGGCCATGGCTCACGGGCCCAGCCGCTCCGCGGCATGTGGGATCTTCCCGGACCGGGGCACGAACCTGTGTCCCTTGCATCGGCAAGCGGACTCTCAACCACTGCGCCACCAGGGAAGCCCTCATCAGGGCTTTTAATCTTCTCATTGTATCTTCTCACTTAATCTTCTCATTGTAGCAACCTCTGTGCTACTCCCACTAGCTGAAAAATTTTGCTTTAGCTAAACTCAAGAGTATCCAAGAGCCTGATTAGAGCTCTTCCAAGTACGTAAATTAATACTAGCAATGCCACAAAAATAAAACACTGCCCATCCACTTGTGCATATATCCGTCTTTTCAGCCATTATCCCAAGTCAACACAGCCTAAACTTTACCATGATTAGAACCACAAACACTGCCTGGATTGGCAGGTTTTTATGATCAATCTTTCACTTTCTTCATGAATAATTTTCTCAGAAGTATTTTAAATCTAATGTGTATAGTTTTACCAAATTCGCTATTTAAAAAAATCTTTTTATATAGTTCATCTCTCTGGTGGGGTGAAAACACTGGGATTAAATTTGAGATAGCACAGAGTAGCACAGAGGTTGCTCTGACTGTGCTGAAGTGAATCAGTTGTACAATGAGCAGATTAAAAGCCCTGATGAGGGCTTCCCTGGTGGCGCACAAGGTTGTCCTGGCAGTAGGTTGATGAAACCCAAAACTGGGTTTTCTAACTCTAAATCTAGGATCTTTCTACTTTCTTTTCAAGAAAGAAAAGCCAGGCTTCTTCTATCCCAGGCCACAGACTGGCCCCAACTACCCCAAGCAATGATCCCACAGATGTAAGCCTGAGAGAAAGCCTGCACCCAATCAAGCCACTGCCACCATTGGAAAAGCAAGGTCAGGAGCAGACCCCACTGCAAGTGGGGCATGACTTCTACATCGTGAAAATAGCCTGCACTTGGATCCACTGCCTAGATACAGGCTCCTAATCGCTCCTAGTTGCATAAATTTCAGGGCCCTTGGGGCTACTCAGTGTAGCCAAAACTCTTAACTACACAAAAGGGAGTTGGATATTTTGGTGTAATAGAAAGAGGATACCCAACACTCTTGACAAGCCCTACAGTCTTGGGTTCATATTCCAACTCTATAACTGAGTTGCTTTCTGAACCTCAGTTTCCTCAACAGGTAAAGAGAGGTGTAACACCTCCTCTCAGAGTCATCGTTAAGCAAAACGTCCAGTTCAGTGCCTGGCAAACAGTGGAGACTCAATAAGGTTGGTCTACTTCCTACTGAATTCTCTGCTCAGAATATTTTCTTGCTTGTTCTCTGAATTCCTGGGTCAAAAGCTACTTCTGATAAACCTCCCGAATAGCCTAACCAAGTTCCAAGTATAGTTTATTAAAATCACCTCTCTGTATGTGTGTGGTTCTGATAATGTTTGATATCTCAAATTTAATCTTGCTACTCAATGTGTGATCTGCAGACCAGCAGCCTCAGCATTACCTAGAAGTCTGTGTGAAATGCAGAATCTCAGGCCCCGCCCCAGACCTACTGAATCAGAATTTATGAGATCCCCAAGTGATATGTTTACATCTTAAAGTTTGAGGAACACTGCCTATAACATACTTGGACATTCAATAAACCAGAGCCTACGGACACTCTAAGGAATCCGCTATGGCATTTTTGCTGCTGGTGGTGCTCTATGAATCTTTATTCAAGTAGAAAGCAACCACTGATTAAGGCATTTTCACTGGAAGGACAGGAGAACTGTACATTTCTTTCTTTGTGTTTCTGAGTTAAGAAAAAGAAGATGCACTAAGTACATTAGCCTTAAGGCAATATTTAAATCTCCTATGTCCACGTGATCTTTGTATATGTAATAAGTGCTCTGAGTATAATTAGTAACATGAGCTTTCTGATTATACGTAAACTAATAAATAACAGGAAGGATACTTTCAACATAGTAACTTCTGGTTTCTAGGATGTAACACCTATCAGATTGATTAGAAATAAGCTTCCACAGGGCTTCCCTGGTGGCGCAGTGGTTGACAGTCCGCCTGCCGATGCAGGGGATGCGGGTTCGTGCCCCAGTCCGGGAGGATCCCACATGCCGCGGAGCGGCTGGGCCCGTGAGCCATGGCCGCTGAGCCTGCACGCCCGGACCCTGTGCTTTGCAACGGGAGAGGCCACAACAGTGAGAGGCCCGCGTACCGCAAAAAAAAAAAGAAAAAGAAAAAGAAATAAGCTTCCACAAATTGGATGTTCTCAACACAGGACGATAAAGTTCTAAAGCGTGCCTTTGTTTCTAATGTACACTGTGATTCTGTATATGTGCCTCCCCCAACCATCAACTTTCTGAATTATTTTTTAGTTCTTTCCAGCTATATGTGAAAGTACAATTTTTAAATGCTCCTGAAAGTTAAATTTATGACCCAAATTCCTAAAATGAATCACCAAATGCTGGATACGGGAGGCTGGTAACTCTGTGTATCAGGAAACAAAAACCAATCTGAGTGAGTCATCTCTGTGATCACAGATAACACAGCCACAGCCAGGGCTTGGCGCAAACAAATGGCTACAGCAATCACACACCAGAATCTTGTGTTTAATGGTTTCTCACATTAAAATGCATCAGTCAGCTCTGTGAAACCAGGAAGTGGAACCCAGGACACCACATAAATAACAAGTACACTCTCTTGAGTTGGTTATATTTTATCCTTCTGCTGTATTTCATTTTTTGGTAGATACATAAAAATGAAGGTACTGTTTTGTCAAGAGGTAAGCAGAAAGGTAAAGCTAACTAATATCACAGGCTTTCTGAAATATTTCACAAGAAAATTTCAATACCTTTTGGAGGCCTGTTTATTGAGGCCTTTGATCCAAAATGAAAAAGGTGATCAGAAGCTGGCAAATGCCTCAAAAAAATGTAACAGGAGGAAGTGGTAATAGGCTGTAGAAGCAGAAAAGCCTGTTATCATTTGATTCCATGTGTAATCTTTATGCATGGCTTTTTCTCAGGTACTCCAAGCTTGAAGGGGAAGATGAGTGGGAAGTGAACTCGTGCTACACAGCATTGCCATCTAGATGTTGCCCCTTGCAACCACCAGCAAACTCCTCCAGAGTGAAGGACCAGGTGTCCTCTTGAACCCCTGGACAGGGGATATATGCCAGAACTGAGCCTGCCCCATGCTGGCCAGGCTCAACACAGGGATAATGCAAACACCCAGGCTATGTTTATCAAAAGGGGGTATCTCCTATCAACACCACACACCCATTAGCAGGCAGGACTCCCAGAAAACACTACTTAAACAGGAGACATGAGCTCCTAAACCCACCATCTGAAACACTGGAGACCAGTTGGGGGCAATGGCAATAATCCCAGGCCCCTGTCTTCACAAGAACCCTCCCAGAGTAAAAAAAAAAAAAAAAAAAAAAAATCTATAATTTCTGAAATAGGAACAGGATTAAATAGCCCCATAAAGCCCCCATGCCCACTCCCATTATTTCCATGAGGCATACACTACCTCATAATGAAGGGAATAAAAGGTGCCATGCTGAGAGCAGAACAGGTGCCATCCATCGGGGAAGGGTAGAGCCTCCCCAACACCAAAAGTAAGAGAAACATGCTGGGATGATGGTTTAGTTCTCCTGTATCACTGAAAAAAGAAAAAAATTATTGTACATAAAAGATAGGCAAGGCACTATCTTCAAACGTTTTTCTCATTAAATAATTATGTATTGATATATAACGTGAGACTATGATCAGCAATAATTTTCCTTTTTGCGTTTTTTCCTCCATTCACTTCATATTCTCTTAGTGTGTAAATGAGGGAGAAACTGGCAAAGCCGTGGATTGGGCTTTTGCACAGGATTCTCTTCTCAAAGCATATTATTCGGTAATTCGAGTCTGCTGTTTTGATTTCAGCTGTTCAGACATTAGAGAGGTGTTTATTCCAGAGTACGAAATGTGAAACTTTTAACATCCAAATGTACTTAGGAAAGCGTGGACAGTCACTTACTAGGGCCAGAAAAGCCTGTCTGCACAAATTACTAATGTGAGGAAATGGATCATAAACAGAAGTAAAATTCACTGATGCGATTTTATTTTCTCATTACAGACAATTGGTATAAATTCATGCCAAGTGCAAAAACTGCTAAAAGAATAAAATGGTCCATGCTCTAAGATGTCCATTCTAAAAATTATACTACCAGCCACAGAATGTGATTGAAAAGACAATGGTGAACTTTTTTATCTGCTCTGATCAGACTGGAAGCCCTCTTAATAGCATTATTTTGTGTTTCCAGGGTCACTGGCCATCTTCACTCAAGTAGAATAGTACCATTTCTGATCACAAGTGACCAGATTAGTCAGCTGCAACAGGCCAGTGATAAAAAAAATGACAGGTGTGTGTTAAAGCAAACTCAATATGTAAACACACAGATTTTGAATATAAGAGGAAGAAAATGATTCTTAGAAGAAATCACCATGTGCTTCTAAAAAGCTAACTCCTATAAAACACTAAAAACTTTAAAAATAGGATTTTTAAAATGTAAAATATAATATAAAACCCCGATTTTATACAACCTTTCAGGTACATATCTACTACAGAGTGTCAGGCAACATGATGTATTTAATAAAGAAGGACTTTAAAAAAATCCATCTATGTTTACAAGGAAGGAGCTGATTAAAAATTGCTGCCTGGAGGGAAAAATCTTGAAGTAATTCACATCCTTGATTTCACTTTGCCCCACCCTATTCTCTCCTTACCTGTCCACGGTATTGGCTACAGTTTCCAACTGTTTGAGAAGAAAGGGATAGAGTTCGGGGAAACGAGAGAAAAATTCACTCCCTGTCATCCTGTGGAGAGAGAAAAATAGATAAATTACTATCATTTATTCCTTCTGATTTGATAATAAAGCCTTTTAATTTATTTTTTAAAGAATGACAACAAAGATCATTTGAAGATTTAATGAAATAAAGTTAAGAACAAAACTCACATCTGAAGAATTTAACAATCAACAGAAACAAGAGATTTAATTTGGATTTTGGAAATGCTCTTAACGCATGGAATTTTATCTCAAAATTTAAGATTACATACACTTACAAGTATTTAATATTAACTTCTGACAGGGAAGAAGTATGCAATTTGTAAAAATGCCAAGTTTCCACAATTGATTTGGACTCTGAGTATAGTCAGCACCTGGTGGACTGAGACTGACTCAGCTTCAGTAGTAAGGGCAAATGTAAAACGAGGTTTCTCGAAGTCGGCACCAATGGCAGCTTGGATGAGCTCCTCTTTGTTGTGGAGGCGGTCCTGTGCATTGTAGAGGGTTTAGCAGCCTCCATAGCTTCTACCCACTAGATGCCAGTAGCTCAACACCTCCTCCTCCCACCAGCTGACAACCAAAAATATCTCTGGACATTGCCAAATGTACCCTGAGAGGGAAAAAAAGGTTCCTAGCTGAGACCCACTGGTCTGGAGCATGGTTATCAGAAGACATGGCATGTGAAGCTCTGGGGCGCCAATCTGAGAGGGCTACTTTTTCCCTCTTTATAAATACTGCCCCCTGAACTCTGACAAGATTCTGAAAATAGGTCCTCCAACTGTACAACCGACAAAAAAGCTCAAGCTAAACATAGCGTTTGGTGTTAAGTACTGTCTCCAAAACTATTAAAGAATTACTCTGAAGGGGTAACATAAATATTCCCCAACTTGCCCTTCTTAGCAACTCTAGATGCATGCTCCTATTAATGAAGACCCCAAATATCATTGTTTAAAAATTGGGGTGTATTTCACACACAGTGGAATGCTCAAACCTTAAGTGTACCATTCGATCAATTTTCACAAATGCATACACTCATGTAATCCAACCCTATGAAGCCTCAGTAATTTTCCATCATCCCAGAAAGTTCCCTTGTGCCCCTTTCCCAGTCAATTCTGAATCCCCAAAGCAACCATGATTTGATTTCTATCACCACAATTTGGTTTTGTCTAATCCAGAATTTCATATAAATGTAATAATGCATTACATAACTTTTTGTGTCTGGCTTTTTTCACTCAGCATAAAGCTTATGAGATTCATTCATGTTATTCAACATATCAATAGTTTGATTCTTTTTGAATATACAAGGTTGTTTATCCATTCTTCTCTTGACAGACAGGGACTGTTTCCGTTTGTTGGCTTTCATGAATAAAGCTGCTATGAACATTCTTACACAAGGTTTTTTGTGGACATATGTTTTAATTCTTCTTAGAAAACTGACTGTTTTCCAAAATAGTTATAGCATTTTACACTCCCAACAACAAATAAGCATTCTAGTGGCTCTATATCCCTTCCAACATTTGCTGTTGTCTTTTTTTTCATTTTAGCCATCCTTGTGGGTATGTAGTGGTATTTCCCCATTATTTTGGAGAGAAGTGATTACTTTTGTTTGTTGCATACTTTTAAAACCTTACCACGTTATAAATTTTCTTTTATACCTATTTCATATTCAGTAAGATCAAATTTTTTAAAAAGTCCTTACTCTATCCCTTACTTTATCCCTTATTCTATCCTTACTTTATCCTCAATAAATAAGTTACAGATTTATTGAACATTTACTGGACATTTTATGTTAAATAAGCTCATATCCTTTTGGTACTTATTAGATATTTTTATGGAAAAAATTAATAAATATTATAAGAAACACACTAGACTGCCCAGTGCCTCTCCTCATAGAAAACTATGCAAAAGTATCTTAGCTTTCTCTTATAAAAAATTCAGTGCATTAAGTACTTACCTTTCATTTGATTTTTTCCCCCAACAAATATGCATATTACATATACTGCTGTGCACCTTGATTTTTCTTCATCTAAACTATATCTACCAAGTCATTCAATATCAGGCACCCTGAACTATTTCTTTCCATTTAATGGCTGCAGAGTAAACCACATTATGGTTGAGTGTAACTGATTTAATCCCTAATGGTTAGGGCTTTGGGTTGTTACCAGTCTCTTGCTGTTACAAAGGATAACATGTATAAATTTCATCGTTAATAAATCGCAAACCTGGGCTTTGCAAGGTCAATGTTTTATTGAGGGGGAAGACAAAACAATTCCACTACAGGCTATGTTACATTCCTTACCACCTCCAAGCAAAACTGGTCAAGAATATCAGCTTCCATTTTTAGTAGTCACTTAAAAATAAAACTTAAGAGTTCAGTACTGGGATCCCTGAGTACATTTGCTCATACAGAACATCTCCATCTACACAACAAAGCCTGGTGGATACCTCTTCTCAAGGAATCAGTCACTAATTTCCAGGGGAGTAAGTCATTCCTTAATGGCCTGATTATCTCTTGGGGGAATAAGAAAGACAAGCATTCTCACTTAAGTAGACCATATGGTTGTTATCACCATCATCTATTAATTGCCTCGATAAATAACTGGCTCTGCTGACCATGATAATGCCAGAGAAAAGGGCTGAGGAGCTACTATTCTAAAATTAAAGCTTTTTTTTTTTTTTTGGCTGCACCGTGCAGCTTGCAGGATCTTAGCTCCCCAACCAGGGATTGAACCCAGGACTTCATGACAAGAAAGTAGAAAACATAGGATGACATACGATTTTTTAGAAATCTGAATGCCAGACTAGATAGATTCACCTGTCTTACAGGCACTGAAAGTATCTGAATAGGAGAGAGAGGTGACAAGAGCAGACAGACTAGAGAGAGTAGAAATGTGGTGACCCCATGGACATTCACTAAATGTGTACCTTTTCACCTCAACTACAGCATTAATATCTATAGGCATCTATACCTCCCTGCATCTCTCTTGATACACAGCACAATACTATGTACATGCTGGTTGACTGGTAAATATTTTGGCAATGAATGAATAAGTAATATTAGCCAGAGAGGAAAAAAAAAATTCTAATATAGTTGACCTCAAACCTATGCCTTATGCCTTTTTTCTTCTCTCAGTGACTGGTACCCACCCAACTGACACTTAACTACTCACCCAACCTGCCAAGCCTGAAACTCCCAGTACACCCAGTCAACAGGCAAATCTTGCTACTTCTACCTCCAGGGTATCTGTTGAGTCTATTTCCCACCATCCCCACTACTTACAAGTCTGACCACCATTATTTCTTGCCTAGATGCTATGTCAGCCTCTCACTTGATCTCTTTGCCTCACATCTTCCCCCTCTGTAACTCTCTGTTGTGATAAGAATTCTCTCTTTAAAATACAAAGCTAATCATGCCACATTAGGAGATTAATGGCTCCCTACTGCTTTTTGGACAGTCTAAACTCTTTAGCCTGATTTTCAAAGTTCTGCTTAATCTGACTCACTTGTCCAGCTATCTCTTGCCTCTCCACCTTCAAACCCAGCCATGCAGAGTTTCTTTTGGTTCTATCAACATTACATGCTCTTTCTAGTCTCCAGATGTAGGCAAATATACTTTCTGCGAGGAATACGTCTGCCCTCCCCCACCCCAGACTAACTCCAAATAATCCTTCAATTTGAGGCTTAGGCCAGCTTCTTCCAGGACACCTTCCCTGATGGCGCAAATGTGGGTTAGGTGCCTAACACTGGTCTTACACTATAATCTACAACCTCCCCATATATAGCAGTTCATACATAGAACTTCCAATTTACTTATTTCTCCCACTGATTACACGTTCTGCACAGGCAGAGACTAACTATATCTATCTTATTTCTCCATATTATCTCAGGTACTAAGTATGACGCTCAGTTCACAGCTGGTGCTTAATAAACAGTTGCTGAGTGAATGAAGCTAGACGAAAGAGTCCTTGACAAAGTCAAGGAGAAAAGGAATTATGACTAAGATGGTAACAAATTAATAATTTCTTAAAGTGCATCCTTAGCTATATCTAAGGACATTCAGAATCATCATCTGAATTAATAAACTGAGTACCTTGCCAGGGCTCGAAATGTTCTTAAACACAAATATACAAAGCTCATCTCCCTGGTTTGCAAACTGTTTGATTCTAGCTCCCCCAAATAAGCCAACAGGCTGATATGTTACCTCCCCGATATAGCAAGCCCTGGGGGTAAATTCACCAGTGACAGGCATTTCAAACCTGTTTATCTACGTGGCCAAAAACTAGCCCAGCAACCTTACAGGAAACAAGAGAAATGATAAGAAGGAAAAACTGAACCTCTGTAAGTTCAAGCTCCTAGGAAGACAAAGGAGACCAGCAAAAACTCTGAATGGGATAAAACAGACAGACACAGGAGAAAACAAACAAGCCAGGATAGAGAGTGAGAATAAGCAGCTTCAACCTTGGAACTGTCAGACTACACAAAAGGTGAGTTATTCCCTATCCCACCAGGTAAGAATTATGCAGACACAACCGATGAGAGGCTCTTGGGGGAAACACAGAAGCTGCTTGAAGAAATCCACTTGCCTTGCACCAAGAATAAGGTGTCAGGAGCACAGAGTGGCTGTGATCTCCACCAAGGCGCTCCTTGGTCTGCCATGTTCAGTGCTGGACTCCCCCAGAGCCCAGCTGGGGCCGAGAACAGAGTAGGCTAGCAAGAGAGGTTTACTGAATGAAAGAAAATGCTTGCCCGGCACCATTTTGTTTTATTTCAAAAAGCGATTTTAAACACATTCCAGCACTTCTTATTTATCAAGAAAAAATTAGATAATAAAGAACACTGCAAAGAAAAACCTAAAATTCACCACAAACACACTACCCAAAGATAGCTACCAGTCTGTTTTGAGGTCTGTCTATACCTTTCTCCTCCTTACATACTGCTCAATAATCTGTTTCTTACACTTCACAATATATCAAGGACACTGTTCCATTATCAATCTGAACCCATTTTAAGGTAGTAGCCTCTGTGTGGTATGCTCTCTGTGCCTCTCCTATGCTTGAACATAGGTTTGGGGCACTAATCCAGACACCATCCAGAACAACTCATCCCGTCTTGGCTAAGCTGTGTGGGGAGAGCAGTCCTAATCCAGCCACATTCAGTGCTGCCCTTTTGTCTGCACATTCCACATCTAATCTTGGTAATGCCAAGAGAGTCTAGCTTTTGAGAGCATCTGAGCTTTGGTCATTTTGGTAGTCTGTGAATCCACCCTGCCATCTAACAGCCTAGAGGAACCTTCAATTGAATCAAGCTTCTATTTCTCTTAGAGAGCTGTATCCTAAGATCGGCCATATATATGAAAAGTTGAAATGCCGGAAGCACGTGCTTCTGAGTTTCACAAAAGTATCAGGATGAAAACTATCAAGCAAAGAAATGAAGCACTTGGGGAAACGTGTTAAAAGTAAAAATAAGGCATATCCACCCCCAATTCCTACATACATACCCCCTATCATTCTCAATCATCTCAGGAACAGGGATCAACAGAGTAATAATGTACAAAGGTATAAAAAGAGAAAGCTAGCAAGGGCAAGCAAAAACATGCAGGAGTAAGGAAGTACATAGTAAGTAGCAGCAAAGGCAGAGTTTGTGCCTGGTTTTAAAAAAAACGGGACTTAATTCACAGGCCATGGAGAAAACACCATAAAACTGGTCATTAGATGGAAACAAATGATGAAGGCACAAGCCTGGAGGTTTTCAGTCTGTATTTGAAATGGGAACCCAATAAACTATTAAAACCTAGCTACTCCCCAGATTCTGGCCTATAAATCCACCCCAGAGGAGAGAAATCACCTAAGGGCCTATGTCCCCTTGCCATGGTGATTGCTGATAAAAACAGCAAGCTCATCTTAAGAAAAACAGTGCTCCCAAATGCAAACAAACCTACAAAGAAGACAAAGCACACACAAACACATTTCAAAGGATGATCAAATGCAAACTCATAAAATAGAAACAACTAATAAAAAAGAAATCTGGATTTGGACTCCCACCAGGAGAACCATGTCTGACTCCATTTCTAGAATCGTCTCTCTACCTCTGACTGGGGCTGACACCAGAATTTCTCCCTAGAGTACTAATAATTAAGCAAGAATAAGTGACGGGATAAAAGGGATGTCAGGGGTCCCAGGGTCAGAATCTTATACCCAAGAAGCACTTGTAATCACTGTGATGGGTCCACCAGGAAGTCCTGTTACTAAATTTCAGGCAAATGGTATAGGAAGTTAAAGGAAAGGCATCTTTTTCAGGGCCTCCGTTCTAAGGGTACTGACTCTGACCATGTCTCCTGCCAGTCTCATCTCCCTTCTTAACCTCTGTAGATAGCCATGAAATTCTTGGCCACATCGCACGTTTTTCTAATCCTTCCCTTCAGGAACTGCTTTTCGGGTGGAGAATCTTCCAAATCACAAAACCAGCCATCACTATACTCTACCCAGGGAGGGAAGTTAAAGGTCTTGGTTCTGGAAGTGCCCTGCCCTTCCCCATGTGAAATCACTAGCCAGGAGTGAGCTGGGAAATAACAGTTCCACTCCTTACCCAGCCAGCTGGTCAGTAAGCGTGCATCTCTTGAATTCTTCATGTGGGCAAGGTCCCATCCTAGCAGCTTATATTGGATTTTTTTTATAACAGAAATTTTTTTCTTAGAAAATGTTTCTAACTGAATCTCCTTACATATAAAATCTCAGAATCAGTCTATCTGGGTTAATTCAATAATCATTTTCGAAACAGTTTGTGGTAGACTGTTTCCAAAGATGGCCGACAACAGTTCCTACTGCCCTATATGTGCAGGCCTCCATCCCTTCAGGAGGTAGGGTCTATCTCCTTTCCCCTGGACTCTAGTCTAGCCCTGTGCCTTCTCTGATCAAAAGGAGGTAGTGGAAGTGCCTTAGGCTCCACGAAGCAAGGCAGCTTCTGTATTCACTGTCTTGAGGATGTGACTACTCTGCTAGAGAGGCCCCTCTAGCCCCCCGCCCCCAGGTGACATCTCAGATGAATGCTTCCACTTGAGTGATCCCAGATGACACCACACAGTAAAGAACCACCCAGCTGAACCCAGCCAACCCACAGAATTGTGAGAAATAAAAAACTGTTGTTGGGCTTCCCTGGTGGCGCAGTGGTTGAGATTGAGAGTCTGCCTGCAGGGGACATGGGTTTGTGTCCCGGTCTGGGAAGATCCCACATGCCGCGGAGTGGCTGGGCCCATGAGCCATGGCCACTGAGCCTGCGCGTCCAGAGCCTGTGCTCCGCAACGGGAGAGGTCACAACAGTGAGAGGCCTGTGTACCACACAAAAAAACAAAAAAAAACCTGTTGTTATTTTAAGCCACTAAATTTGGGGATGTTTGTTATGCAGCAATAGGTAACTGAAGCACAGTTATAACATTCAAGGCACTGAGTTATACTCTGTGGAAAAGGTAATATGCTAAATAAAAGGGACCCTGATAACAAGGAACCCATAATTTAACTCTCACAGCTCTGGAGGCCAGAAATCTGAAATCAGTATCAACAGTCCAAAATCAAAGAGTCAGTGGGGCACCTCCAGAGACTCTAGGGGAGAATACAATCCTTAACCTCTTCTAGTTTTGGGTGGCTGCTGGCATTCTTTGCCTGTAGCTCCATTACTCCAATCGCTGCCTCTGTGGTCACACTGCTTTCTCTTCTGTCTCTCAAATCTCCCCTGCCTCCCTCTTATCAGTGATTACATTATCCCAACCAAATAATCCAAGATAATCTCCCCATCAAAAGATCCTTAATTTAATCACATCTCCAAAGACCCCCTTTGCTTACAAGGTAACATTTACAGGTTCTGGGGGGGGGCCATTATCTGCCTAGCACAACTGTGGAAACATAAAGGTTAAGTCACTAAGGGCAAGAATGAACATAACTGGTTTATTCCAAGCCAGCTGTTTTCCAAATCTTTAAAGCTATGGACCACTTTTTTCAACTATAATCTCAATATTTAAAACTTAAAAAAAAAAAACAAAAAACCAACAACAAACTAGAACTGTTCTGGTTGAAGCAGGGCTGAGGTGAGGGATCATCAGTTTGGCCTCCATCTTATCCTTTGCAACCACAGGCTCTGATACACCTATGTGAGCTCAAGAGTCACAGTTTAGAGAGTGAAGGCTTCGGAAGACAAAGTGAAACTCAGACAGCTGTCCACACACCCTACCTCTTTACTTCCTTATTCCCATCTTTTCAAACCTCTCTAGTTCAAAAAGCATACTCCATCTGTCCCTACAATAATGATTTCATCTTTTTCATAACATTAATAGTTACTGCTGTTCATTAAAACATGTTCCAAGTCTGTCTCCTCTTACTAGGAGGTTAGATCCTTGAGACTAAAAATTGTTATTTCATCTCTAACCTCAACACCTAGAATGGTGCTAGTACATGGAACACTCAGTAAATATCTGCTGGCTTCTTACTGTTTTCTTAGAACTCCCTCCACAAATCTTGCCCCAGAAAAGGATGGGCTGTCTTCTTTTCAACCATAGGGGTCCATTCCCCAACAGTCTGACTCTAAAAATATATACAGGATTAAAAAACTCTTATTTGGTAATTCTAAAGAGTATCATACAGGTATTAAAACCCTAGTCAAGCAAATGCACTAAACATGCAAACAGTTCAAACAGTGCTGAACTGGCCTCATTCTCATCCAAAATTCCAGCAAGAAATCACCTAGAAATTTCTTTTTTACTCATTAACAGTTAATAGACTAATTTAGCAAAAGGTCCAATATTTCAGAATAAAAGCTTTTTGGTTTCTATCCCTGTAATGCTTTCATTCAATTAATTTTTTCAAGCTCCTACTCTAAACCTTATAGACATTTTCATTAAGGCTAATATCAATTTGCCAATTCTTATTATGAAAGCGAGGGGAAGGTGCCAACAAGAGTTCCAGACTTCAAGGAAAATATTAGAATGAGAAGGACCCTCAGAGAGGTCTAGTACTCTAATCGCTTAATCTTCCAGATGAGGAAACCAGTGCCCAGAAGAATTACGTGAGTCTCCCAAGATCAAAATACAAGCTGGGGGGAAAGTGCACAACTAGAACCCAATTGCCTTGTTTCCCAATCTAGCCACTAGACTTTTCAGGGTTTCTATTACACAGGTAATCCAACCATCCTGTGCCAGGCATCTGCTTAACGAGCAGAGGACACTATGGCCCAGATAGGCCAGTTTTCAAAGGAGTTCATGTCCTCATTATTGGATCAGATAGCGATCTCTCCACTGCTGTCAATCAGCCCTGGTCAACTTAGATTAAGATTCCCTACCTGAGCTTCCACTTCCATACACTGAGCCTGGCCCACCCACTGACTTTAAAGGGAATAGATGAGCAGGCAACCCGCCAGCTCAACTAAACTTCAAAAATCTATCCATCTGCTCTTACAAAGCATTTTCAGAGATCAATGGACCACAGACATTCCATTTGATCTAATAGTCTCAAGTCTCTTCTATATTCAAATTAAGAAAATCTTACTAATACACTACAACACTTAACCACTCTCGCCACCACAGCCGCCCCCCCCCCCCAAAAAAAACTAAAAACAAAAATACAAAGGAAAAAAACCCTCTAAATCTCATGCAAATCAAACCAGAAAAGAGAGTGTATATGCTTGTTCTTATTCAGGCTCAAGGCTTCCTTCTCCCTAGTGAGTCCATGTTTTTTTGTAAGTTTATACTCAGGCCAAGGCTTATTTACAAGGAAAAAAACAAAAACAGAAAAACCAAGGAGTCACCAGGCAAATGTTACATTCCCAATAAATACACAACACTGTCCGTAATGAGGTATGATGTGATGTCTGATGTACATTTCCCCAAATTCACAGCTAGAAGAAATAAGACTCAGAAATCAAAGTGTGATTTCTTCTGCTGTATGGAAAAGAGTCTCCACTTAGTGGATGTCCATCTTAGACTGCAGGATTTAGTCTTCTCTCTGAACAACTGCCTGGAAGTAATCAAAAAAATGGGATAATTTTCAACAGATTGGCTGGATCTCCAGACGAAGAGGAAAAGCCAGCGTTTGGCAGAGTTGTGAAAAAGAACATTTTGGACATCTTCGCCATTTATTTTTTGGAGAGCCAGAAAACTAATCTGGAATAAGTATAACTCATTATTGTTATTATTATTTAAAACCCTAACCTCTGGCTTCTGGGTTTGGCAGCTGGAAGCATGTTGGTTTCTGTAGAAATGCAAATGAAATTTATTAAATTAGACATTCCAGGATCAGGGTTCTTGTTTGGTATTCTCACGAATGCTGTTTTTTTAAAGTACTCTCAAGTAAGTAGGCTGCCATCTCTTCACAGACCCTGGAAAGCCATCTGCTTGGCCCTGAGAGCAGCCTGTACATTGAGATCACACAGAGGCAGACTTTCAACACGGCTGGGAGCCATTCCCTTCCATGCGTGTTTCCCCTTAACAGCCAGACCCCAAATCCTTCAAAGGCTGAGGCTGTGTTTGCTACTTCAACTGTATCTCCTACAGCACCTAGGAGAAGAGACAGACATAGCATGCACTGCTTACATTTTCAAAAATAAATTAAGGAATAAATCATGTCTCTTTTCTTCCCCTCTTTTTAGTTATATTCTATTAATTATCAATATAATTAATATACACTCATTTAAAAAACCCTAGACAATATACAGATGAGTAAGTAGTAAAAGAAATTTCACAGTGGCCCATTCTAGACCTTTTCTATACATGTATAAAAACATTGAAATTAAACATATGATACACACAGTTGTTTTGGAGGATTGGCAAACATAGGTGTGTGTGTTAAATACTGTTCAGCAACTCGCTTTTTAAAAAGTATTTAGGTGCTTTACTCATTTATGTTCGGTAAGTAGAGAAAAATCAAGTTTTCCTTGTCCTTAATTTTAAAAAATGTTTTGAATAAAAGTATATTCTTATTATTTTATCTCTGTATTTGATCGATAATCTAGCTGACTACAAAATAAAAGGAAATCATACTCCATCAGAATGTTGAGGGTATCTCTCATATCTTCTAAGCCTTTTGCCATTTTGATCCTTAATTCTCCACATGTGAACTGTTTTTTTTTTTTTTAAACTCTACAAAATTTTAGAAATTCCATGATGATGTGTCTTGGTGTGGATCATTTTTCATTCACTGTACTAGAATTTGTACCCTTTAGTTCTAGGAAATTTTCCTGTGCTATTTCTTTGACAATTTCCTGCCCTCACTTTGCTCTGCTCTCCCTTTTGAACTCAAATTTAAGTTGGATATTGAACCGCCTGAAATAAACTTCTAATTTTCACATTTTTTTTTCCCACATTCCATCTCTCTTGATCTCTTTAGTTTTTGCCCCTGAAAGGGTTCTTTTACTCCGTCTTCCATCCTATGTTTTGAAATTTTTATTTGGGCTATCATATTTTCTTAATTTCCTACAGCTCCCTCCCTCTCTCCCTTCTTTCCTTCCCTTTTCTTTCTTCTCTTCTTCCTTCCTTCCTTTTTTTTGGCTGCACCACACAGCATGCTGGATCTTAGGGAACTTCCCCGACAAGAGATCGAACTCATGCCCCCTGCGGTGGAAGCGAGGAGTCCTAACCACTGGACTGCCGGGGAAGGCCCCTTACAAGTGCTTTCTTATTCAGATGGCTCTTTTAAAAATACCATCCTGTTCTTATTTCATGTAATCAATTTTATCCCATTTCCCTGAGAGTGTTAATTTACCTTTTTTTCATTTTAAGCTTTCTTCTGGTCCCTATATCTGCTTCTATTCAATTCCTTTTTTGTTTGTTTTTTAATCTCTATTCTTCTTCTAATATTGATTATAAATTTTAGGTGGCGGCTGTTTCTTGGAATGACTGTGGTACTTGCCTCCCTGTTGCACAAACACACACATTCCAATGCAAAGAATAATTCTATCTGTTAAAAACACGAAGTTCCATAATGTGTCAAACAGGGTTTAGAAAACAGGCCAACAAGAAGGCGGCACAATGAAGACCACCCTGAACAAGCAATACAGCAGAAAGGCATTTTATTCAAAGGATGGTTTCTGGTTTTCTTCTCTCTGTAGAAGCTTTTCATCATGTGAATCTAAAGAGCACCATTCTAAATGCAAAATGTTCTACATAAAACATTTTCCCCTTCTTTCCAATTTGGCTATGACTCTAAAGAAACAGAGACACAATAGTTACTAAGGAGGCAGGAAATCCTTCCAGTTAACCAACTTTTACATACTGTTCCTTATGGTCAAAATGGTGACCACACTGTGGTAACTCTTTTTGACTTTATGACCTTATTACTAAGACCGCCAATTACAGTCATCGTTATTTGAGCAGAGGAACTGCTTGAATGCCAAAAGACTACTCTACAGTACTATTTAACCTTTCCCAACAGAGACTTATTGAAAATGGGAGCTTGGTAAAATGTTTCACCTAACCTTGCAAAGATACTTCCCAGTAAATATTTGAAGTATATAAATACCTCCAAGTCAAGTCTTAAAAATGCGTAAAACTCACAAATGTTAAGCCAAATATCCATCTTAATTATATAATCACATTGAAAGTAAAATAATGCCATGAGTTCAGACAAAGGTAAAAATATGACACATAAACTAAGGCAGTTGAAATATTACTTATCTGCCTATATTAAGCCTATTTTCAAAGGCAAAATATTTTTACATAATATGCACAACATTTTATTTTAGAAAAGACTTCTACTACATCATGGATTAAAATTTGAAACTGTGTTCCATAGATTATTTATTCTGTGGTGGAGTGGAAATGAGGAATCACAATGTAAAGAAAGAGCAAAGGTTTGGAATCAGCCAGACCAGAGGAGGATTACTTATTGGTAGTGTAACTAACCTTGGGTGATTTATCCAACCTTGCTGAGTACCTTTCCACTTTGTTTTCTATGAAATGGGAATAATAGTGCCTACTCTGTGGATTTACTGTGAGAAATGAGATAATACATGGACAAATCTAACACTGTACCTTTTCATCCAATTACACATGCATTGTTCTTTGGCCTTGGCTCCTGCTACCCACCCCTCTTTGTTCCCCTCCCCACTTTAATAAAAGATGAGATGAAAGGAATAGAGAGGAGATTGGTACAAATTACCATTAAGGTCAACACACTCTGAGATTCTAAGATCTAACTAAGAGTACCAGAGAACACAAGTCACTTTCACTCTTGCCACACAAATAGCTTTTAAAAATACATGAAGTGCCGCATTGAAAACATGAGTAAAATGTGGGTTTGGCACAAAAAATTTTACTTAGTATTCTGAA
This sequence comes from Phocoena sinus, assembly GCF_008692025.1. Classification (NCBI taxonomy): domain Eukaryota; kingdom Metazoa; phylum Chordata; class Mammalia; order Artiodactyla; family Phocoenidae; genus Phocoena; species Phocoena sinus. Next base: position 35,522,432 of record NC_045775.1, read on the forward strand.
TATATTAACACCTATACTTTGCAGTAATCATACACCAAACTATATATGTAAGAGTCAAAGGCCAGGAAGACAGCTATAAAATGGGATGGATGGATCCATATTGGTAGAAAAAAACATGGTTAGGGCATCTAAACACAAACAACACAAACAACACACACACACACACACACACACACACACACACACACACGATGGATATGAGACAATAAAAATGATGGTATACAATGCTTCTCTCACATTCTTCCAGTCACATATTCTAAAAAAACAGTATTTGTTGTTGTGTTTTAAGGCTTTCATAGAGCTTTCTTTTTGTTTTTTAAAAATAAATTTATTTATTTATTTTTGGCTGCGTTGGGTCTTCGTTGCTGTGCGTGGGCTTTCTCTAGTTGCGGCAAGCGGGGACTACTCTGTTGTGGTGTGCGGGCTTCTCATTGCGGTGGCTTCCCTTGTAGCAGAGCACAGGCTCTAGGCACATGGGCTTCAGTAGCTGTGGCACACGGGCTCAGTAGTTGTGGCTCGCAGGCTCTAGAGCACAGGCTCTAGGGTGATAGTTGTGGTACACGGGCTTAGTTGCTCTGTGGCACGTGGGATCTTCCTGGACCAGGGTTCAAACCCATGTCCCCTGCATTGGCAGGCGGATTCTTAACCACAGCACCACGAGGGAAGTCCCAGTATTTGCTTTTTTTTTTTTTTTTGCCGTATGCGAGCCTCTCACTGTTGTGGCCTCTCCCGTTGCGGAGCACAGGCTCCGGACGCGCAGGCTCAGCGGCCATGGCTCACGGGCCCAGCCGCTCCGCGGCATGTGGGATCTTCCCGCACCGGGGCACGAACCCGTGTCCCCTGCATTGGCAGGCGGACTCTCAACCACTGCGCCACCAGGGAAGCCCCCAGTATTTGCTTTTGATGTGCTCATTTTACTAGTAAAAACAGACACTTCCATAACTGAATATACACACAAATAGGTGCAGATGCTTCAATAAAAGTATATTTCAGGGCTTCCCTGGTGGCGCAGTGGTTGAGAGTCCGCCTGCCGATGCAGGGGACACGGGTTCGTGCCCAGGTCCTGGAAGATCCCACGTGCCGCGGAGCGGCTGGGCCCGTGAGCCATGGCCGCTGAGCCTGCGCGTCCGGAGCCTGTGCTCCGCAACGGGAGAGGCCCGCTGTACCGCAAAAAAAAAAAAAAAAAAAAGTATATTTCATCCTTGGAAAAGGAAAACCATATTTCTCATAATTATTTGTGATTACAATAGACCAGCTAGCTAGCCACTGAGTCTGTACAGAAATAATTTAAAGTCACGCCAATAGTTTTCCAAAAAGTCTCCAAATCTGCCAGAAAACAAGGAGCTTACAAAAATGGTTGATATGAAGACTGAATAAAAATAACTAATTGAAGGAACAGTCACTAATTGTTTTCATATGTAAATTTTGGCATTCCACCTTATTTTTAATTAACTCCATTAAATTGGTGTTTCGTAGGTCAGAGGATTTTATGACTACAGACCAAAAATGTTGTTTATAAGGCCATTTACAGGGAACTGCCCACAAATATTTTCTAATACATTTTTTACTTTTGTCCGATTCAAATTGTTATTGCTTCATTTTTTCCTCCTTTAAGTCCAATTTTGTTCTTTGTATTTACTTCCACTTCCTTTCTTTGCCCTTCAACAAGGGGTAGTCCATTATAAAGTCTACACCATTCTTTTAAAAATTCATATAGCACCAAATAACTCTAATCTGCAAGCACACTAAGGAAGAAAAGGGAAAAAAACACAAAACAGGTGGTAGGCAATAAATATTCTTACACACAAAGCCTCACTCCCCCAACAGAAACGCATAAATAGGGTGGCCAAGGCTTATTTATAGAAAGGACAAAGGGTAACACAGGATAAAAATGAAAATATAGACAAAGAAGCCTCTTAGTCTCCTCTGGCCTAATTTAAATCGGGTTACTCAAGTTCATGGATTGGTAATGGATGATGTTGCAAAATAAGGATGAATCAGTCATCACTAAAATATTGTTTTATTCTAAGGTTGGACAATATCATATGTTTCGCCCTAAAAGACATGACTCACAGGGAGCCCACAATTCCTTTTCCTTTCTTCCCTGAAATTTGAAAAAAACCAAAAAGGGGTGGGGTGAGGGAGCCACATATCCAGAGTTCCGCACCATTTTAATGGTGATTCAATTCTGCTATTACTCAGATATGTGACTCAGGTAAGTCACTTAACTTCCAAGTCTCAGTTTCCTCACCTGTTAAATGGGGATAATTATGCCTAACGTACCTATGTTACCTGGTTAGCATCAAATGAGGTAAGAGATCTGAAAGTACTTTGAAATCATCAATTTCTGCTGATTCTGCCTCCTATTCCTTAATTCTGTTCACTTCTTTCAACTTCCATTGTCACTATTCTAATTCAGATCACCAATATTTCTTCCTTAGGCTGGATCACCTTTACAAATGTCAGACCACATAGGTGCCCATTCATGAGGAAAATGAGAAAAACCAGGGCAATATACATAGAGCTAAACGTATTACATTTAAATATCTAACATTTATTTGAGATTCTCCTGTGAGTGTAGTGTATGTGTATTTGTGGGCATGTATGTTAAAATGTTCTTTCTTTATAATTTTTTTAAAATAAATAAATAAATTTATTTATTTATTTATGGCTGCGTTGGGTCTTCGTTACTGCACACAGGCTTTCTCTGGTTGCGGTGAGCCAGGGCTACTCTTTGTTGCAGTGCGTGGGCTTCTCACTGTGGTGGCTTCTCTTGTTGTGGCGCATGGGCTCTAGGTACGCGGGCTTCAGTAGTTGCAGCACGCAGGCTCAGTAGTTGTGGCTCACGGGCTCTAGAGCGCAGGCTCAGTAGTTGTGGTGCACGGGCTTAGTTGCTCCGTGGCATGTGGGATCTTCCCGGACCAGGGCTTGAACCCGTGTCCTCTGCATTGGCAGGCAGATTCTTAACCACTGCCCCACCAGGGAAGTCCCAAAACGTTCTTTATTTTATGAAATGAGTCTGAGAAGTGGGATGTTTTGTTTTTAAATTTTATTGTATTTATTTTTTTAATACAGCAGGTTCTTATTAGTTATTTATTTTATACATACTGGTGTATATATGTCAATCCCAATCTCCTAATTCAAGTGGGATGTTTTTTAATGTCCTTTTTTTTTGGTTGGTTCATGAAGTCCAAATGTCTGGGTACCATTAGTCTATATTATCCTAACAAACAAAGATATTCAAACAAACTGATCTCCAAATCTTCAACGTTTACTCCTAATCCAGCTTCAGTGTGTTCTCTACACTGTGGCCAAAATGATCAAACTAAAACAAATTTAATCCTATTACACCTGTGCTTAAAATACTCTCCTTGCTCCTGTGTCCTCAAGTCGGCAGGCAAGGTCATCACCTCGTCTCATGCCACGCCTCCCTTGCACACAGCACAGCAATTGTGTGTTGTGATGACTCACTGTCACCCCCAGACTTCCGCACAGGAGCGGTCACCCTCTACCTCACCTGCCCTTTCCCAAGTAAATATTGCATATCCTTTTGTTCAGCCATTATCTTTCTTGCTCTAGGGTGTCTTTCTGGATTCCTCCAAGCCCAGATGACATGTATCTCCCATGTGCCATTACAGCAGCAACCCTTCCTTTCCTCACTGTAGAACTTGACTTGTAAACTGATAAATATGTACTGGGCTTCTGCTATGTGTCAGGCACTGCTCTAGGTGCTGGAGATAGAGCAGTGAATGAGACGAAGATCCACCTCCAAGGAGCTAACATTCTAGTTAGAGGAAACAGATTAGAAATCAAAATTCAAAATAACAGGGAAGTGAAATATTTGGTGATTGCTCATAATTGTATCCCATGAACCTGGAACAATGCCTGGCTCCTAGCTGGTGCTCAAAAATTATTTGTTGAATGAATAAACACAGGAGTGTCAAAAAGCAGTATACAAATGTGAAGGATTGACTACTGTGTGCACTGGGTTCAGACTGGTCTATTAAAATCTCTTAGAGTGTGGCCCAAGCTTTCAGAAGCCTTAAAGCATGCTGTGTCAGTCACATCAGGGCATTCGCTATTCTGAGAGTTGGTTTTATACTTCGCAAAAGTAATAATTTTGCCAGTAATTTTTAGATCAAATGAGTTAAGCATTGAAGTCTCGAAAGTCCCAACTTGGCACAGCTTGCCTCTTCCTCAAACTCAAAACACAAAATTTTTAAAAAGCCAGTTCCTTATATGGTTCAGACACCAGGATACTGGCTTCCTGCTACATTGAAATGGTTCATACTGGAAAAGTCAATAACTACCATGAACAAGGACCTTGTCAGATCACTGTCAAGGCATAATCCCCACCTGAGTTATAACCCGCTGAAGTGAATTCAAGTCAAGAAAGTAAACATTTAATGAATAATCAGTTGCCTTTGGTTCAAGAAAGGTCTTAGAAATAAGCTTTCCTTTAATTAAGAATAAAAGTATCCCAGAAAGCTGAAATGAGATCTGAGGAACACTCCACATGGGTCAGCTAGTCAGCATAAGAAAGAGTTGGCAGTACCCAGGTGAAACTGCTCCAGGGTGTGACTGTAACACCATTCTGTTCATGCAAAGATTTGGAAAACAGATTTTCTGGACAGAACTGGGCCTGACATCTCCACTACCAAGCTGACAAGCCAAAAAAATAAACCTGGTACAAAGGTACCCAGTGGTTTTGAAAATAGCTCGCTGTCTTTACTGACTGCTAATGATCAAGCCCTGGGCCTAGACATGCACCAATCCATCAACCAAGGGACAAACACGTGCTTAAAAGTAAGTTAAGTGCTCTGGAGGACACTAGCACATAGAAGATACAATTTTAAGCCTCAAGGACTTAAAATCAAGTTTAAAAAATTAGACAGAAATTAAAACAAAGCATGATTGAAGGACTGGTGTGGTAAGAGCCAACAGAGTGGCATAACCGGGCTCTGGAGACCAAAGCAGAGGGGAGAGCCTCCAAAGGGATGCTCAGGGAAGGCTAGTTTCACAGGAGGGAAGGCAACCAGGAGGCTGACAGATTTGGAAATGCAGAGGAAGAGAGGTCCTAAACTAGTCTAGGTGACTCCTGGCCTTGAAGGACAGCTAGGAGTCCCCTTTCCCAGGGGCGTGGGGAGCTTGAAGGAGGAGCAAGTATGTGCAGGAGGTGGGGCTGCACGAGGACACCATGGAGGCAGAGATGTGTAAGGCCTGCCTGAGGACAAAGGAAAAGGCTACAGCAAAAAGCTCCTCCAGTAGAGAGCAGGTTGGAAGGCCCTGAATGCCAAGCTAATGAATTTCAACCAGATTTCTCAACTACTGGAAAGCTACTTTAAGTTTTGGCCAACGAGTAACATGAATTGTGTTTAAGTCTGTCCTAAACATTTTTACATAAGTCTACACTGCCCACACAATAGAATTAAAAGAGAGAATTTTTCTCAACAATGTTCCAAAAGTTTAAAGACCAGCATATTTTCATAGATATTTAAATAAAATATCACTGTGACTAAGTTTTAGATCACTCAGTAAATCACATATACTTGAGTAAATGCAGCAACCACTGAAAGGTTCATTTTCAACAGCACTGAAAATGACCTTTTAAAGACAAACCCAGTCCTAACTACACCTTACTTCACCCTCCCCCCAAACCTGACTAGGGTCTTTATTTTTGCATTAAGCGTTACAGATTTTCTTATCGACCTGGAAGGAAGAGCTGTTAGTCATCAATCTGGATGGTGTGTATTAACGAAGTCTTTGTTCAGAAAATTTAATTATAGGCTTGAGCCTTGGACGAATGCAAAATGAAAATATTGGAGGGGACTTTCCTTCTGCTAATCCGCCAACTAAGCAGTACCATGGACTTTCAAAACTGTCCCTGTGCACATCATTTGGAGAGGCAGTCTCCTCCCTGGTGTCTGGGGCATGGCTGACCCCAGTTTACTCCTGATTGCTTCCCTGGCCTGATCTTGGGCTGCCCTGTGCCGCTCAACTTCCAACAGAGGTTCTGCAATCAAAGGCCTGAGGATGCTCAAATGTAATTTGGGCCGTTTCATACCTTTTAGAGGCTTGTGCCTCAACAAAGGCAACACGACTGCACTCGCTCACTCTCACTGGCTCCAGGCGACCCCAGGACTTTCCCACCTTTGACCGCATAAGCTGTGTAGACGGAGCCCAGAGTTTAAAGCCAAGCTTTAATCTACCCTCAAGTTTACAAAATGTTTACTCTGACAAGTGATCATCTGGGGAAGGCTGCTGAATAGGCTGAAAATGCAGTGTTCCAGGCTGCATTTTATACTTTGATTATCATATAGATGCAAGCACTTAAAACCTGTATGGTGACAGCACAACTAGACTTATTATGGTGATCACTTTGAAATGTTTAGAAATACTGAATCACTATGCTGTGTAGCAGGAACTAACATAGTGCTGTAGGTCAATTATACTTCAAAGACAAGCAAACAGAAAAACTCATAGAAAAAGAGATCAGATTTGTGGTTACCAGAGGCGGGGGTAATTAGAATTGGAGGAAGGTGGTCAAAGGTACAAACTTCTAGTTATAAGATAAATAAATACTAGGGATGTAATGTACAACATGAGAAATACAGTGAACACTGCTCTATGTTAAACATGAAAGTTGTTAAGAGGGGAAATCCTAAGAGTTCTCAACACATGGAAAAAATTTTTTTTCTATTTCTTTAATTTTGTATCTATATGCGATGATGGATTTACTGAACTTACCGTGGTAAGCATTTCCTGATGTATGTAAGTCAAATCACTGTGCTGTACACCTTAAACTTATACAGTGCTATATGCCAGTTATATCTCAATAAAACTGGAAGAAAAAGCAAAACATAAAAAGATAAAAAATAAAAACTATAAACAAGGAATCAAATAAATAGCAATCATATCAGTTAAAGACACTGGATTTTGAAAGTTTTCTGAGCAACAATGAAAGCAAGGAGAAAACCCTGGTTAATAAAAGACCTGCTTTCTAAATCTTAGGACATGTTCAGGCACTCTTCCATAGAAAGTCTAAGATTCCTGCCAGTGTCACAACAGGAAAAGCTGCCGACCAAAAACTGTCAATATGAATGAAAAAGTATAAAGAGAATTTCCCAAAGTAGTAGGGGGGAACAACAACTGCCTGGAAATCTCTAAATCAGTCCCTCCAAAAGCACTGTAGGGTGAGGGGAAATTTTCTAGTTTAAAAAGGTAGGGGAAGCTTTCCAATTTAAAGTAAAGTTAAATAAAAAAGTAAAATAGAAGTTAATCTCTTCAATGTATTAAAACATTCAGATTCCTAGAGAAAAGCAATATGTAAATATAACGCAGAGGAATTATTAGGGCAACATTTGATTGAAAGATGAAAGAAACCAAATGATCAACAGATCATTTTGGAAACAAGACTGAAGGACTTGGGTTTCTCTTAATTTCTGCCATTCTTTCATTACTGAGCCCTTACGCTATTAGAGGCACTATGCTTGGCATTGTGGGAGAATACAAAGATGATTTTGGCTTTCAGGTCCCCTCAGTACAGGGAGGGGGGGACCCCAAATCAAAATCATAAAACACACAACAAAAAGCCATCCCTTTCTGAAACCTGCCTTAAATGTTAAAAGCCATTTTCAGTTCAAAATTTTAAGGTAACTCTTCTCACAGAGAGCTGATTATTTGGATAGAGACATGTGGTAAACATTTCCCAGGGAAGGAGCAATGAAAAAAGGTCAAAGGTCAAAGTCAACTGAGAAGAGCTGCAACAACTCAGCAATTTACAAATTTAAAGGAGAGCAACAGTTTGAAGGGTGGGGATAAACACACCACCTCCATTCATTAAAAACTGAGATTTAAGAGAGAATCTTTTCCTTCTCTGGGGTGAATACCACAACATCTGCTCTCTCCTCATAACAGCAGCTAAGTTGATTTAAGAAAATATTCTCTCTCTCTCTTTAAAGCTGTTGGTGCATAATTACACGATTTCTCTTGAGCCTTGGTTTCCTTAAGACGTGTTTATTCTGCACATCTGCTCTCCCCATACCTGATTACACAAAGGTATCATAAATAGCAAACCAACAGGTATAAAGAGACCAGCCCTCAAAACAGATCAAAGCAAACAGCCCGTGGAGTCCTTTGGAAATCTTGGCTGGCAGCTCTTGTAAATAAAAGTGCTTCTAAAGCAGAAAGCATTCAACTACCGTATTTATATAGGACGTGATTGACAGGTCAGTTATTAACTTCATAAAAACACAGGCAATGTTAACTAGCAAGAATGTTTGTTCTAGCTGTTCTATCTGAAGGAAAATGAAATCCAAGATAGAATGGCTTGCTCTCTGTTTCTTTTAAGTATTTATTTTAGAACCGTGCAGTATAAAAGAATGTTTTTTCAAGTCAGTGAACTTAAGCTATTTTGCTTACTGTTCTGGAATTTAAGTATGTTGTTATAATTCTTTAGAAAACAAATGTTACATTTACTGAAGGCAAATTCCAATGGTGCACCATGATCTTTTCAACCCCTCGAAAAAAGTTTAGTCTTTTGAATTACTAAAATTTTTTTTAAAGTACATTAATTAATGTTTCTTCCAGTAACTGAAGTATATCAAATCCCAGAATCAAAGAGCAGGGTTTCCTCCCACTGCTCTAGAAGAAGGCATGTATGTGTTTCCTGAATTGCCTATGGTAGCACGTCTAAAATTTGCCAAAAGGAGATAAGAATAAACCGGTCTGTATTTCATTAATAATATTTTGAGGGCTTCTCTTTATTATGAATACATTCTGTTCGATATTTACTTCAATATTACAATGCAGTACCTTTTATTTTTAAAATTCTTTCAAAAAATAACATCAGTTATATGCAGATATATGGTCAGGAAATCTTCAAAATCCACTTCTGTGTGCAAGGACTTTCATCCTTGAGGCTTAATAAAGTTAATCCCACCCCTATCCCAGTGGAAAGTAACACAAATGTCAGCCAATGTTTCTCCAACTTGAAGAGCAACTTTATAACAGATTTAGGCAACTCTATGGCAAAGAAATTCAAAACATTGCATCTATCCAATATATATAATCATTTTTCTGTGAAATGATTTTCTTTTAAAGTAACAAGGAAGAAATACAAGGAAAAGTTGGGGAGAAAAATAAAAAATAAATTTTGCTTTTTTGAATCAATTGGCCAGTACTTTTAAGACTGAAATTATAAAAAGTTGGCATTTCCCAGCCAAATAAGTGCTTATGAAGTGGACTGTGTGTTTATGTGCATGTTTGTTTATATATTTTTAATATCCTCAGGACTGAGAGTTCTTCCATGTAAACATAAGTTTTGTTAAATGCCTCTTTAATTAAATGTAAAGGCTACTTGTTATCAAAATATTTCACTCTTAGCGAAGGCTGTCATTATGAGAGCTAAATACCAAACACAAGAGCAAACCAAAAATCCCCAGAAAGTCCATCCTTGCTCATCAGTACGTTTAATGTACCAAAATCCTGTTTTCTTCAGCACTCCTACCAGCAACAATCTTTCAGAACACAGAATTCTTACGAAATAAATACTCAGCCTTAGAACATACCCTGGCCTCCTCCACTATCCACCCCTCCCCATTTCCCCCAGCAGGACTATATTTTCAAACTAGAATATTTGTTTTGACAGACTTCTGCTTGCTTAATTCTCTGGCAAAGGACTGCTTGTTGCGCCCCTAGCCAGTAATGAACATTTGCCAGAAATATGCAACTTTTCGCACAAGAAGAGGGAATTAAAACCAAACAAAACAAAAAACAAAAAACTGCCGGCAGAGACTTGCAGAATTGAAGATAAAAGCAGGCACGCTGGATGAACAGAATCCTTTCCCTCAACATATCATAATTTCCTCTTGTTTTCCCTGCTTCTCGCTATCAGGAAGAAAACCTTCATTTGGCATTTTCACATACCTTCTCTACACTATATAAAGCAATGGGAAACTATTCCCTAAATCTCGGTTTCTAATTAAAGAATCACTTATCCAAATGAAAAATGTAGGTTAGCTAATCCTACTCAGAGAGTAAATCTCCAAAACAATTTCTTAATAATAGTTTATCAGGAAAATTAAAATCCATTGAACTTGTTTAATCCAGTGGAATACTTCTCTTTCATGATTCTTCCAGTTACACTGAAGGACCTCACACTCAAAAACTTAACAGTGCAACATGGCTCCACCTTCCCCCTCTGGGCTCAGAAGGGTTGGGCGGAATATCTCACAGGGCAGAGAGCTTAGGGTGTGGGTGAAGTGCCTCTTTCTACAACTACCCAGATTCTTGGGAGGAGTGGCCCACAGAGTAGATTTCCTGCATGGGTGGAGTCAGACACTTTCCAAAAAAAACAAAACAAAATAAAATACTCATGGACCTTGAAAGGGGGGTACAGGGGAACTGACAAACATGTCCCAAAGAATATCAGACTGTCGAAATAATCTCTGCTGAGAGATCCTCTTTCTCCACACATCATTTAAACAGTGATGCCCCCAGGAGTCTATCCTCACCCGTCTGGGTTCTCTCATTCACTTTCTGGCATAAAATACCATCTCTCACGGACGACTCCTTTGTCCAGCCCAGAGCTCATGCATATGCTCCAGACCCAGGATATTGAACTGCTTGATGAATATGTTCCATTGGATGTCCCTCAGGCATCTCAAAACAGATACAGTAACTGAACTCAGCATGTCCCCCATCCATCACCAATCTCTTTTTCCTCCTAAATCTTCACCTCTGTAAATGGCACCATCAGCCCCAGACACTGTCCCAAGCCCCAAATCTGCCATCATCTCATTATCTTTCCTCTTCTGTGGTCTCCTCATTTTTCATTAAATACTGTTAAACTGACTGTCTTAATATCTCTAATCAACATGCCCTTCTCCACTGTCCTTGCCTACCCTCTTTCTGACCTGCACTCATCTCTCACCACCCAGTTTATCCAGAGTTTCCCAAAGTGTGTTCCTTAAAACATAGTTCTCCATAAAAAGGATTCCATACTTCAACACTTTAAGAGAGTAACTACACTGTGACTGGAACGTCACAGTACCTATCAGCATATTAGAGTCTTCAAGAAATCCTGGATTGAACAAACGTGTTCACACCAACCTTTTACCACTGTCATTTGTCCTCCTGGCTCCCTTTTCTTCCTTTACTGTTTTCTTGGCTAACTTCTACTTATCCTTCAAGCTCAGGCCCTGATTCTTATAGGAAGCCTCCTCTGACAGCAGGTACTCATCCCTACTCTGCGCTTCCAAATCTCTCCTTGCATGCCTCTATACAGAACATTCATGCCAATGGTGTGTACTTTCCTGTATGTCTCTTTCCCTTGACTGTGAGACCCTTAAAGGAAAAGACTTTGACTTATTTATCTTTCAACACCTAGCACATTACCTGGCATGTAGCAACGGGTGAATAAACACTGCTGAGTAAATGAATGGAAATAGCAAAATGTATTATCATTTACTCTATGCCAGGCACTCAATCTCCTTGCATGTATTAATTCACTTACTCCACCCCAAAGCCCTGTGAGGTGAGTGCTAGTTGTTTCCCCCATTCGATACATGTGGCAACTGAGGCAGAAAGAATGAATAAGTTTTATTATTTCTCCAATATGATCTTACTTTCTTATCTCCAGCAGGGTAAATATGAGTAATTTTAATCTACTTCTTAGGAAAGAGGATGTGATAAAACCAGTGGAAAGCTGTTTGACAGGACGTTGTTACTTTTAGAAATATTGTATATTACAGAACGAAAAGCTTTAATGTAATGGAAAAATAACTGGATTAGGAGTCATATCTGAATTTGACCACCAGCTCTGCTTCATACTAGATATGAGACATGTAGCAAATTAATAATATAAATTCCAAGTGTGTTATTTAGAATGAGGACAATAATACTATTGAGTATTCCAACAAGGATTACATGACATAAGTATATGAAAGTCCTTTGCAGCTTTTATGTTATAAAGTTGGGTATACTGATGCTATTACCTTCACAAACAATACAATGGAATGATATCTGACTCCCCATATACCAAGTATTTATAATTGATTACTGTATATTTTTAATTTTTATTTCCCTTGTGGATAAACTGGTCCAAATAAGTGGAAAAGTTTTCAATCTACATAGAGATTTCTACTGAAAGTTAAAAAACTTTCTACTAAATTGAACCAATCAAACTACATCTGTTTTGAGGCTCACAGTATAAACTGGGAAATAACAAAAATCACTGAGAATTAATAAAAAAAAATCTTGACGAAAGTCTTAAAAATTTCAACAAAACCATGACCAGCACAACTGACTAAATTATCTACACTGTAGAGACTGTCTACACTCTACTGTCACTAATGGAATCTTATATAATATAACCAGTGCTCTCAGCCCTACAAACTATGAACAGCTCAATAGATAAATCTCAATAAGCCTCCACATCAAACAGACTGGAAGAAATCAAAAGACCGCTGAGCTAAGCCAGACCAGGCTGATATTTTGGTTTATTGGTTAACTGTTATGTTTGGAAAGGCATAAAGCTTAATTGCGAGGCTTGAGGTGTATGTCAAAAATGCCTGACTTAAGTAGAAATTCAGATCATAGCATCTGTCACTAGTTAAAATACATGGAGCTCTTTATCCAGGATGTTTTTTGTTGTTTATATTTTCAATAAATGAAAATAACCCAGTCACATGGTGACTAAATATGAATCATTGTTTCAGCATTTTGAGAAGGGTTTTTAAATCCCAGGTGTAAATTAGGGAGTAACACTGTTGTTAATCCAAGCCATGTGAAAGTTAAAAAAGGGGGAAATCTGGTTTAGTTTATGACTTCTTGTGGTATTAACCATAGGTTTCTCACAAATATTAATGAATACAACACTTTGAAACACTATATGGAAAAGTGAAATCCAGTGGTGTTATTTGGATATTTTTACCATTTTCTACTGAATAACTGACTCCATTTGGCTGAACAAGCAACAAAAGTAAACATTTCTTAAAGGCCCTAGGAGAAATAATTTCTTCTAGCAAAGGTCCAGTAAAGGTTTCAGTAAAAAAACAGAAAATGAGGTCTTCATCACTGCCTTGCCCTCGTTTTCACTGCTACCAAAGCTACTCAGCTATACCTAACCAATCTGTATTTACACAGTGCTTTAGGATATACATCAAACTTAAAACACAATCCCTCCCCTTAAGAACCTGGAATTGATTTGAGAGTACCTAACTAATTCATAAGAAGCAGTACCAACACAAGAAAGAGACGGCACACGTCATTTGGGGTACACCAGGAAGAGGCCTAAGGAAAGGGAGACCAGTGAGTGCTGGGATGACCAGTTTATTCGTTCAGTTAATTTAAAAACAATTCCCACTGAAAGAGAGCCTCCTGTACACCAAGCGTCACTACACCAGGCTCTTTATGAGCATCACCGTGCTTACTCCTCACAGCAACCTGGGAGGCAGATCCTAGTATCATCCCCGGTATACGATGATGCTGAGATAAAGAAAGTGAGGCTCAAGGGACTAAACTTGCCCAAAGTCAGAGCCAGAAGTTAAATCTAGAGCTGCCTAACTCAACATGCATTTTCTTAGCAACATCAATAGATCATTTCTTTACCTCCTATGTAAGGCAGACCCTTTACAAGGCACTGGGGCCAAAAGGGGCATCAGACACAGGCCCTGCTCTCAAGGAAGCCATAGTCAGGTCAAGGAAAACTTCCTAGAGGAAAAAAAGATTCAGGTTGAATCTCAGAGGATGGGAAAAATCAGCATACGATAAGTAGATGAGAAGGGACAAGCATTTTAGGAGCAGAAAAAGCATGAATAAAAGCAACAAAAAGGAAAATCTCAAAGGAATGGTAGGCAGATTAGCTTGATTAGAGTATATGTATTTGTTGGTAGAAGTTTAATAAATATTTGTGGGTTTGACTAACAGGAGATAAGGTGAAAAGGGCAGGTTCAAATTATATAGGGCCCTGAAAGCTAAGCTGAAGAAAATACAATTAACCAACAAATAATGTGGGCAAATGTTCAACCTTATTAGTAAGAAAAGCAATATAAATTGAAACAACATGGTAATTCCCCCCACATACATTCTTTTAAATTTGCATGAAAAAAAGAATAATACCCACTACTAGAAAGATTATATGTGCTGGCAAATTTGTAAATTGATATCTTACTTAAAAGAAGTCTGGCTATCAGTTTCATGGAATGTTTATATTCCTTAACTCTGTACTTCCATTTCTGATCATTTATCCTAAAGAAATAATCCAAAAAAATGGGAGAAGCTAAAATGTATGAGGTTATTCCCTGTACCACTTTGCATAGTGTGGAAAAATAAGATGGACTGTAAATGATCAATGGTAGACAGTTGGTTAAAACAAAACAAAAAAAGGTTTAACAGAAAGCACAAAGGCTAATCAAAGGGGCAGAGACCTTAGACCATGGGCAACAGAGAACTAATGAAAATTCCTGAGTAAGAAGGTGACAAGGGGAAACTGTTTTTCAAGATTAATTTATCAAGAAATCTGACAATATATAAAAAGAATCTGCAGACTAGTTATATTACTTTGCTGCCAAGAAATCACACCAAGGAGAATCTATCCGTAAGAAATAACCCTACATGTTAAAATACTTCCTAAAATAAAGATACTCACCACACCATTATTAAAAATATTTTTAAAACTAAGGGAAAACTAAATATTTAATAGTAAGAGAATGATTAAGTTAACCATGATTTGTCCATCATAAGGAATGCTAATTAAAAATGCTAGAGGGACTTCCCTGGTGGCGCAATGGTTAAGAATCCACCTTCCAATACAGGAGACACGGGTTCGAGCCCTGGTCTGGGAAGAGCTCACATGCCGCGGAGCAACTAAGTCCGTGCGCCACAGCTACTGAGCCTGTGCGCCACAACTACTGAAGCCCATGCACCTAGAGCCTGTGCTATGCAATAAGAGAAGCCACTGAAATGAGAAGCGCACCGCAACGAAGAGAAGCCCCCGCTCGCTGCAACTAGAGAAAGTCCACGCACAGCAAGGAAGACCCAACACAGCCAAAAAATAAATAAATAAAAATAAATACATTTTTTAAAAATGCTAGAAAGAGTGGTATTATACACAAAACCAAGAAAGATCATTACATTTCAATTTAATTGGGGGTGGGGGCAAGAAGAGATTTCTAGAGAAAGAAACCTCCATAGAAAATGCCATGAATCCCCTGGAATTCAATTTCCATGGGTGACCCAGCAGTTTGGCAGTGCATGGCAGCACAATGTTGAAGGCAGTCAGGGCTGAAAACATGAAGGAAAAGAACAAGCAAGTATTTGAGAATGATATGTCCATCTGTAGAAAGGGCTACAACTTATAAATGATCATCTGACAATTGAAATACATTTTCCAAAGACATAAATATTATAAATAGTGGCACTGCAGATAACCCACAGAAAATATATTTACTTCCCCTTTGAAACACTATACTTTTACAATGATAAAATGTTAAAGCCTATGTTATTGCAGTATTAGTAACTAATCGAAGCAAGAGAACACCATTGAAAGAGAAGTTCTCTTTCACTTCCCTAAAATGTTGAAGCTTAAGGAAAATTAAGTTGGCTTAATTAAAAGCAGAAAGGAGAAAGAGATGATGACTTATGGTGTGTTTCTGGGAAAATGGGGGCGTTCACCACCGTCAGAGGCCAGCGACACTGTTTTATTAGTACAGAGAATTTCATTTCCAAATACAGATAGGGGAGGCATATCACTAATACTGCCCTCTTGTTTACTGGTCATGATCTGAATCATCGCTTGTCCCACAGATAGAACAAAGGCAAGATAAAGAAATGGTCACACGAGTCTTTCCCGCCTAAATGGTAGAACTGGGATGGGAAGGAGGAACGGTCTAGAAAGGATGAGTGTGTGAAGAGTGTGAGCTCTGCGGAGGCGCACTTACGCAGTGGCAGGGAAGAGAGGAAATGGGAGGAGTGGCACATGCAGGCTCTTCCCCCAAGAGAGAGGAAAGGAGCTAACAGAGTACTCATGGCTTTCCACCTTGAACTACAGTTGAGTTCAAGTCTTAGCTCACTTCTTCCACCTTTCTTCAAATACATAGACCATATTTTATAAATGTCTATACTCCCCTCAGTGCTCAGTCTTGAACGTAGTAAGCATGTTTGTTGAATAAATGATGAAGAAAAAAAAATGTTGGACCATCTAAACAGACCACCAACTATAAAAAAGAAACCAGTGGCCTAAAAGGAGGGCTTGGATTGTAGGGGGTGAAAATGGGGATCAAGTGAATTAAAGGGAGGAAGTGTGTAATTGACCATTTATATGTATCTAAATCAGTTGTTCACAAGAGTCATCATAGAGATAAACAGAAGACAAAGATGTGTTAGGAGCAATGGATGGCTCTAGGAATGTGTTTATAGAGTAGAAAATTCTAGACCTCCAAGATTTAGCACCTGGATCAGACTTGCTGATCCTTGTCAAAGGTAGCCAGTCTGACCCCATCTTCTGCTGAGCCGGGCTGGTCTGCCCTGACCTAGACAGCCTCTTGTTCCACTTCTATAAAGGCAGTCTGTACAGAACAAAACGCTAACAGTTTGGAAGGACAGAAAAGAAAAAAACCTGGCAGATAGAGAAAGAGAGATTGTTCAAGACAGTTGGCCTAATTTGAATTCAGAGGCCCCAACATTAAAATACTATGTCCAATTTAAATAGAATAGGGATTTCTGGTTAATAAATTAAAATAATTAAGTACCAATTCCAATAAATTTAGAAAGATCATTTGACTTCACACCATTTGGCCCTACAATAACAAAATCAATGTTGTAATATACAGGTCAAACTCCAAAGTGAATTAGAGTTCGTAATAAAAAACAATGTTAACATTCTGTTAGCTTGTTAGAGATTAGCTATGAATCGGAGATATTTCATATTGCAGAGTAGCATTTTCTGACTTAGAAAATTGTATTTTATTTAGCATCTCTATTTTAAAGCTCTACAAAACTTTTTTCATGTGTGAAGACAAAACTTTGTTCCTGAGCGAAAATTTTATAATGAAGGCTTGCCTTCAGAAGTGAATTATACAGAACCACATATCCAGACACTTTTACTACTTCATATATTTTAAAAATTATATGGAGGAATTGCACAAATAAAGGAAAAAAATACACTTTCCTATTAGGCTAAAATACTACATATATTATTATTTATCTTCCTAATGAAATGGAAACATTTTCACAGCTTTTGAGATACCCTAGAAGAATGTAGCAGCAGACATCATTAGTCACCTAATAGAAATCCATTCCCTCATCCCATCCTTCCTTTAACAGTATTTGACTTTGGTTGGGTATTCACCCTTCTCTGAGTAGTCATATGCTTCAGGGAGAGCTGACACCAACCCCAGATCCAACTGGAGAATCCTAATTAGTCTAAGCTAATTATGGTGGATCCATTTCCCTTGTCAGGGATAAGCTGGGGCATACGAAGATGTTAACTCTGCCAAAAAGATGTTAAGGAAAGTCTGTAGAGTGTCGAGTTGACAGCATGGGAACACATACCAGAGGTGGTGCTGTCATTCTCAAAAAGAAATAGGGATGCCACAAGGCCACTGAATATTGCATCTACTGCATCTAGATGTGATGGCTGGAACTGTGGCCATCTTGAAACCATGAAGGACGCTTGCCTGAGGCCAATGCCTTCACATCCAGGATGGCACAGCAAAAAAATGAAAGAACCTGGGTCTCTGATGACATTATCAACCTGGAACGAATCAATCCCCCTTAAAACTTCTTGGTTATGTGTGAGATAATAACTTTTCCTTATTGTTTAAATTTTGATTTGGGTTTTCTGCTACTTGCAGCCAAAAGCATTCTAACTGCTTCAAGTCTGAATTATTGCAAGCCTCTGTTTAAATATTAACAAATGGAGCTGTTATTTGGGAGATGAAGGACAACAACAGGGTATGCTGCTAGCAAGACATACAGACCAAAGCTATAGAACTCAGCCATCCTAGTAGATCCTAAGGCCTTACTTATTATATTTCAAAGCTGGTTACTGTTCTGTTCCCCTCTCCCTACCTGCCTTTCCAACACACACACACACACACACACACACACACACACACACACACACACACAAATATATACATCACACCCTGATGGGCTTGGTACTGACCTTGCTGATCAGTTCATCAACCAGGCTGTAGGCCCTATTTCCCCCATTATCAATGATCAAGGCTTTGGGAAAACGGACGTTATCTTCTTCTGACAAAATGGTAGAAGAAACTGATTTAGGATATAAAGTTCATTCTCCCAAAGAGGCACTTTATTTATGTATTTTTAATTTTTAAAATAAATTTATTTATTTATTTATGTCTGCGTTGGGTCTTCGCTGCTGCACATGGGCTTTCTCTAGTTGTGGCAAGCGGGGGCTCCTCTTTGTTGTGGTGCGCAGGCTTTTCATTGAGGCGGCTTCTCTTGTTGCGGAGCATGGGCTCTAGGCGCGTGGGCTTCAGTAGTTGTGGCTCATGGGCTCTAGAGCACAGGCTCAGTAGTTGTGGCGCATGGGCTTAGTTGCTCCGCAGCATGTGGGATCTTCCCAGACCAGGGCTCAAACGTGTGTCCCCTGCATTGGCAGGCAGATTCTCAACCACTGCGCCACCAGGGAAGTCCCCAAAGAGGCACTTTAAATATAAGATTTTAAAAGGTCTAAAATTACGAAATTTTCATTGATTCATATTTATTTACCACCTACTGTATGCCAGGATACCATTTTAAATCTATATCTGGTGGACTTCCCCAGATATAAATTCCCCAGATATAAGTTCTTTAACTTGGGGAAATACTGCAGGTTACCTCCCACTCTTGAAGAGTCACAAAAACCACTGTAGCATATTAAATGTTCTGAGAAGTCCTGTCATAGAGAAAATTTTATTTAATCCAGCATTTCCAAAACTTACTTGACTTTATAATTTACTTTTCAATAAATATCTTTTAAATATCTTGAGGAAGCTAGTAATCCTTAAAACATAAGGCATATTCCCCTCTAATATAGCCACTACTCAATTTAGAAGTAACAAAAAGAATAAATGCTGAAAAAGAACCACACCAAGCTGGAACCGAGCTTTAATAATCTACAGAGTATCAGTTATTCCTACGTAACTTTCTTCCAGGGTCTTGCATCATATTCTCCAATACTACCAGCGGGGGACACAGAATGCAATCACTTCTCAACTGATTCCTAAAACAATGCCTTTATCATGGAACACTCCAATACTAAAACTTGTAAATGATTCATAATGTTGTGTAAAATTCAAACCAGGCTCCTTGGCTTATTTGTTTTACTCATTGATATAGCCCCAGCACATGGTTCAGTGCTTACACAGAATAGATGGTCAGTGAATCCTTGGCTTTAGAAATAAATGACTAAATGGATGAACGGATGAATATTTCCATCACGTGCTTTCAGTCCTGGTCTGGTTTATCTTCTAACTTTCTCAGACATGTGTTCCAACCTCGATATCTTTGTTCATGCCTATATAAACTCATATGCAACATCCTCCTCTTTACCTATTCAAATCCTATCCATTTTTTCAAATCCAGATTAAGCCTGACTCCTGCACGAAGCCCGACCTCATCCTCCTCTGACCCCCTCATCCCCTGACATTATCAGAGTTTGATACTCATTTTTCCTAAGCTAGCTCACATGTTGGTCTTCTCTCTCAGTAAATGATAAAATCCTTGAAATCCAAGACCATGTCATAAACTACTTTTGTACATATTAGAGTGGCAAGGCACATAGTAAATATTCAATGAAAAAATTTTATTGATTGTATTTTATTAAAAGTTTGGTGTGTAACAAGAATAGTTCAAAATTCCTGGAATTTCTAAACTATCCATTACTAAAATCAATAGTTATAAGGACCAAGTTCTGAATAGAGAAGAAATATTATCCAAGTTCTAAAGAAACTGTTCCCTCTGGTTTTAACCTCTTTGACTCCATTTTCTCATTTGGAAAAGAGCTCTGTGGTATTTCTCTGCAGGTATTGAATGAGCAACAAATACTGCTTGTAAAACCCCTGATAAATGAAGACTTTATCTCATAGTCCTGGAAGAAATCCTGACGTCCTAAATTATGTAATCCTGGTATTACATTATATTAGTCTGGTTCATATAAAATGTAAGCTACAAAAATACCAAAGCTAAGAAAAAATATTTACTCACGCTTTTACTGAGATGCAGAAAGAGGATGCACGCATTGCCAAAATTCCATAGAACATGCTCAAACTAAAGCAACAATGCCTTAGTTATTAAAGAAGGCAATGGCCTGAAGCAGTACTTAGGAACAAAGATTACTTCGTCCCCGCAAGAGTCAATATTTAAGAACACAATGACTAATTCCCACTTCAAGTTCATGAACATATTTCTTTTTAAGAGCTTCTTTTTGGTTAAAATTTTTATTTGTGGTTTTCCTACCTGTGATCCATGAACCTAAGAATGAACAAAAACTTGAAACATGAAACTCTCCAGTAGGCCAAAGTGTCAGAATAGACTTAATTCTGATTTTAAGAACTTCTCAACAAGGGTTACACAAGACTTGTACTTAACTTCTCTGTCTCCAAGAATACACATTTACCTACTCTGCCTAAAGAACCAGATTGAATGTTCTGTAAACAACTGTGGAAAATGCATGAATGATACCTCCAGACCGTATCAAAACACTGGGGCTCTTAGCTTAATTTCAAATTATTTGAATCCAAACTAGTATTATTGTTGCTAATAGAAACTCCATTTATAAATAATCAGCTAAAATTTTTAAATGTTCTAGTTGAGCTTACTGTGAGCTAAAAGTAACCATTAACTTTATTTCCAGCACTAGCTGTGTGACCTTGAGCACCTCAATATTCACATCTGCAAAATGAGAATGGGACTGGATGGCTTATGTCCTCTCAAATACAAAAACTAATATCATAATGGTTATTATTATAATAATTATTAAATATATGAAAGAAAAATATAAGCAGAGATTTGGAAAAACATTAGGTTAAGCCTAAAAGACATCATACAATAGAAAAAGATTATCACAAACCCCCCAAATCCTCTCCCCATAGCACAGCACCAAACTATCATCAAATACCAGAGTTTTATAGAGGTAAATAAATGGCTCACTGGCCACACTGATATCCTACTGGGGTTAATGAAAAGGTCTTAAAATCAACTTGCCACATGGGAGATGTGAGAGTCCCAGCTCCACACTGAGACTTTGCTGAAGTGCCTCATTTCCCACAGTCTCAGGATGTAAGATCTAAAGCCACACTCTCAAAAATGACTCACTGCTCATAAGGGGCTGTGTGTGCCGGTGGATAAATCCGCATGTGCTCTGCAGATGTAGCTGGATTTGGGTTCTAGTTCTACCACTTTCTGGCTGTATGACCTCGGGCAAATAGCTCAATCTCACCAACCCTAGTTTATTCCTGTGTGAAATTAGAATGACTCTATCTACTCTGCAGGGCTGTGATGAAGGCTGAAATAGACACTTATAAAGAATTTGGCACATGCCAAGCAAGCAAATAGGCGCTAAGGATATGCCATCTCCCTTCACTTCTCCATTCCTTTTACACAAGTGGAATAGAGACTCTAGCGCCACAGGTAACTGCCATATTCTTCATTAGACTGTCAGTTTCCCTAGGGCCAAGAGTATGTCTGATTCATCTTTGGATCCCAGTGCCCAGCAGAGGGCCCAGAGTGAAAATGCAATATAAATGCTTGCTAAGTGGAGAAGACGAGAACCCACTGGGTCTGAGGATGTTAAGGTTATCCTGGCCACAGTCAAAAGAAAATTCTGATCTTCAGTTTGGCCAAATAGGCACTTGCTACAAACTACTATGTAGTTCAAAGCAAATAAGCTATTCTGAATTCTAATAATTACATTCTCTAAAATTTAAAAACCTAGTTGCCCCACAGCTCCCAATTTTAGTTTTGAGAATCCAATTCTTTCCTAAACAATGGAGTGGGTAACCACAAACACTTGTGGAATCTCTTTTCCTAGAAAACATGAAGAACAGGAGAGAAGCCAATCTGTCTGGAAACTGCTTCAAAATCTGTCTCTAAGCAAGGGGCTAGACTAGACTAGATGTCCCTCAGAGGATCCTTCCAGACCTACACCACTAAGATGTTAAGGGAAATAACTAAAGCAATTCTCTGTTATTTATACCCAGGAAAATAAAACAAATACAATTTAACATCTCCTAACATAGTCATTATAAATAATTTTACTTAGACCTGGTGATCCTTTTACAAACATTTTCCTCTTAAACTGTATTAAATCATCCTAGGCTATTAATTTGAATATGGGCTCTCTCTAACAAGACAGAATTGAGATTGTACTTAACACTGAAAACAAGATTATTCTTTTGTTCCTCTTTTTCAACCTACCTGTTTCCATGTACCCCAAATCTACTCATCCCCAAAGCTTTACAAGAAACACAGTCCCCCCAAGTGCTCCACTCAACTCTCCCACTAGTGAATTTCTAACGCAGCCATTATTCAGACCACATTGTATAGCTGATTACTGTATGCTGTCTTCTATTTGTATCTGCTTCACAGCAGATGACAATTCTCGTTTCCCGAGCTGAAACGTAAGTTCCTTGAACAAGGTCCACCTTTTATATTTCTCATGGACTCCTCTACTGTGTCAATATTGAGTTCATGACAAATGCTTACGAATTCTTATTGGCTGACTGATTTAAAATGAAGAGAGAGCAAGAGCTATAGAACACTCTGTACACTGAGCACCTGTATGAAGCTTTGGCAAAGTCTAAAATAAAGCTTTTCAGACTACTACATGTATATTGATATTTGTCCTTTACCTGGGAATAGAACAGTTGAAGGTTAATACACAAAGGGGCTAAAGGGAAAGACCTACAGTTAAAGATCACACTGGTTTAGCTCCTGCCCTGTAAGGAATGCGGAACTACCAAGGTGAGCCCACTCACAGTGCAGATGGAGGCTATTTTGGAATGCCCGGCACACTCCCCACATCACAGAGCTGAGTAGCTTCTGATTCTATCAATACAAAGGATCAATTACTCATTCTGTCGGGCCAAGTCAGTCCAGGGGTAATAAATAGAAAGGAAAGGAGCTTTAGAAAATTTAAATGTAATACCATTTAAAACAAACAAGTGAAACATGTTTTCTCATTCTTCATAATCCAAAAGACACATCTAGAACAAGGCTAGTGAGCTCTAGAGTTCAATCATTTCAAGCATACTCTATATACTTATAAATGGGGATGCAGAACCTCTGCTCTTTTCTTTATACATGAAACGGGGACTTCTTGTCCCTACTACCAAGCAGGTACTGTTGTGTTCTAGGCACCGGGAACATAGCAGTTCACCAAACTCATAATTCTAGTAACAATTACGTAAAGCCTAGCTTAGTGTATATATATATATATATATATATATATATATATATATATATATATATATTTAAATTAGCTTAGTATTTGATAGAAATAGAGACTTCAAGGATAGTCCAAATCTCTTATCTTAGAGGAGAAAACCAAGGCCCAGACAGGTTAACTAATTTGTTTCAGTTGGTTATAGCAGGTCTATGGCAACAAAGCCAGGAGGAGAAACCGGATTTCTCATCTCTCATCTAGTAACAAAATTTGCTTATTCAGTAAGCAAGTATTTCTGGCCATTACATGCCAGACACTATGCTAGGCACCAGGTATACAAAAATAAGGATAAGTTACTGACCCTGTACTCCAAAAGCACAGGGGAACTGTAAGACAATGAGATGAGTACAATAATAGAAGTGGTAACAGAGAAAAAGCAAACTACATCTCTAATTGCATAGGACTTCCAATATTTTAAAAGAAAATGAACTGTTACTAGTTTGTTTTATTCTCCCTATAGCCCTATGAGTACAGAACACAGATCTTATTATTCCTGGTCTATAGATGGAGAAATTGAAGTGCAAAGCGGGTAAGGGAGTCTATTAAGGTCATCTCCAGTGGTAGCAAAATGCTTAGAAACCAAGCCTGTTTACTCCAGGATAGACTTTTTTCCACTCGATGGGAAAGGCAGATGTTCTTTTTCTGTCCAGTTCCCTTCTGATCAAGACCACACATTTGTAAGACTATGCGCAGAACAATCTGTGGCTGTGAAAGTAGACTTCACTGGCCTATGAGGTCTCATTGGCTGAGTTTAGTTATTCAATGGTTGAGTAACCAACCAACAAGACATCATTATTACTAGCAGTCTTACAGTGCCCATGATACATACACAGAATAGAAGCAAAAGGTTCTGCCCACAGGGAGTTAATATTGTAGTGGACAGGTAAATAAACATTTCATCCAAAAGTGACATAATTAAACAAACTACAGCTAGAAGAATCATTACAAATAATGGCAAGTTTAAGACACTAAAGGTTTTGCAGAGCATATCTAGTGGGTCCTGCCGAGAAGTATACTCTTTAAGGGTTAAACAAAGAACAGAAGCCTTGTATATATAATGACATATACCAACCTTCAGGTTATTGAAATAAAAA
This sequence comes from Phocoena sinus, assembly GCF_008692025.1. Lineage (NCBI taxonomy): Eukaryota > Metazoa > Chordata > Mammalia > Artiodactyla > Phocoenidae > Phocoena > Phocoena sinus. The sequence continues at coordinate 35,546,981 of NC_045775.1, forward strand.
CTCTTACCAAAAATGCTTATCACATTAAAAATAATTAACTTCTTAATACCTTCATTTCACTTTTCAGCTTTATTTAAAACAATTACATGAATACTCTATTTCCCTCTTTCTAAGAAAGTCATATATTTTGTAACCTTTCCTATTTAAGAGGAATGAATTTATAATGGACGTTCACATCAGCAAGCTGTGGCAAAGAGATTACAACGGTGTGGTTTCATTGTGCTATTCTTCCACCCTCCTTCAGATGCAACCTACATAAAATGAATCTGATCATTTTCTCCTGTATAAAGTAAAATTTGTATACACATCCAAGAATCACTCACTTCATAAAAAGTAAAAGGGAAAAAAAGCATTTCTTCATTTTCGAGTTCAGATTTAAACATTAATTTCACTTGTTTGATAACCTCATATTTTATTTATGCACTATTTATCATGGCCTTATAATATGACCAAACTGTTTTAAACCTTAGCACTTTATTGAATTATTAACAAAATAAGCAAAGCTAAAAAGAAACAAGTATTAGTGATTTCAAACTAGTGACAAGAAGAATTTATTTAGGAACCAGCTAAATAGTAAAAATTACAATCAACCTTTCAAAGGAATAATGTTATCATCATTAGAAATACAACTCAGCTAAAAAAAAACCAACTCTCTAGTATTTCCTTAGTATACTCAAGGAATTCACACTTACAGCCAACTGCTTTCTATTTAAATATTTATTGAATTTTATAGGGTGATAAATAGCAATTTAAATAACAATTCAGAACTACCAGTAGATTTCATCAGATTTACCAATGGTCCATCATAAAATTATTTCATGATATTTTCTCATTCCTAAGACTTAGTTCCATCACAAGAAAATATATTTTAATAAACAAGAGCTTAAAACCTGACTTAAAAGTGTGATCATCAACTTTTTTAGGCAGGAGAGGAATAGGGCCTGATTTATCTCTAGAGCATCAAGAGAAAGACCACTGGGCCAAATCAGATATAGCAAACGAAGTTAAGAAATGATTAAGCATGCAGCGACAGTGACATCTAGTGTTAACAACTGCAAGCCACTAGACTAACACTAAACCCTCCTAAGTGCTAAAGAAACAGCTATTCAAAGCTTCTCTTCTTTAAAAACCAACAAACAGAACTTGTGCATTGTATCTAAAAATTACTCATTATCAAAATATTTAAGTTTTTTTCTCAGACGTTAAAAAAAACCTTAAGAGGAAAATGTCTTAGAGAGTAAACATAACACCAAAGACCTAAAAGTAAAAAGCATTGTTTATTCTGTGTGACCAACATCCGTAACTGCTCCCCTTGGTTAGAGGTTAATGTAAAAGTAATCTGGGACATGTCCTGATGAGTGTACTATAAACATTTAAACTTCCAGTTACTATAAAAGCAAAGATATCGCACAAGCTAGTACCTGATGACACATCAAGAAAAAGCAATATAGGACATTTCAGGAATACATGAAGAAGATGTAAATCAAAAACAAAACAAAACGAAAAAACGAACTTTAGCTGTTGCATTGAGAAATAAGCTCTACATTTCAGCCCTTGCTACTCTGATATATATATTTTTGCTGCTTTGAAAGGTCCACTTATTAAACAGTAGATATTTTTGCCCAAGGGATTAGAATTTGGCAGCATAGGTTAATTTACCATAGTATTTTTATAGTTTTATGCTCTAGATGAATCTATAAAAGTAAGCAAAATTCCAAAAATTATTTTTGGCCAGGACAATTTTTTATTTGGCCGTACACGGGCCTCTCACTGTTGTGGCCTCTCCCATTGCGGAGCTCCAGACGCGCAGGCCCTGTGGCCATGGCTCACGGGCCCAGCCGCTCCGCGGCATGTGGGATCTTCCCGGACCGGGGCACGAACCCGTGTCCCCTCCATCGGCAGGCGGACTCTCAACCACTGTGCCACCAGGGAAGCCCCAGGACAATATTTTGTAAAAAAGTAAAGTTAGCATTAGATGAAGCTTACCTATTTTTTTTGGAAAGTTCATCCTTTCCCCTTTTAACTCCAAATATTCTTGTGATCAACGTACTGAAGAGAAGTGTGGATGAATTTCTCACCTAATGTAAAAATAAATACACAATAAAGGTTAAGAAATATTCATGGCATGAAACCAACATTTACAATGTTCAAACTAGACATTCAAAATCATTACCTGATTGCCTAGTGTGGGGCTAAGGAAGATGTGGTTTATGTCCATAAAAGTAGACAATTTTCAATAACTTTATAGTAATTACCTCAATGACTTCCTCTTAAACTGAGCTCTACTGTCCAACCACATGCACACAACACAGCTTTTTCCTATACTTCTAATATTACCACCAACTGTTTTCATTATCCCTTTGTACTTGTATCATTAAATAACACTTAAAAGGAAACAATAAATTCATTTTCCCATATCATTTCTGATGATGGATATCCCAAGAAAGAGCTCAGCTCTTTCCTTTTACTTTCTGTAATCATTTACCTATGAGAAATTACTTATCAGACCTAACTCAAAGGATCCACATTATTAATATGGCCAAGAAAATATTTAATATCATATACAAAATGTTATTAACCACACAACTGCAGTAACCTAAGTAATTTTAACCCTAAGATTATCTGAGGCAACTGGTTCACAGAAATAAGAAGAAAAAACTATAAACATGAATCATTTCTTCAAATGGTAATAATAAAGCAGATCTATTTCCAAACCAATGTGTCAAGACGCTTTCCTGCATCATAAAAATGTCTTGAAAGCCATGGGATATTGGGCTTCCTCAATTACCTTGCCAAATCAGAGTAGAGATGTATAAATATATACTGACTTCCCTATAGTGTGTAAGGCCCTATACCAACCCCATGGAGAATGTCCAGAAATAGAACACACACACTTACTGCTAACACAGAGCTTATATTCTAATTAGATAGGAGCCATATGGTGTGTTAAATAGCAATATAAGAAAAAAGGTAGTTAAAAGTAACAATGTAGGATTTAGAAGATAGCTTCCTGAAACTACTGCAGTAAGGATCACAACTCAAATGCCCATAAGGACAGTGAGTGACAGAGGCAGCAGAGGATTGGGTATAATGCAGTCACTATTCAGCTTCAGCTGAAGTTGCTGCCTTGAGGGGAATGTAAGCCCAGTGTTGCCAGATCTTCTGCTTTTTCAAGAGAAGCCAGAAACCCCAACTTTTATGTGAAATCTATTTTGAGAAGTTGGCAACAAATTAAAGGAAAAAAAAAACCTATTGTGGAAGCCAAATAAAACACAGTTGTGGGCCAGATTTGACCTATCAGCCACCAGTTTGCAACCTCTCCTCTAGAAGCACATGACTGACTCAATTTATGTGTGGTAACTCTTGAAATGGACCACAGATACACTGGCACAATTCATACCATAATTGTAATACAACCCTAAAATTGGACAAACTCACTTATGTCCATTCAACAGTTAACAAACATTAATGAAGTCCCTACTGTGTGTCTTGCCTAATATCCCCAAACCCATCACTGTCCTGTTACTCTATCAACATCGCCTCTGTCCTAGCTCAGGTCTTGATTATCTCTCACCTAGGCCATTGACTTGGTTCCCAAAGACTCCTTAGGTTCAAGATGACTTGGTAACGTCATCCAGGACCCTATCGTCTCTCAAGAATCATACCAAAATATAAAAAGAAAAGAAAAATCAAAACACAAACTCCATCTTGCCCTAAACCAAACTTTCTGGCAAAGACTGCCAGAAGCAGTAAACTTAAAACAGGAGTGTCTGGAAATGAAAGAGGATGCCTGCTGAGGCATACCTTATCAAAACTGTAGAGGACTGTTCTACAAAGTGAATGGGCACCCATCCGCCACCCCAACCAAGAAAGAAAACTCCCTTGTTTGATTTGATAGACCGAAGGCAGGAGACACATAATGTCTTTTAGTAATGTTAAGAGGGATCAAACAGATTACCAGCTTGATCCATTCATCAAGTTCCCTCATTAGTAGCCAGTGATTATCATTACTTATTCCAGTAGGTATAGCAAATTAGTGATATTCTACCATTAATTAGTTACAATTTTCAGAAAAACTACCATTTTAAAAAAAAAGCTTCCCTTCATGAGCTATTTGGTCATTCTGTTATCAGTTAGTACAGAATTATTTCCATAAATTTACCAGTGTGCAGAATGAGTTCATGTCATAGTAACCTCCAAAGGTGACCAAATGATAAACTTTTAAGACATTTTTAAAAATTAATTTTCCTGTTATTGAGATATAATTCACATACCATAAATTTCACCATCTTAAAGGTACTATTCAGTGGTTTTTACTATGTTCACAAAGTAGGAAACTATCACCACTACCTTATTCCAGAATATTTTCATGACTCCAAAATGAAACCCTATACACATTAACAGTCATTTCCTATTCTCCCTCACTAGGCAAGTACTAATCTACTTTCTGTCTCTAGGGATTTGCCTATTCTGGATGTTTCATATTCATGAGATCACGTGACATGCAGCCTTTTACGTCTGGCTTCTTTCATTTGGCTTTCATTCTCAAGGTTCACCCATGTTGTAGCATGTATCAGTATGCCATTCCTTTTTATGGCTGAATAATATTCCACTGAATGGATATACCACATTAAAAAAATCTACTCATCATTTGATGAACACTGGGTTGTTTCCACTTTTTGGCTATTATGGATAATGGTGCTATGAACATTCACATACAAGTTTTTGTGTGAACATGTTTTCACTTTTCTTGGGTATATACCAAGAAGTGAATCTGCTGGGTCACATGGTAACTCTATGTTAACCTTTAGAGAAACTGCCAAAGTGGCAGTACCATTTACATCCTTATCAGCACTGTACGAGAGTTCCATTTTCACCAGTTCTCCAAATCCTCCCCAATAATTGTTGTGGTCCACCTTTTAAATTATAGCTATCCCACTGGATATGAAATGGTTATCTCATTGTGGTTTTGATTTATGTTTTCCTGATAATGAATGATGTTAAGCATCTTTTATTTATTTATTTATTTTTTGTGGTATGTGGGCCTCTCACTGTTGTGGCCTCTCCCGTTGCGGAGCACAGGCTCCGGACGCGCAGGCTCAGCAGCCATGGCTCACGGGCCCAGCCGCTCCACGGCATGTGGGATCCTCCTGGACCAGGGCATGAACCCGCGTCCCCTGCATCGGCAGGCAGACTCCCAACCACTGCGCCACCAGGGAAGCCCAATTATCACTTGTCACCATCTTTATTAATATTTCTCTATTCTGAGCCACTATCATCACTTGGCAGAACTATTACAATAGCTTCCTGATTGGTCTTCCGCCTTCCCTCCTGCCACCTCACAATCGAGCCTTCACTTTTCACTGCATCAGTCAAAGCCCATCATCCCCCTACGGTGAAACTCTCTCATGTAGGGTTTTTCAACAGCAGTGGAAGCCAAGTGTCAAATCCCAGACACCAATGGTGACTGTGGCTCATCCAGCCATTTCCAGATTCAGATGAGATACTACATCATAGGGCATGGGATCTGGCTTCTCTAGCAGCTGCCCAAGGGTTGTGTCAACACCTGCGCAAGTTGTGTTAATGCCCCAAGGGGTGAACTTTGACCAATAAGAGAGAGAAGGTAGGACTGTTCCCAGGGTCGGTAGGTTCACATGGCCTGGCTAGAAGATACACCACATGACCAGACAAGCAGCTCAGTTTTCCTGCAAGTTAACCTACAACACCTGCTTGATAATGTCTCTTCTCTTTTCTTGCCTCACTTCCCTTTTTCCTTCATTCCTGCTGCTGTAGGTTTGTACCATTCAATAAAACCTTATAGCCTGGGTGCCCAGGCTACACCTCCAGCTCTGTTTTCTAAGGACAGGGTCAAAACCCTACAAGGTGAGTAAGATACACCTTCGCCGTATTTCTATAATACCCAAAACTTTCCCTGATAATAGCACAGATTCTAGAATCACACAAATAATAGTTGTATGTCCTTGGACAAAGTTATTTCTCCTCTCTCCTCTCTTTATCTGTAAAATGGGGATTCTAATAACAGAATCTACCTAGCAGGATTGCTCTGAGCATGAACTGAGCTAATCAATGTAAATGATACCAAGCACATGGAAAATAGTCAATAAGACAGTCACTATTATGATTGTCTTACTTATCCTTGTATTTCTAGTGTTTAATATTGTCTGTAACCAGGAGGTATGCCTAATGTTTTATATATATTTACAGCAATACATTTCCCCTGGCTTTTAAAAATGCCTAATAGGTGGCAAAGACTGAGAGATTTGTGTGGTCTCAATACAAAGATTGAGGACTCTGTACAAACTATTAAATATACACATGAATGCTTCCTGGAAAATGTTCCTTTACTGCAAAATTAAAATTAAGCTTATTTTACTTTTTTTTTTCTCTAACTTGCCAGGAAAAACAATTAAGCCAAAAGTACAGATGGAGTCACCTTTAGGTACAAGATATATTCCTGAGAAGATGTGTACAAATCAGATTTCTGTAAATCAAACCATATTTCACACACAGTCAGGAAAAACCACTCTTTAAACAACTTCACACAGCATGCTATGGTTAATTGTTTTGTAAAATGAAGACTTCTTCACATTCATTGAGTATGTTGACGTGGTTCTGGCATAACATAGATTAGGTTTTTATAAGGAAGGAAACAGAACAATTGATATATTTAAGTCAGAGTATGCATCATTATAGCTGTGATGTTTATTTTCTCTGGTAAAGCAAACAAACTGAATAGAAACAAAAAAGATTCCTTTAAAACACGTGTTAAAAGGGAAGATTCCCCCCAAATAAAACTATACATAAGCACTTATATATATTTGTGCAGGCTTTTATAGATTATGTGTGCATATGAGTACTACACGCACATAAAAGCCACATAGAAAAAAGAGAAAGAAAACATTCGAATGCTAAAGATTATTATATCTGTATGGTAGTTAAACCAGTGACTTTTCCTTTTATGCTTATATTTTCAGACTTTCTGCAGTGCCCATGTGTTACTGTTTAAAAGGTCTCCAAAAAAGACTTAAAAAAAAAAGATCCATTCATTTCTGATACTTTCAGTTTTCCTAAAGTTGGAAAAGTCACCAGGTTTCACTCTCCGAAAGCCCTTTCATAGAGAACATTTCTCTGTTCATCTGGAATGAGTGGCTTAAAGAAAACAATACTGACATTTCTGGCAATCAGCTTTATGATCTCTACTCTTCCTGATGGTGAAGCCACATTCCTACCTACCTCTCCTGACGGTATACAGGTATTGCTCCGTTTTCCTGTAAATGTAAAAGGTAAACACCGTGTCCTCAGGAGTAGTTAGGCAATGCTCCTAGACAGAATTTCGGACATTTATCTTTCTTACAGGAAGATGTATGATTTTCCAGGCAACAGTTGGCAATCTTGAGGATTCTTCTTTACGTTGGGAGTCTGTGCCTTGGGCTCCACTGCAATATACTGACTGTCAATTAGAGGCTCATCAGAGAGTTATGAATTGGTTTGTGCAGCTCACTAATTGGAAAGCCTGCCTTTCTAGTAAATTCTCCATTCTGCAGGTAATATATTAAGGTCTAACTTCTTTTCTCCTCTCCCTTTGCCAGTCTTTCTTCTTTTTAACACTACAGTCAAGTGCCTACAAACCATAGGTTAGTCTCCTTTATTCTAGAAGGCACAATGATGTAGAAAAAACAATAAAATCATGGTGTTTCTCCCAGGAATTATTTTAAAAAAGTGAAAGTTTACTTTCTTTAATCTGACAACTGTACTGGGTATTGCCCACAATCTTAGAGTTCTGAATCAAGAAGTTTCTGGACAGTAATCATATTGCAAAAAACAAAAGAAAACAAAAAAAGTGACTCAGCATTTAACCTCCCCCATTTTCATGTTTTGCGTCTGTTTTTTTCACCTTTTCATATGTATATTTCCAGCATTCCCTCAATACACTGATACCCAGAGCCCACAACAGACACAGTCAGATACTCAGAGTCATTCTGCTTCCAGCTCAACATCAAGTGCAATCAAAACATCAAATGAGATACCACTGCACACCTGTTAAGATGGCTGCTACCAAAAAAATAGAAAATAACAAGTGCCGGCGAGAATGTGAAGAAAATGGAACTCTAATGGGAGTATAAAATGGTGCTGCCACTGTGGAACACAGTTTGACAGTTCCTCAAAAAATTAAATACAGAATTACTATATGATATACACAAATGAATTGAAAGCAGGAACTCAAACAGATACTTGTACACCAATGTTCACTGCAGCATTATTCACCCTAAACAAAAAGAAACAGCTTAAGTGTCCATCAACAGATGAAAGAATAAACAAAATGTCATATACCTATATGATGGAATTTCATTCAGCCTTAAAAAGGAATGAAATTATGATACATGCTACAACATGGATGAACCCTGAAAACACTATGCTAAATGAAACAATCCAGACATGAAAGGACAAATATATGATTCCACTTACATGAGGTACCTAGAATAGGCAAATTCATAGAGACAAAAAGAAGAGAGGTTACCAGGGACTGGGGGAAGGGGGATGTGGGGAGTTACTATTTAATGGGTACAGTTTCTGTTTGGGAAGATGAAGAAGTTCTGAAAATGGAGAGTGGTGATGACTGCACAACACTGTGAATGTTTTCAATGCCACTGAATTGTATACTTAAAAATAGTTTAAATGGTCAGTTTTTAAATAAAGATAATTGACAGTTTAAACAAAAATAATAACAATGTAGTGTGGGTTTACAATATACATAAAAGTAAAATGTATAATAAAAGCACAAAGATTGGGAGGAGAGAAATGGGAGTACATATTGCTAGGTTCTTATACTTTAAGATGGTAAAATATTACTTGAGGGCAGACTGTGATGTTAAAGATATATACTATAAACTCTAAAGCAAATACTAAAACAAGAAAACAAAGAGTTATGGCTAATAAGCCAACAAAGGAGACAGAATGTAACCATAAAATACCAAGGGTCAAAATGTAGCTTGATCCAAGGATTTATCCCTTGGAGTAACTCCTTAATAAAATGCAGTACATATTTTGTATCATCCAGTGAAAGGTTAGTTTATTAAAACCTACTCAGGGGTATAATTAAGTCAATGAAAATAAATAGCAAATGCACTTACTGCCCAGACTGGTGATGTAAAGCCCAGAATTGCAGCCTTAGCTCCATCAGCAATGTAAGGGATAATAATTTCTCCCAGACGTGTATCTCTGAACAAGGCTCTAAGGATATTTAAAGCATGAACCTAGAATAAAAAGTTCAAAATCAGTTGTAGGTTGAAGACTGTGGTAATTCCAAATCTGTACATATCCAGTAGCATAGCCTCCAAACAAAAAAATTACCAAATTACAAGAAGAAATGGATAATTCACAAAAAAAATAGATTTTAATAAAACATGCCTAATGATTGATAAATCAATTTTCTTAAGTTAGCAAGATTTGAACAATGCAATACAAAAGTTTGATCCAATGGACCTATGTAGAATCCCACACCTAGCAAATAGAGACAATACATTCTTTTCAAGCACACATGAAACATTTATTTTTTAAAATGACCTCAAACCTAGCCACAAAGTCTCAACAAACAGCAAAAAATTAATTTCTTACAGATTATGCTCTGATCACAGTGGAATTAAGTTAGGAATCAGTTTCTTTACATACTTTTAAAACTGACACATTTTAAAACACTGGTCAAAGAAAAAACTTTTTAATATTTAGAGCTGAACAATAATGATGATGCTACACACTGACACTTGTGTGATGCATTTAAGTGGAACATAAAAGAAATGTACACCTTAAATGGCATCTATTTAAAAAAAAAGGCAAACCATTATATACAGAATGGATAAAAACAAGGTCCTACTGTATAGCACAGGGGACTATATTCAATATTCTGTGATAAACCATAATAGAAAAGAAGATAAAAAAGAATGCATATATATGTATAACTGAATCACTGCTATAGAGCAGAAATTAACACAACACTGTAAATCAACTATACTTTAATAAAAAAATGAATTGGAAAAAACGTCCAATTAAGATGACAGAAAAAGAACAATAAACTCAAAAGAGAGAAAGAAAATTTAAAAGAGTAGAAAATTTTAAAACGTCAATGACATAACTATGAGCATTAACAAAACCGAAAGGTGATTCTTTGAAATAGAAACAAACCTCTGATGAGACTAACCAAGAAGAGAAGAAAATAAGCAATATCATGAATACCAAAGAGGACATGACTAAAGGTACATCAGAGAATAAAACAAAAATATTTCTACCCTAGTCAATTAGAAAAATTAAGGCAAAATGAACAATTTCCTAGAAAACAGAACTAATCAAAACAACTTCAAGGAGAAATGGAAAAGCTATATAGATATTACCGCTATATAAAGAAAATCAAGTTAAAAATCCTACTCATAGACCAAAAAGAAAGCAAGACACCAAACCCACCAAAATAACACACACACACACACACACACACACACACACACACACACACACACACAAAGACCCACATGATTTTATGGATGAATTCTACCAAATATTCAAAGAATATATAATCCCAATCTTATTTAAACTGTTAAGAGAAGATGCCCAAGTTTATTTTATCAGTCCAGTACCACCTGGCTATCAAAATAAGGTAGGGACAACTACTTTGAGAAATGGTAGTATCTATTAAAGCTCAACATACACATACTCAATAACAACTCCTAAGTATCTACTCAAAAGAAATGTACATATTTGTTCACCATTAGGCGTGTCAAAGAATGTTCTTAAAAGTACTGTTCTTAATAAATAACCCCAAATTTAAAACCACCCAAATTTTCATCGACAGAAGAATGGATAAATAAATTGTATACTATTACATAGCAATGAAAATGAATAATTCACAACATGGATGGATATCGTAAACTTAATGTTCATTAAAGAAATCATATCAAAAGAGTATATAATGTATGGTTACATTCATATGAAATTAAAAAAAAAAACAGGTAAAGCTATGGTGTTAAAACTAAGCTAGTGGTTACATTTGGGGAAAAGGTACTGATTAGAAAGGAGTATGAATGGGCTTTCAGGTGCTAAAATGTTCTGTTTCCTGCTGGTTATAGAAATGTGTTCACTTTGTGGAGGCAAACATATTATTTGTACACATCTTTGTATGTTTGTTATAATTCAATAAAAAACTTTTACATAAAAATGAGGACAGGTACAGCATGAAAAGGAAAACCACAGGTTAATCTCACTTATGAATCCAGTGAAAATATGTGAAAAAAAATTTTTTTTTCAAATTTTTAAGTGAATCTAGCAATGTGTAAAATAATCTATCATTTCAAAGTTGGAAGTTCATTCTCTGTAGGCAAAGAACCTATTACATTAAAAAGTCAATATAATTCATGATGTTTGCAAATTCTAGAACAAAACATTTATCTCAAAAATGCTTGAAAGCATTCAATAAAATTTGGTTTCCTTGATAAGACACACGTTAAAACCTACAGCAAATATCAGATACAACATAAGGATGTCTGCTATCTCTATTTCTATACAAAACTGTACTACAAGTGCCAGCCAGAAGAACAAGAAAATTTTTTTAAAGAATTAGAAGAGGGCTTCCCTGGTAGTGCAGTCCGCCTGCCGATGCAGGGGACGCAGGTTCGTGTCCCAGTCCAGGAAGATACCACATGCCGCGGAGCGGCTGGGCCCGTGAGCCATGGCCGCTGAGCCTGCGCGTCCGGAGCCTGTGCTCCGCAACGGGAGAGGCCACAACAGTGAGAGGCCCACGTACCGCAAAAAAAAAAAAAAAATTAGAAGAGTAAAGCAAATTTAGCATTACTAAGGATATGATTACCTATAAAGAAAATTCAAAGAATTTACAGACAAGTCATCAGTTGAATTACAGCAATTTAGGTAGGTTGCTGAACATTTCACAAAAGATGTGTAAGACTTTTAAGGAAAATTATTTTTAAATGTAATGAAAAACATTAAGGAAGATCTGAATAAGTGGAAAAATAAAGCCATGTACATGGACTGAAAGATTCAGTATCAAAAAAAGAAGTCATTTTCCCCAAATAAATCAATGAATTTAAATTCCAACCAAAATTTAAAAAGGGCTTTCTGGTTGAACTTTAACAAGCTGATTCTAAAACTTATATGGAAGAGCAATGGGACAAATATTGCCAAGGTAATTCTGAAGGGAAAAAAAAGGAGACTCACCCTACCAGATATCAAAACTTATTTAAAAAAATACAGTAATTAAAATAGTGATTTGGGCCCAGGGACAGACTAATAGACTAATAGAATAGAGCACAGAAACAGACACGCGTATCGACAGAAACAGTACATGAGATGTGGTGTTAGTACGATAGTACAAGAGGAAAGGATGCATTATATAAAGAAAATATAAAATATCTTTCTGACCCTGGGGTATGGAAGGCTTTCTTAAATGAGATCCAAATGCAGAAACCATAAAAGAAAAGACTGACATATTCCATTTTATTAAAATTTAAAACTTCCAGGCAATAACAGAATAATAAGCAAAGTGAAAAGAAGTGATAGACTAGGAGAAGATACGTGTAATTCAAAGAACCAAAAAGGAAAAAAATATCAGGAAAATAATTTTAAAACAACAAAAAACCCAACTCCTGCAAAACAAAGACAAATAACCAAATTAAAGGTAGCCAAAGTCTTTAAATAGGCAATTCACAGAAGTTATACTAAAGCCTAATAAATACATGGAAAGATGTTAAAGCTAGCCAGTTATCAGAGAAATGCAAAATAAAACTGGGAAACACAAATTTCACACCAGGCAGAAAGGAAAACATTTGTATACAATGAAACTCTGCTTGGAAATTAAAATGAACTTGGAGCTCACTAATTTTAAAAGATGTTGACTGAAAAAAAGCCAAACTATAAAACAATGTGTAGATAACACAATTCATGTAAAAAAAAAAAAAAAAAGCTCTTAAAAGATGCACGAAATGATTTGGTTTAATGATTACAGATAAGGAGGACCAAAGGTAAACAGAATATGGAGGAATCCACAGTGTATGCAATTGTATCTTTAACGTTTTACTTCTTCTTTTTTTTTTTTGCAGTACGTGGGCCTCTCACTGCTGTGGCCTCTCCTTTGCGGAGCACGGGCTCCGGACGCGCAGGCTCAACAGCCACGGCTCACGGGCCCAGCTGCTCCATGGCATGTGGGATCTTCCGGGACTGGGGCACGAACCCGTGTCCCCTGCATCGACAGGTGGACTCTCAACCACTGCGCCACCAGCGAAGCCCACGTTTTACTTCTTAAACTTGGAACTGATTTCATGGATGTTGATTATTCACTGTACATTTTTACGTGCTGAAATATTTCACAGATAATAAAAAAATAATACAGAAGTAAACCATGGGAGGGGAGAAGGAAAGCAAGTCATCATCCAACACCTAGAAGAACTGGTCAGAGATAAAATATTAAATTTTCACCAATTTAATAAAAATGGTCACTAGTGGTAATTAATGACCTTGAAGCAGAGTAAGGTAATAATTTAAAGTACTCTTTAAAACCAAATTTCACTATTTTCAGGTGTTCTTATTAAACAATGTTATTTTTTAAAGTGATAGTCTAAGAAAATGGAGCCAATTATATTTTTCACACTTTTTTGGGGAAAATAAAATGATCATTTCTAAAAGGTGATCAGTAACTTTTTATTTAAAATTTTTAAAGAAATTTCACATCATATAGTCACAGGCCACTATGTGACATGTGTTAATAAACCCTATCCTTTCCCACCGGTCCACATTCTGGCCCATGGGCTTCCCTTTAATACCTCCCACAGGCTCTGACATAAAACCATATGTACTTGACTGTAAACTTCAGCTCTCAGTCTGTTCTCTGACCCAGCATGGGCCTCCCACAGGTGGGTAGGAACACCCTACTATGAAGCATCTGCTGAGAAAGCCTAGACAAGAAGTATCTGACAGGTGTGTACCACCATGGAGAGGAGTGGAGTGAAGCTGTGAGGAACACTTAACCCAAATTCATACACACACATAAGTACATACTTAACTCAACGTTAGCAGTGACATAAAAAGGAGTATTAGCTAAAATTAAAATATGAATATACCCAAAGCCAGACACTACATTTTAGGGAAAGATCCAACTGCCCAATCATAAAATATACATCGACTCAAAGAAGCACACATGAAATTTGAAGGTGATAGCACATTCATTTTTAAATTTTTAGATACAGTTGTAATATTACAAAATATCTTGTCTAAATTGAATGTTTTCACCACAGTTTAAAAACAGATCATCTTGGTCAATCTGTAACAACTAAAGCAATGGTTTATTTTGTGGACTCGAAAAACCAAACCAAAACAAAACCCCTCTGAATAAGCTTCAAATGTCTGTCTTATCCTCAAGAGTTCTGTACCTTCAGCAGATTTTTTTTTTTTCTTTTTAAGTACAGCAAAGATTTAAAACCACCGCCTTCCTAGCAGGGTTTGTATATTTCCATTATTACCTTAGGGACTGTGCTCTGTGAGTCATCTGTAGGTCCAGCCAAAGAGATTAACTCTTTCATTGTTATTTTCAACAAATCCATTTTGCCTTTCTTAGGTTCAGATGCCAACAATGCCTATGGAAAAACAAGACAGAAATTATCAGGGCTATTATTTTATATACACCTGTTTGCTACTTCCCAGAATTGATTCCCCAATGCAAAATCCCCTTTATAAAAACATGTGGTGTTAAGCAAGTTAATTAAGCCATGTGGCCTCGGGCAAGCAGCTTAACCTCTCCATCCCTCAGATTCTTCGTCTGTAAAATTAGGTGGTGATATCACAGCATCTCTAAGGTCACCTCCAGTTTGCTTATTTATTATGTAATTCTAAGAGGTTGAAAATGGCTCTTGTTGACATCTCTTCTAAGACCATAACTGGGTAGCAGGTCTCAGACACAATAAGCACGTCAGTTTTAATAACAAATTTATCCAACAAGAAACTTCTCTTCACTTGAAAAACAAAAAACCTCTGGATTAAATTTCTTGTAAGGATTTGGAAACTCCCTGGAGATTGATCAGTTATTTAATTCTTCACAAGAGTCTACCTGGAGGACTATCAAACTGTAGCACTGGAAACTCCATGGGACAAAAGGAAATACTACAAACTTCAAAGTGGGTCTTATATTTGAATATTCAAGAGGTGCTTATTTATTTTGTGTCTAATATTTTGCCAATATTCAATAAACATAAAAATAGGAATATCAAACCACTTGAGGCAATAGAAAGAAATGAAGTAGTGATACATGTTACAATATGGATGAGCCTTGAAACATGATGCTAAGTGAAAGAGGACACAAAGACAACATATTATATGATTCCATTTATACAGAGACAGAAAATAGATTAGCAGCTGTGTAGGACTGGGAGTAATGGGGAGTTCTTCTCCATAGCTAACACCAAGCAGAGGTTTCCACCAGAACAAGAACATTACTTTATTGGTAAGTTATGCTAGGAAAAATGGGGCCTCTCTGAGCAGATTTTTCTGATAATTTAGATTTTATTCAACTAAAATAAATAAGAAATCTATATATGATTACTAATGTGTCTCCTGGGAACGATAGTTCTTTTTTCCCCCAAGAGCTGTGCATAGTTATGACATTCTTCCCAAGGCTGGGCTAAGAAGGTGCAGTTCTGACCCCTCTACCACTATAACCAATATGTAGTACCAGTTGGGAACCAGAGATGGAGGCACACAGCACAAAGATGCAACCAAACCTTGCTGTTGCATTAACACGTGACCTCAGACAGACATATAAGGCAAAAACACACTAGGTCAGAATGAATCAGAGGCAGGAGAATGACCCACACTGGTCCAGAACGGGTCAGATCAGAGAGGAGTCGATTTCTGAAGGTCACCAAAATCTACCCAGCAGAACCACCTCGGTGATCTCTATGCCAAATCAACCTCCACGACTGGTGCCCGTTGTCATAAAAATCATGACTCTGCGAATTTGAGGGAGGCATAAGAAAGGGAAGGAAAACATGTTGGGGCACTAAAAAACAGACTTCATTTCACTTATTTTCATTGCTTTTTTTATATCACCCCATTCCTGGATTTTATCTTCCTGAATATTAAACAAAGATCATTCAGGTCGGGTCTGATTTAGTATCGTGAGGACTTGGTTTTTATTCTTTGGATTCATAATGGTGACAGCCTCTTAATTTCAACACTGTGGAAATAAAATATTTTCTTATCGAGTAGCAATAGCTGAGTATGCTGATATGAAGCAATCTTTAAGGTATAACATTAAGTGAAAAAAAGCAAGAGACAAAACAGTCTCTTGTGTGGAGTATGCTTTCATCTGTGTTAATAAAGAAAATGCACACACACACACACACACACACACACACACACACAGGGTGCCTGGGCTCAATTCTTAGTGCTGCTCTTACTATCCTTGTGGCCATTAGCAAATCACTTACCTAACTTTTCTAAGGCCCAGTTTCTTCATCCACAATATACGGATGATCATAGGACCTACCTCATAGGCCTTGAGGAAGGATTAAATGAGATAACATATGTGAAATAACCACTTATAAAAGTTAGCTACTATTAGGATTAGGATAATTTTATGCATGGATATTTTATAGAAGGATTCAAAAGAAACTGTTAACGCTGGTTGCCTACAGAGTCTTAAGGGTCTTTGACATGAAATGAAGAATATTTTTTCTAATCGAGAAAAAAAATAAAGGGCAGCATGCGCACTTCCTGGAAGTGAGCAATGAATGCACCACAGCAATGTCTTCCTACTTCACACACAGGCGGAAATCTCTACCACCCTCTGTTCATATTACAAGACTGACCTCTTAGAGGGTTTGTTCCAAGAAGAGATCTGTCACAGGAACACACTGTCCACACATTAAAACAAAATCACAAATGCTATAGTACTTGTGAAATGTACTATAGAGAAGACAGAAATGTCCCTTAAGCAATATGCTCACTCATATGTCAGGGGGGTTAGAATACACCATTATCAAAAGACCAAAAACAAACAAACAAAGCCCCCAGCTATGATCCTGTAGATAAGTATCTACCTGTATGTAGAAAGGAATTCCAGCGCTGCGTCTTGTAGCACAGAGTTTAGATGAAGGATCACTGCATCTAATTTCCTCTAAAACATTCCATAACCACTCTTCCGGTAGCTTCTGCAGACTCAAATTAGGGCACCTAAAAGGCATATATAAAGCAAACATTTGGAATTATCAGGTACCAAAAAGTAAAAGCATAAACCATCGATATACATTAACACTGTTAGGAAAGAATAAACATCCTTACATTCAGAGGGAGGGAAACTAAAAAATGGCTCACTTTCCATTTTTCACCTACTTTCTTCTTTATGATGGGTCTTAGCATTAGTAGCTATTATAGATTCCATTTCTTACAAAAGCATGAAGAGCATGTGTCTTGTGTGCAAATGAGTTTTAATACCTAGGCCTGCACCCACGCCCAAAATGTTCTGAAGGTTAATCAAACTCTCACCAATGTTCTATATTGCAAAATTCAAGATTTCCAACAAGCAGAACATAACCTTATAGTTTACTGTAGTTTATATTCTACAGTTACAGAGATTATACATATTCATATACACATTTTTGAAAGTGTATCTTAGTAATCATTTT